>NC_080417.1:69368573-69688823 GCF_029873635.1 Malania oleifera | reverse complement strand
TGTCTCAGAGTACAAAGCATTTGCAATCAAAGACATGGAAATGTGAGATGTTTAGTCTATGGCCATTCCACAATTCATATGAAGTCTTATTTGGAGATGGTTTAATCAGGACTTTATTTAGAACATACTAGGCAATATTTATTGCCTCAGCCCAGAAGTGCTTAGGTAGTTTATGTCCGTTAAGCATAGTTTTGGTCATTTCTTGTATAGTCCTATTCTTTCTTTCAACAACACCATTCTATTGTGGTGTTCTAAGAGCTAAAAAATTATTAGATATTCCTAATGAATCACAGTATTCTTCCATACCTTGATTTTTAGATTCTCTACCCCTATCATTTATGATTTTAGTGATAGTGTATCCCTTTTCATTTTGAATTTTCTTGCACAGTTTAATAAATTGTTCACATGCTTCATCCCTGTGACCAAAGAATAGTACCCATGAAAATCTATAATAATCATCAACGATAACAAACGCGTATGATTTTCCTCTTAAACTCTTAATTGTGTTTGGACCAAATAAGTCTAAGTGTAGCAATTGGAGTGACCTAGTAGTAAAGATTACTTTCTTCTTCTTAAAACTAGATCTTGCTTGTTTTCCTAGTTGACATCCATCACAAATTTTGTCTTTCACGAATTTTGTCAGGCAGTCCACTTACTATGTCTCCCCTAACTAGTTTAGTTATTAAGTCCATGTTTGCGTGCCATAGTCTCCTATGCCAAATCCAACTAATTTCATTCATAGTAGAGAAACATGTCGCACATTGAGAAGTTAAGTTATCAAAGCTAGTGGTATATACATTTTCATGATGCTTAGCAGTGAATAGAATTTTGTTATCAGTCTTTTGTCCAACAATGCACTTGTCATGTTCAAAATATACTTTATAACTATTATCACACAGTTGACTTATGCTTAATAAGTTATATTTTAAACCATCAACTAGTAAAACATCATCTATAAAGAGTGATGAATCGTTACCAACTTTACCAACACATATGATCCTTCCTTTTGCATTATCCCCAAAAGTGGCAAATCCTCTGTCCTTTATTGTGATGGATTCGAATTTAGCTTTATCCCTAGTCATATAATGTGAACATCTGTTGTCCATATACCATCTATCTTTCGAGGAGGATGATCTCAAGCATACCTGTAATAAACATTTAAGTTTTTAGTACCCTTTTTTTCTTGGGTCCATGGGGATTAGTGCTTGAATCTCCTTTAACTCTCCATACCTTTTTCATCTTAACATCTCTGTTCTTAAAAGGACAATAAAATATTATATGACCCATTCTTTTACATTTAAAGCATGTCGTACATTTATAAGAGTCATTTTATGGAGCATAAGTCTTTGATTCTCTTACAAAATAACCCATATAAAGATGTTTTTGTTTCAAATTTTCCTTTCTATTAAAACCAAGTCCTTCTTTATCTAAGGAAATTATTTGTTCCCCAAGAAGTCTTTCAAAGTTACTGTTTCCCTTTATGAATTTATGAATAATTTTAGAATTTTCTTTCAATTTTTTTCCAATTCCTGTATTTCTAAATCCTTTTTCTTTTATCATAGATGCATGGGACTCATTCAGTTTTTTGAAAAGCTTTAAGAGTTTTCTTATTTTACATTTCAAATTAGAAATTTTCTTAATTTTCTTGTCAAGAATTTTAAGAGTGCAAATATTCTTGTTGCAATTCATTATAAGAAAGCATAATGTTTTCAGTTTTAGAATCACTAGAATAATGAGAAAATGTTGAGAAAGATGATTGTACCTCAAGATCATCATGTGTCATTATACACAGATTGGGTTTGAACTACTGGTGTTATGCGTGTCCCAACCAAATTTTAGAGCCTTCTTCTTTTTCTTAGAGGCTTTCATTAGTTTAGGACATTTAGGCTTGATGTGTTCAACCTCTCTACAATTGTAGCAAGTTGGTAGATCTTCCTTTTGTCTCCTCCTACTAGACTCTCCTCTTTCTGATTTCGAGTTCCAGAATTTTCTATTAAACTTCTTATTCTTCTTTAGAAACTTTCCAAACTTTCTTGTTAGCAAAGCCATGCCATCTTCTGATTTTGAGTCACTTCCTTCACCAGAGCTGCTAGACGATGTCTTAAGAGTTATAACTCTCTTTGCTTTATTCTGCTCATTTTTCCTCTCATTTATTGCTAGCTCATAAGTGATGAGCGATCCGATCAGTTCATCAATTGACATCTCTTTCAGATTCCTTCCTTCAGCTATAATAGTAGCTTTTGCTCCCCATACTGGTGGTAGTCCCCTAAGAATTTTCCTAGTCAACTTATAAGTAGGGTAAGATTTACCAGGAGCATTTAATGAATTCGTGATGTGTGTGAATTTAGTGTACATGGATTGAATAGACTCATCAGTAGTCATTTTAAATGCCTTATATTCACTAGTAAGCAAATTTATCCTACTATCTTTTTCTTCCTTAGTGTCTTTATATGTTACTTCTAATTTTTCTCATATCTCCTTAGCAATTTTACAGGCCATTACCCTATTAAACTTATTAACGTCTAGTGAATACTATAGGAGGTTTATAGTAGTAGCATTTATTTGAATAGATTTCCAATCATCATCAGTATACTCATCTTCAGTCTTAGGTATTCATAGGCACATTGCAACAATCTGCTTAACTTACCACATACTCCACCAAGAAATT
This sequence comes from Malania oleifera, assembly GCF_029873635.1. Lineage (NCBI taxonomy): Eukaryota > Viridiplantae > Streptophyta > Magnoliopsida > Santalales > Ximeniaceae > Malania > Malania oleifera. The sequence continues at coordinate 69,686,155 of NC_080417.1, read as the reverse complement.
GTCAATAACTTAAAACATAACAAAGTCAACCCGAACCCATGGGTAACAAGGACGCACCTGTCATACACAGCGAAAACCTAAGCAGCAGTACATATAAATTTCATCCACCCAACTATATAACACAATATAGCAAAGTTACCTACATTCCACCATATACTATTTAAATATACAATCCTCAAAGTCAGAGAAAGATGAAACTAGGATCTAACATGAAAACCTATTGACCCTAGTTCAAAAACTCACCCTTATAGTAGGATAGTACACACTGCCTCAACAGCGGTCTCGATCCGCCAATCTTTCTGGGTTCCTAAATTGGTTTAAGCTAAGGTGAGACACTTCTCAGTAAGGGAAAAAACAAAATACAGTTGTGTGGCAACATGAATATTTAGCTGCTATAATAAATATACAGTACATATTTCATGCTTGAAAACACTGATAATATCATTGCTGAATAACATACAATCTCATAGTTATACTGAATCATATCGTTCATAAAATCATCTAATATAACTAGTAATTCTGAAATTTACCTAGGATGAATAGCTAGCTGATGTCACGTATTAACCCCCCATGAAAGATTGTGTAGCCTAAAGGCGGGACCCGACAATGGTTGGCTGACCACTACCGAGTAAAAAATGTCTGTAAGTATGATGGGCCCACCACACCCTGGTTCAGACTTCTAGATGGATGTCTACAACTCTACATTGAAAGCCACATCGACTATCCATCTCCCACCCCTTCTACTAGTAGGGCAGTTAGCACAAGTCTAAACTGAACTAAACTGTATAGCTATGGTATCGTGCTCCTGATAACTTATATGAACTAACATCCGGGTTCTGATAAAATATAGTACATGATAATATACTTTTTGAACATAAATAGATTGATAGCATTTTCTGAATATATAATAACATAAATAATTACGGCCTTCCACCGAATATATTCATAACTGCGGCCTTGCGCCGAATAACATGCATAACTGTGGCCTTACGTCGGCTATCAATCACGGCCTTGCACTGAACATATCATACATACTGATCTGAACAAATGTACTATTTATCATATATTCTGAAATCATAGTTTACTATATTATCATATTATTCCTGAAAATAACTGCAAATATGCTTTTCCTATAAACTTTACTTAACATAATACAATTTACGTAAAATAATATTCATGCCACACAAACTGAATAAAATCATGAATTCTGTTTTGAAATCACATTTCCTGACATTTCATACTAAAAATACATATTCCTGTGTAACAGTAGTATTTTCCCAAATATATATTTTCAAAAATATGCTTATATATAATACATGCTTTCTGAACATAAACCTGCTATTAAATAATAATAATTTTCATGGAAAATTACTGCTTTAGTTTACTCCCTTACTTGACTACAGAAAAATCCCTACAATATCTAGTCCTACACCCGCAAGGTTCCCTTGTACATCATCCTGAAAATAATATCTCCATGAACAAAACTTTAGTATTTTTTGAGTACTACATTTTCTACATCTCTATGAAAGTTAAATACTAAATAAAAATTCTTACCCTGAATTTGGGATGAATTTCAAGTTAACTCCACCAATGATCCACTCCAGCAGACTTCAAGAGAACTTCCCCATGAGTATCGTGGTGGCCTCGAATCATCGAACCGGCAAGAATCCGGCCCAAAATCTTAGAGATAAGGGAGAAGGGATGAATAGGTTAGAGAAAGAGAGAGAGAGAGAGAGAGAGTTTCTTCACGTGATTCTGTAGAAAAATTTGAGTTTAGGCTATTTATACACATGCACTCATCGACGAGCCATGTCACTTTGTCGACGAGTCCACGGAGGAAGTTTGTCGACGAACACCTATTCCTTATCGACGAAATTCAGAGCTGAAAAATAGCCTCTCAGTATCTTCTCATCAATGAGACATGTGTCCCCATCGACGATCCCAATAAGCTACTTCATCGACGAACACTTCGCCTACTTTAACCCCCCCTTTACAATTTCCTTTTTCTCCCTCTTTATTATTTAATCATTATAATTCTTCGGGTCTCTACATTCTCCCCTCCTTATAAAAATTTCGTCCTTGAAATTTACTATCCATATGATTCACTATCCCTTAAAAAAAATTACCAGTCTACTTATTTTATTAGTTACCCTCACTTATGGCGGATGAATACCATGGTCACATTCATAGTTCTGGGAGATTACATATACAAAATTAAAATTCTCCCAAAACCAAAAGACTACTTACTAACTAAACTAATACATACAGTGACTAACCTGCAAAAGAAACATTACATAATTTATGTACACTTTGCCTCATTATAACCGAATCCCATGGAACAATTGCGGGTATTTTTGTCTTATCTGCTCCTCGAGTTCCCAAGAAGCTTCTTCTATTACATGATTTCTCCACAGGACTTTTACTAAATGAATCTTTTTATTGCGTAATTCTTGTTTTTTCCTGTCCAGAATCTATACTGGTACCTCCTCATAAACTAGTGAATCTTTGAGCTCTAATTCATCATAACTAATTACATGAGAAGGGTCTGGGACGTATTTTCTTAACATAGAAACATGGAATACGTCATGTATCCTTGACAACACACGTGGTAAAGCTAACCTGTAGGCAACCGACCCCACTTTCTCTAGGATAAATGGGCCAATAAACCTAGGGTTAAGTTTATCATTCCTTCCAAATCTCATAACTCCTTTTAACGAAACTATTTTCAAAAACACATGATCACCAATATCAAATTCCAATTTCCTGCAGCGATTATTAGCCAACTTTTCTGTCTGCTCTAAGCTGCACTGCATCCATCTCTAATGAGCCGAACCTTATCATATGCTTGCTACACTAATTTTGGTTCCGAAATTCACCATTCACCCATCTCACCTCAATATAGAGGAGAATGACATCTTCTACTGTAAAGTGCCTCAAATGGTGCCATGCCAATGCTGGCCTGATAATTGTTATTGTACGAAAACTCCACCAGCAGCATGAATTGTGTCCAACTACCCCCAAAGTCCAGCATGCATGCTCGAACCATATCTTCTAATATCTAAATCATCCTCTCAGTTTTCCCGTCTGACTAAGGATGGAATGTCGTGCTAAAAGAAAACTGAGACCCCAGAGCCTCCTTCAAGCTCCTCCAAAATTGTGATGTGAAATGCAGGTCTCGAACTAATACTATAGACATCGGCACACCATGAGAACAAACTATCTCCTCAATATAAATCTCTGCCAGTCAGGTTAAGGGAGTAGCTGATCTTGATAGGAAAGAAATGGGTTGTCTTAGTCAAACGATCTATAATCACCTAGATTACATTCTAGCCATGCAATGCCGATGGCAGTCCTGAAACAAAATCCATAGAGATATGATCCCATTTCCAGTTTGGGATAAAAAGTGATTGCAACTGGCCTGGAAGCCTCTAGTGCTCAGGTTTTACCTGCTGGCAGGTCAAACATTGTGCTACATACTCGACAATCTTCTTCTTCATACCACTCCACCAATAAGACTCTCGCGGATCCCTATACATTTTCATGCTGCCGGGATGAATTGTGTATAAAGATCTATGAGTCTCTTCTAAAATGGTCTTTTTGATATCAGCATCAACAAGAACATACAATCGAGAATGAAACCATAGAGTCCCATCATCTGTAATACAAAATTCCTCTCCCTAACCACTCTGTACTCTGACCATTACCTCTGCTAATTCTAAATGGTCTTTTTTAATAGCTTTAATCATTTCCTATAAAGTAGGTTGTACCACTAAACTGACAATATATGCCTGAAGGTCACTCTTGACTAATTCTATGTCGAATCTTTCCAAATCCATCATAATTGGATACTGAATCTCCATAGCTGCCAGCGCTGGTCCCACAGACTTCCTGCTCATTGCATCAGCTACCACATTTTCTTTCCCTAGGTGGTAATTGATAGTATGATCAAAATCTTTAATAAGATCCAACCACCTTCTCTACCTCAAGTTCAGTTCCTTATGAGTGAAAAAGTACTTTAAACTATTATGGTCGGAGAAGATGTCACATCGCTCACCATACAGGTAATGCCTCCAAATCTTCAATGCATATACTACTGCAACCAATTCAAGGTCATGGGTAGGGTCGTTATTTTCATATTCTTTCAATTTCTTGAAAACATACACTACCACTCTGCCATGCTACATCAATACACAGCCAATTCCCTTTAAGGACGTATCACTGTAGATAACATATCCCTCACCCCCTGACGGGATGATCAACACTGGTGTCATAACAAGCCTTTGCTTCAATTCCTGGAAACTCTATTCACAGTTGTCATCCCATTCAAATCTGATGTTCTTCCTAATCAGTCCTCAGAGGCTCTGAAAATGATGAAAATCTTTCAACAAAAAGATGGTAATAAACAGTCAGCCCCAAGAAACTTCTAATCTCCTGGACGTTCCTCAGTCTAGCCATATTCACTAGCGCAACAATTTTACCAGGATCCACAAAAATTTTATCTCCTGAGATGACATGCCTCAAAAGCACAACCTTCTCGAGCTAGAATTCACATTTACTGAACTTGGCGTACAACTTATTTTCCTTGAGCGTCTGTAAAATCTACCTTAAATGCATCTCATGCTCTTTATAGCTCCTTGAATAGACTAGTACATCATTAATAAAAACAACAACAAACCAGTATAAATATTGGTTGAAGATTCTATTAATCAAATCCATGAATATTGCAAAAGCATTCGTCAGACCAAAAGGCATAACAAGAAACTCAAAATGCCCATACTTGGTCTGAAATTCTGTGTTCGATACATCTTCTGCCCTTACCTTTACTTGATGATATCCTGACTTGAGATCAATCTTAGAATACACCTGTGTACCCTAAAGCTGATCAAATAAATGATCTATACAGGGTAGAGGATGCTTGTTCTTAATTGTCACCTTATTAATTTCCCTATAGACTATAGACATCCTCATGGACTCGTCTTTATTCTTCACAAATAATACTGGAGCTCCGCACGGAGATACACTAGGTATATGATAGTTATGGTGCAACCCCAAGACGGGGGTAAATTGGGTATTTAAAATTTGTTGCCTAGGTCTATTGATTTTAACAACAATGTAATTTAGCCTAGGGTTAGTCTATGTAATCATCAAACACACATACACGTGTAGTAAATGTAAATTGCAGAAATGTAAAGAACACGTACGATATGTTATCGGGGTTCGGCCAACTGTGCCTACGTCCTTGCCTTGGCCACACCAGCACAAAGATTACCTCTATAATGCTCTCTTAAATAAGTGAAGCGGCACCTATATAACCAGGTCAATTCAAGGGGTTGACCTCAACCGACACGCCTTAACAGGATGACACACCTAGCTTTCCTAACTGGGTCTAAGCCAATCTGAGACTATTCCATAGGGCTAGTCTCCCTCTTCAGGCTTGTGTCTGGAATACAACCAATGTGTATAAATTGTTTGTACATGAAAATGTGCTTCAACACAAGCAAATGTGTGCACCAATATAGCTTAGTCAATAATGCAAGCATGAATGATATGTAAATATGCTTAGTGCTCTAATGTGTGCTAAACACTCAATCATGTATATATTTTCAGTCCAGATCTAGAGTGTATATCTAAGCAAGATTTGAAACACACTATTTGAATATCACAAAATCATATCAGGGTATCAAATATGCTAAGCAAGATAAATCAAACAAACTCAATAGGATATTTCAATGTATAAAGCACAATGGAATTGTTTGAAAGACTACCTTTTTATAAAAGAATTTTTGCACACAAAATCTAGGTTTGGGTAACTTGCAACAATAATGAAAGAACCAAGACCCTCAAAGTCTTTCCACACTAGATTTATCAAATGAAATCGGAGGAAGAACTTAAGGCTATACTCTCAAGAAAAATCAATTAATCAATATATCAAGAGAGAGTATTTAGCTAGAGAAATTTAAGCACAATAGCCTTGTAGAGATACTCACAATGCTTAGAGAAAGAGAATGAGGAGTATGTGAGTGTTTTCAAGAAGTACTTGGCTAATATAGGGTTTTGAGATTTGAGAGAATTTATGCCCTAATCAAGTTTTCTAATCCCTTACTAATTAAGACAAATGAACAGGTATAGAGAGGCAAGGAGGATTTTTTTACCGTTGGGGACACAATGGGTATAATTAGAATTGTCTGAAAGACTGTTAAGAAAGTTAACCCAGTTTACCCCTTTTAAAAAATCAGTAAAAATATTTTTAACCCGCAAGGTTCAGGTGCCTAGCCTGAGGTTCGGGTGCCTGAACAGACACAATCAAAAAAATCAAGTTTAATAGGTTCAGGTGCTCGAGTTGAGGACCGGTTGGCTGAACCAAAGTCAGTAGCCAAATGTCTGAGGTTTGGGTGCCCAAAGTTGAGTTCGGTTAATTGAACCAGGTAGTTTGGTTGCCCGAGCCTCTATTTGAACGTAATCAATCGGTCGCCTGAGTAGTTAAAAAGTGTTCTGACAAGCATTCGAGTGCCCGAGGAAGATACGTTCAAAAGATGTTCGGTCGCCCAAAGCTAAGTCAACATGTGGACTTGTTCGGTCGCCTGAGCCACTTTATACGGCATAGGTTCGGTCACCCAAACCCTTTTAGCCTTTTCAATTTTTAGTTCAATTTTTAGCCAATTATAATTCCCTTGATATGAAGATGATAATGGGGACTTATTAGTTCATTTGTTTGGAGACCTAAGGTCTTTCTATCCTATCGGAACAATCCGATGTCAGTCGACCTTTGGTTGACCGAAGGGTGATCCCTAAGGTATGTGTAGGTACCTAAATTCCAACTATGGTCGTTTTGAGCATACCTACCAACCATGCATGATGCAAATAATTACAAGCCATACACGCGCACAGTTCATAATAAATTACATCCTAGAATGAAGAAATAATCAAATGAATACAAAATATAACACATAGATCTTCATTCTTCGAGACAAACACCACACACCATCATGATATGTCTTTCAATCCTAAAGAGCACATAAGGTGAACCTGCATGCAGTTCTCAGTACAACCATCAGTACCAAGAGTATTTGTCATAATCAAAACTGGGTGTGACCAATAAGGTCAACAGTATAAATCTCTTATCAAGTAAATATTGCAACTGATCTTTTTAGTTCTGCCAACTCTTCTGGCGCCATTCGGTAACGTGCTTTAAAGATCGGCGCCATACTTGGAAGTAAATTAATGGAAAAATCTACCTCATGATTAGGTTGTAAGCCTGGTAACTCATTTGGAAACACATCTGTAAACTCTTTCACTACTGGCGTACTAGTGAGCTTCAATTCATTTCCTTCAAAAAGGCCACAAATTGCTGATAACCGCTCAGCAGTAGTCTCCTCGCCTGAATAGCTGAAACTAACTGAGGTTGGGATTGCACTCGTGACCTTATAAACCTGAATTCTAGTCTTTCTGGAGGTCTGAATATAACTTCTCTTGTACGGAAATCTATACTAGCAAAGTTAGCTGCTAGCCACTCCATACTGAATATGACATCAAACCCGTGCATGTCCAACACTATCAAATCAGCAAACAAAACTCTCTCTGGGATATCGACTGGACAACCTTAGAGCACCTTACTATACCTCATTGCTAACTCGGTCAGTGTAGTTACTAGCAACTCAGTGTCTAATAACTGTGTTTCTACCTCACATAATTTAGTGCACTCCATGGACAAAAATGAGTGTGTGGCTCCTGAATCAAATGATACAAACTTTAAAGGAAAGCATGCTAATCATACCTATCACCACGTCACCCGTTGTCTCAGCATCACCTGACATCAAAGCCAAAACTCTAGCTGGAGCCATATTCCTCTGCTAGCCTCCACATAGCACCTGATAACCTCCTCGAATAAGTTTAGGACCGGGAGAAGCTCCAATCTGAGCTTGACAGTCCGTCATCATATGTCTTGGCTCCCTACAATGGTAGTAGATAGCTCACTCGGCTTGACACTCGATTGGATGTCTCTTCCCACAAGTTGGTCAAGCTAGACAAGGCAACATACCCTAAAACCCACGACTCCCTATCTCTTACCTCCGATCCCTACAGTAGCCACCTCTCTTCCATGAACCATGACTAAACCCCTGCTAGGAACTAGAAGCCATGGATCTCTTCCTCTATCTCTACCCCACCGCTCTCCAACTTCTGCCATAGTTGCCCTATCTACCAACTTGACAAAATCTTGCAATTTCAGTATCGACACTTGCTTATATAATTCTATCCTTATACCCCTTTCAAAGTGTATTACCTTCTTCGTCTCGTCTGGAATAAAGTACGGGGCAAATCAAGATAATTCAATGAACCTCGCTGCACACTTCTACACAGTCTGCGATGCCTACTTCAGATTCAGGAGCTCCTCAATCTTAGCTTCCCTAGATGAGGCTGGAAAATATCTATCGAAAATATCTCCTTAAATCGCTCCCATGTCATCTCTATAGGCATTGTCCTCTACTACTCCAAGAGTTTCACTATCGTCCACCATCTTTCGGCCTCTCTAGAGCACCCTCTATTCCTCAGTACATTGTAGCACTACAAACACTTTTTCAATCTTCTGTACCCAATTTTCAATGACTGAAGGATCAGTTCCCCTTGAGAAAGCCGGAGGATTCATCTTAATAAACTTCTCAATCGAAGTGTCATGGCTTGCAAACGAACCACCCTACTCCCTAGAGTTCCTTGCAATTTCATCCATGACTTGCTGTGCCACGTTGTGCATTACTACGTATGAATCACCACCCGCAGCTCCTAAGGGCCCAGCACCCTCATTACCACTGGCATGGGTGCTACTACCTCTAGGTCCATCCTGAAAAGACAATAAACATAACTTAAGACCCCATTACCATAACATATAATCTAAATAGTATATTACATCCTTAACTAATTCATCATCCCCGATCTTAACTCAAGGTTCAATCCTGCAATCTAGATACCCAACCTGACAAAGTTTCCCATGACTTTCCTAAAATCGTCACCCCAGGAAAGACACACAAATCATCACGAAAATCCTGCATCTAGACTACAAAACCAGACCCCAAATTCCCTTATCTTATACTCTGGTATTATTACTACTGCATTCTAGAATCTACAAAACCTAACATCCTAGGCTCTAATACCAAACTGTAACGACCTACTTAACCTACCACATATTCCACCAATAAATTGTTAATAACTAAAAACATAACAAAGCCAACCTGAACCCGTGGGTAATAGGGACACACCGATTATACATAGTAGAAACCTATGCAGCAGTAAATATAAATTTCATCCACCCAACCATATAACACAATATACCAGAGTTACCTACATTCCACCATATACTATTTAAATATACAATCCTTACAGTCACCAAAAGATGAAATTAGGATCTAAGACAAAAACCTATTGACCCTAGTTCAAAAACTCACCCTCCTAGCGGGGTAGTACACACTGCCTCAATAGCGGCCTCAATCCGACGATCTTTCTAGGTTCCTTGAAATGGATTAAACTAGGGTGAGACACCTCTCACTAAGGGAAATAAACTAAATACAATTGTGTGGCAACATGAATATTTAGGTGCTATAATATATATATAGTACATATTGCATTCTTGAAAACACTGATAATATCATAGCTGAATAACATACAATCTCATAGTTATGCTGAATCATACCGTTCATAAAATCATTTGATATAACTAATATTCTGAAATTTACCTAGAATGAATAGTTAGCTGATGTCATGTATTACCCCCCATAACAGATTGTGTAGCCCGAAGGCGGGACTCGACAATGGCTGGCCGATCACTGTTGAGTAAAAAATGTCTGTAAGTACGATGTGCTCGCCACACCCTGGTCCAGACTACCAGGTGGACCTCTACAACTCTATACTGAAAGCCACATCGACTATCCATCTCCCACCTCCTCTACTAGCAAGGGCAATTAGCATAAGTCTAAACTAAACCGAACTATATAGCTATGGTACCGTACTCCTATTAACTGATATGAACTATCATCCGGGTTCTAATAACATATAGTACATGATAATATACTATTTGAACATAAATAAATTGATAGCATTTTCTGAATTTCGTAATAACATAAATAATTACGACCTTGCACCAAATACATTCAAAACTCTGACCTTGCGTCGAACATATCATACATATTGATATGAATAAATGTATTGTTTATCATATATTCTGAAATCATAGTTTATTAGTATTCTCGTGTTATTCCTAAAAATAACTGCAAATATGCTTTTCCTGTAAACTTGACTCAACATAATACAATTTACATAAAATAATATTCATGCCACACAAATTGAATAAAATCATGATTTCTGTTATGAAATCACATTTCCTGACATTTCATACTAAAAATACATATTCCTGTGTAACAACAATATTTTCCCAAATATATATTTTCACAAATATGCTTATATATAATACATGCTTTCTGAACATAAACTTGCTACTAAATAATAATAATTTTCATGAAAAATTACTACTTTAGTTTACTCCCTTACTTGACTATAGAAAAGCCCCTACAATGTCTAGTCCTACACCCACAGGGTTCCCCCGTACATCATCCTAAAAACAATATCTCCCTAAACAAAACTTCATTATTTCTTCAAGTACTACATTTTATATATCTGTAGGAAAGGCAAATACTAAATAAAAGGCCTTACCCTGAATTTGGGATGAAATCCAAGGTAACCCCACCAATGATCCACTCCAGCAGACTTAAAGAGAACTTCCCCAGGAGTGTCGTGGTGGCCTCGGATCATCTAACCGACAAGAATTTGGCTCGAAATCTTAGAGAGAAGGGGGAAGGGATGAATAGGAGAGAGGGAGAGAGAGAGAGAGAGAGAGAGAGAGAGAGAGAGAGAGAGAGAGCGAGAGAGAAAAAAAGAGTTTCTTCACGTGATTCTGCAGAAAAAATTGAGTTTAGGCTATTTATACACTTGCACTTGTCGACGAGCCACGTCACTTCTTTGACTAGGCCATGAAGAAAGTTCGTCAACGAACGCTTATTTCTCTTCGATGAAATTCAGAGCTGAAAAATAGTCTCTCAGTATCTTCTCATTGATGAGACATATATCCCCGTCGATGATCCCAATAAGCCACTTCGTCAAGGAACGTTTTGCACTCGTCGATGAGGATCTACTATGACCCCCCCCTTTACAATTTCCTTTTTCTCCCTCTTTATTATTTAATCATTATAATTTCTTTCGGTCTCTACACACATGGTTTCCTTTAGAAACTATTCTCCACATATTCCAATCAACATTTTAAATATATAGACTCATCCTTCGTTTCCAGTAGGTGTAATTTATACTGCAAAAAATTGGTGGTCTAGTGGATAAGTGTCCCTTATCGAATGGGGTTACACTGGTGTGTGCCAATGTGATCTTTTACAAAAATAATGGTTAAGTCTATGTAAACCCACTCCGATACAAAATGTGAATTCTGGTGTTATCCCAAGAGGAGGAGTGAATTAGGTATTTTCAAAAATTTAGTCCTTCAAGTTCCAATTTTGGAAACTATTAATTACAAACTTGCAATTTACTTAATAACTAGCTCAATGTTTCACAATTAATCAATTTAATGTGTGTCTTTGTCAAGCATGCAATTTTACCCAATTACTCACAACCTTATCAAATGCTCAGTTCATACACAATAATAGATAATTTAAATACAAGAAAAAATTAAAAGGAGTTAAGGGAAGAGAGAAAACAAACACGATTTTTACGAGATTCGGCCTACCCTAGCCTACGTCCTCGCCTTGAGCAACTCACTCAACGATTCCACTAAAATTCGCTCCTTTAACTAGGACGGAGCTTCCCTTATAATCTGCTACTTGCAAGAAGCGTAGCTTCCTCCTCAACCATGGTTCACAACCCGAACTGTGAATACGATAGAAAATTACAATTTCTGCAAAAAACTCAAATGCTTCTACATAAAGCTAGTGAGTACAATAGAAACTTAATACATACTCAAATGATAAAAGTTGAAGCTCAATATGTATGTAATGATAAAATTATTATATGAATAATGATATGCATATCAAATTTACCTTTTAATCAATTTCTCCCAAGAATTATTTTTTATAAATAAAAGCTTTGGAGAACTTAGGGTTTGATTTCAGACTACTTTATGCAAGAACAGAAAATAAAATCCTTTCAAAAATAATATGGAAAAATGTACAGATTTATGTTCTTGCTATCTAATAGCTTGTAAGATTAAGTCCTTGAATAAAAAATATGACTTTGAATATCGCAAAGATTCAAATAATATTTTGGAAAATTATTTCTCAAGAATATGTATCTAGGAGATCTTAGAATTTTTCGCAGGAAGTTAAGGATTCGAATCTTCAATGTCTTTAACTTCATCATGCATTAGGGTCTTGCTGGTCGAGCTAATAGTTGAGAATTATAGGATCTCGATTTTTAGGAAATCTCACAAACTCGACATGGTCACCCCTGAAGGTCTCTTGGTCAAACACTTCATCGAGACTCTCGGTATTTCTACTCTCAGTTCTGTCTCAGTATTTTGACGTGGTCACCCTAGAGAGTCACTTGGTCGAGCACTTGGTCAAACCTTGCAGCATTTTGACCTTAGTTTGAACCTTGGAGTCTGCAGTGGAAGACTAAGTCACCCTTATGTGTTGCTGGTTGCGCCACATGGTCAAGCGTCATCTTATTGTCCCTTTATGAACCAAAGCTTCTGGAGCCTGGATGAACATCTGAATTTGAGCTTTGAGTCTTCCAAATCCTCCTTGGCTTCTCATAATTCCTAACTCCACGGTTTTAACCTATTTTTCCCGAAAATACAAACAAACCTTGCATAGCTCTGAACAATAATAACTTTAGGCAAAAACATAATAAAATAAGGATAAACAAAGATAAATGAAGGTCTAAAATCATGTATTTTAGGAACTCATCACAACCTCAATTTACACTTTGCTAGTCCTCGAGCAAAGCAAAATCTAAGAAAACTACCAAATCCTGCCTACATCTATTTCATGAGAAACACAGTTGCATTTACCATATGTAACAAGGCTTTAAACACTTAGGTTGATCCTAGTGGATGAGTTCTAGTCTCATAAGGATTTCCAAGGCGATACCCACTAACACCAATTCGGTGAATAAAAGATGGAAACATATGTGGCATAATCATACCATTTTACATACAGAGATGTAACCTTAATACATACAGATTCCTTCATACACAACTCCATTATACACACACTCCGCAACATTTCAATCACGCAAAGCCAAACATAACGCAACCATCTCCAAACACAACTCTCTGAGAATCAACCCACGATTATAATTCAGAGTTAATATTAGCATGTAAATCCAAGTATGTTTTGGCCACTTCACAAGGCATGTGTAAGGTATATGATTTGTCTCACTCAAAATGCTTTAGGATAATTACAAAATAGTCGTCTTAACTCAGCCTCACTGGTTTATTCACTCAAAATTCACTTAATAGAATGGGTTCACTCTCATATGTGAGGAAGAGTGTCATGATCAAACGTCCCATATATTTGAAGAACTAATGCTAGAAATATGGAGTGGAATAGTCTTATAGGAAAGGAATCCAACCCCTACTAAGGTGTGAGGTCCTTCACCCTAGCATCTTCTCACTTACTCACCACATTCAATAAAGACCACACTAGATGATCTTATTCCCAGACTAAGCATGAATTTAGAGAATGCATTGGTCAAAATATCCTTCATACATGCAGAATTATTGTATCGTGTCCTTTAGCTTGACTTCTTTATCTTTGTTCATAGCAGGTGTATATTTTTGTTTTCATTTTTCTCTGCTCGGGTTTTTCTTTCTTTTTCATTTTCTTTCTTTACATAGTCAGCTAATACAATCATCACATTCTTATATTGTCTTTATGTTTCCAATGGGAATGCAGCTCAAACAGAAGTCCATGGAAAAAGTTGGTCTCTAAGGGTGGCTTAACCTTCATGTCTTAAGTAAGCTGCAAGACCTAGACTTATATCTCCCCACTTGATTTCACCTCTAGGCTAGCAAGTACAAGAGCAAATACTAGTTGACAAAGAAAATCCAGAAAAAAGAAGGAAGGTTAAGTTTTATAAACTTAGAGTTTGATGTAAAAAACTCAAGAAATGAATAAATGACTCAACAATACCTCACAAGGTGTCGTAGTCGCCTCGATTGTTCTCTCAGTGCTCTTAAAGAACCCAAAGTGCTACAAATTATGTGTGTGTTTTTAGCCCCATGAAATACCATGTAAATACAAGATTTTACACAGTAGTATTTACCCAAACAAATCCCTAGTCAACTACCTAGAGTTATATCAAGTTGTCATCCATGTTATGCAAATTTTACACAACTAATTCACTACATTGTTGGTGAGACATAATGAAATCATGTAGCAGAGAAGCTTATGCATGTAACACTAGGTTATATAGGTGTATATAAAGGGTATAAAATATATGTTAGCATGGTTCACTGGAAATTTTCAAAAAAATTTAAACTGTGTCATTTTTGTGCATGAAATGTGCCATGCAGTGTTCTACCCTCTACCCCCAACTTAGAATTTTAGTGTCCTCACTAAAGTGTTGAAAGAAAAATAGAACCCAGGCATGGGATAGAAGAGTGCACGATGCCAGTAATAACAAACAGTGGTTAGCATATTATAAAATCTAGAAATAGCATTCATGCAAAAATACACTATAGAACAAAAGACATATAGTAGCCAAAAGCTCCATGAAAGTTTTCATTAAAATGCAAAAATTGCATTACAAAGCAGGAAGGTCATTAAAAGTATGAGGAAGACGATAAAATCATGGTGGAATAACAAAGAGGAAAGGAGAGTACAACAAAAATGTGCCATAGGAGCACAATGGATGAAGTAGCTAGTAGGTCGTCCTAGCTACCCTCATCTTCCGATTCTGAGTCTAAGAGAGGGAGAAGATTGGCTGAAGAACTACTGGGTCTATCATAAGTTGATATAACAGTAATGATCTTGTGGAGTGCTTCCACTAATGCTTCCCAGATAACTGGGCCAAATGTTGTAGGCGACACACTGGCACGTATCGGTGGGGTCGCCTGATATACCTGCTAGGTGGGTAGCAATGCAATCTGTTCTCTCCTTTGGTGTTGGCACTGACGAGAAGCGGTATGAGAGGATTGGCCATTTTCCACTTTTGTCTTCCAGAGCGAAGCGGCGTTGTTGCGAGTGAGCAAGGAAGAAGAAAGATAGCGTCAGAGGGAGCTGAAGAGTGAAACCCTAAATCAAAGCAAAGAGATTCAGGGATGACAGGGGTCGCCAAAGCTACACACGACAATGGAATAGGTGGCGGGGGTTCAAAAGCAGGCTTGGGGTGTTGCGATTGGGGCTAGGAGATGCACAATGAGGTTCGACTAAAAGACAACTATAATAACCCCAAAAAAAAGGGCTATGCAAGAGTAGTGGGGTGATTCCCAAAAATAATAATAATTAATTAATTAATCAGATTTAAAAAAAAGAAAAAAAATAATTAATTAATATTTTTTTTATTATAAAAAAATATTATTATTAATATTATTTAAATATTATTACTATTATTATTATTATTATTCACATGAAGCAAGAAGCTTTAGGTGAATTCCATCTGCGCAATAAAGCCCCCCCCGGTTCTCTGGAGTTTCTCTCTCTCTCTCTCTCTCTCTCTCTCTCTCTCTCTCTCTCTCTCTCTCTCTCTCTCTCTCCCTCTCTTCATTCTCTCTCCCTCTCTCCTTAGTTACGTGGCGGATTCTCGCCCAATCAAGAATCAGAAGATACCGCTGGACTCCATTCTCTGCTGCTGTCATTTCTACAGGAGTGGGTCAATGGTAGGAGCGGCGTAGACGTATCTCCTAGAGTAAGCTAACTTTCCATTTTTCTTTAATTTCTTGTAAATTGTAAGTCTGATTGACGAACAGACACCACCACGAGAATCTAGGGATGATTCTCAACAAGTCTAGTGGGACGGAATTCTTATGGGGTTGTCGTGGGCAAAACCCCAAATTTGGGGTACGAGGGTTATTAAGGGGCTTATTTTTAATTAATTAGGATTAATTTGGAAATACTAAAATATTGAAGCATCTGGGGTTGAAGTAGGATTTCTGAAATTTAGGGTCTTGGTGAGCGCTGTGGGTGTAATTTTGGAACCCGTAAGCAAAATTAAAAAAATTAAGTGGGGCTGTTAAATGTTAGTTTAAATATTAATTTGAGGTATATGGAGCCTAGGGAAGGTTAGATGGGTATTATTTTGGAGAAATAGATTAATTAATCTGAGGAAAATGTAAATTTCAGGAGTTGAATTTCAGGCGCCAATGGCGTAGGATTTGGGGTTCTAGCGAGTCTCTCAGTAATCCAGGTAAGGGAAATAAAATTATAGCAGTGTTTTTAGAATTACTATTTGAGTTAATATGTGAAAATTAGAATATGATATTTTGTATGAAAATTATTATGATATAAATATCAGATAAATTGTGTGGCATTTGAGTAATTTTAAATTGTGATATTTTGGAGTGTGAAATATAACGATGAGTAATTTTTGAGAAAATATTGAAATGAGAATTATTGATGTGGTTAGTGAAAAATAATGAAATATGGTATTTATATGTGAGTAAAAATGTTTTGCCTGAAAGATGAGATTTTGTGAATTTCTGATATTGGAAAATAATGAAATGTGATATTTATTTGTGAGTGGAAATTATTTGCATGAGAAATGAGTTTGTACAAATTATTGATATAAGTATTTTGGGAAAAAGTGAAAAATACGTGAAATATGATATATGTTATTACGAGATGATGAAATGTGCATAGAAAATGATGAGAATATTTATATTGAACTTAATAGTGATGTACTGGAATATGATTGATGGAATACCAATACTGCATAATAATTGCGGGGATGTGGTAGTGAACCCTGATGGATGGTTATGATATTGAGCACGGTACCGTTGCGAGTCGTGTTAGTGCAACCACACGGACTCTTGGAGCATGTGGCGTGATAGTCGACTGAGCCATTTTGTAGGATTGTTGGGCCCCCTGAGTCCGGATCAGGGTTATAGTCCGGCTAGTCGTACTACAGACGCGATATGTGATATGATATTTGATCTAACCGGGTCGGCCAACCGTGGTTAGATCCAAAGACGCGCAATCTTGACCATGGGGGGAAGCATAGCGTGGATAGAAAGATCCTTAGGGTGGCCATGAGTTAAAGAGACAATGTTGGTATTTAATACCAAGGATACTCATGAGCCCGAAAAGTAAAATGAAAATGGAAAGTGAAAGAGTGGTGAAATTGGCTAAAATGAGAAATGAAAGAAAGAATGGAAATTGAGAAATAAAGAATGTTAAATACGAGAAATGAATTGTGTGAGTTAATGACATAAATAATTAAGGTGAAGAGAAACTCTCCGTCTAAGAGTTTACTGAGTAAGGTGAGTGCCATGATAGGTATCAAATATGGCCATACTCGGCTGCATAACGTGTTAAGGCAGAGGGAAGCTACCTCTATGGGTGGCTAAACTTCCCTATTCTCAGGAACTTCGCGGGTAAATATGTGTTGGAAATCATTGAATTTGATAAATGGTTTTAAAGCTTATAAAAGCTTGTGTTGTATATCTATATGACTATGAAATATATTTGTCAGTGTATTTTCTCTGGTGAAACGATTATTTGAAAAGTAAAGTGTATTATAATTGTACTCATATGGCCACACTGTAAATAATTTATTCCTTCTTACTGAGATGTGTCTCACCCAAATTATCTAAATTTTTCAGGGGACAGAGATAGACCAGGCGATAGAGCTCCATGACCATTGGGAGCTGAGACCCTGACACATAGGGTGAGTTTTTGGGCTAGGGGAGGTGTAATTCCCCTAATGTTGAGTAGTTTTTGAGTTTGTGAATGATGTATATGTGTGTATGTAGATACTCTCGGTATTGTATTCTGAATGATATAAATACATTGTCTTCCACTATTAGGTTTTATAAATAAGATGAATTTTTACCTAGTACCCAAGGCGGGTCGAGTTATACGAATGGTAGTACAATTGTTGACATGGCTGATTTGTGAATGTTATGGAAGACGTGTGAATGTTTCATTAATTTATTTATTATAAAAAAATTTGAATGGAAATCGGGGCATCACAGTTTGGTATCAAAGTCTAGATTTCTAGGTTTTATAGACTTTAGTAGACAACGGAATGCAAGACCAAAGTATAGGAGTGGATTTTAATGGAAATAGAAGATGGGTAGATTGAAATATGAGTTAGTGGTTGCTTGAGGATAAGGTGAGAATTTAGGATTGTATCTTGCGGCCTAGAGACAGGAGTACCGGGGTTGTTTCTGTTTTTTTCCTAGGGGACGATTTCAGGAAAACCATGGATACTATCGCTGGGTCTTGTTTCTAAGTGGTTAGGATTGAATCTTAAATGGGGATTAAGGATGTGGGTAGAAGAATAATTTATGAGTTATTGTAGTGTATGGGTTGTGTGATGGTGATTGTATGCTGAGATTAGCTGTTTCCTTTGCCGGATGGATCCGGGGAATAGTAACATGAATACGAGAGGTGAAGGAGTAGGACCTTCCAATATGGATGGTGCAGACCTTGACGCGGTGTTGCGTAGCATCACTCAGGAGGTGATGCCTGAGATGGCCAGGAGCTCGGGGGAGCAGAGCTACACGATCGAGCAATTTACGTGTATGTGACCCCCGTCTTTCACTGGAGGAGTGGACCCACTGGTAGCAGAGAACTTGGTTCAGGACATAGAGGACATATTGGTAGTCCTCTCATGTACATACGAGCAGAGGGTGTTATTTGCCACATTTAAATTGACTGGGGAGGCAAAGCGCTGGTGGAGGTCAGTGAGATTACTTGAGGAGCAGAGGACGAACCTTGTAGCAATATGGAGTCGCTTCAGGGAGATTTTCTTCGAGCTGTACTTTCCTGCTACGTTCAGGAGTGTGAAGGCGTCAGAGTTTCTATATTTGACACAGAGTTCTATGAAAGTGTAGCAGTATGCAGCGAGGTTTGTTGAGCTGTCCCGATTTGCCCTGTATATGGTGCCAGATGAGAAGAGAAAGGTGAGGAAGTTTAAGGAGGGCCTGAGACTTTTTTTTGTATGAGCAAGTGGTAGGTTTCTGAGCTCATACCTTCTCAGAGATAGTGGACAAGGCTACGGTGATTAAGAGCAGCATACAGAAAGGAGCAACAGCCTAGAGCTAGAGGAAGAGGCCCGCGCCTTCTAGTTTTCAGGCAGAGCCTAGTCGAGGGTCGTGGAGGAGATATGGTAGTAAAGGAGGATGATGACGGGGAGGAGGAGAGTGAGTAGTATAGGGCAGACAGATGCCCCCTCCTTGTCCCAGATGTTTGAGGAGGCACCCAGGAGAGTGCCAAGCGAGAGAGGTTGTTTGCTATCAGTGCCATCAGCCTTGGCATATTGCAAGGAACTACCAAGCACCGCCAGCAGTAGCGATTGCTCCTCGACCGTATATAGGAGGCTACCAGGAAACTCGAGGTGGATAGTAGAGGAATACTGCTCCAGGCCGATTTTATGCACTGACGCCGGGAGATACAGAGGCGGCGAGAGATGTGGTGACAGGTACGGTTTCAATACTGTCATTTAAAGCTACTGTTTTATTTGATTATAGGGTGATGCATTTATTTATCGGCCGAGATTATGTAAAGTTGTGTGGATTTGAGCCTCAGCAGTTAGATATTAGTCTGTCTATTACTTTGTCGACTGGGGTTATAGGGATATGTAGAAAGGTACTCAGGGACTATCGAGTGGATATTCAGGGGAGACCCTTGTTAGCTAATCTGGTGGTTCTTGATATGCATATGTTTGAGGTAATCTTGGATATGGATTGGCTAGCTGCCCTCTATGCTAGCATTGATTGCCATTAGAGAGTGGTAGTATTCAGACCTCCAGGGGGACAGAAGTACAGATTCATGGGATCACGTGTACGCACCCCACCTCAGTTATTATCTACTATTCAAACACATAGGTTGATATCAGAAGGCTGTTAGGGATATTTAGCCTATGTGAAGACAGTATAAGAAGGGGAGCTGAGGGTGGAGGATATCCTAGTGGTGAGGGACTTTCTTGATGCATTTCCTGAGGATTTACGGGGACTACCTCCTGATCATGAGGTAGAGTTCATTATTGATCTAGTTCCGGGGACAACGCCGATATTGAAGGCGCCATATAGAATGGCACCAACAGAGCTGAAAGAATTGAAAGAACAGCTGCAGGAACTGTTAGATAAGGGATTTGTTCAGCCCAGTGTGTTACCCTGGGGAGCATCGGTTTTATTTGTGAGGAAGAAGGATGGCTCAATGAGGTTGTGCATCGACTATCGAGAAATAAACAAAGTGACTATCAAGAATAAATACCCACTCCCGCGTATCAATGATTTGTTTGACATGTTACAGGGGACATGGATCTTTTTGAAGATAGACTTATGCTCTGCGTACCATCAGGTGAAAGTCAGGGTGGAAGATGTTCTGAAAATGACATTTAGAACACGGTATAGCCATTATGAATTTCTAGTTATGTCGTTTGGTTTGACGAACGCTCCTGCAGTGTTTGTGGATTTTATGAACATGGTCTTTCACCAGTATTTGGATCATTTTGTGGTAGTATTTATTGATGATATACTGGTGTATTCAAAGAGCCTAGAGGAGCATGAGGAGCATCTGAGCATAGTGCTACAGTTGTTGCAAGAGAAGAAGCTATGTGCAAAGCTCAAGAAGTGTGAGTTCTGGCTGGAACAGGTTACCTTCCTTGGACACGTCATATCCAGGGGTGGCATTTATGTTGACCCGAGTAAGATTGAGGTGGTAGTAGACTGGGTACAACCAAAGAACATGCATGAGATCAGGAGTTTCCTAGGTTTGGCTGGATGCTACCGCAGGTTTGTTGAGGGCTTCTCTAAACTGTCAGGCTTATTGACCAGATTGACCAGAAAGGGAGTGAAGTTTAAGTGGTCTAATGAATGTGAACAGAGCTTCTAGGAATTGAAGCAGCAACTCATCACTGTGCCGGTGTTGACGATTCCTTTAGGAGAAGAGGGGCTTGTGATTTACAATGATGCGTCCCATAAAGGGCTTGAATGTGTATTAATGCAGTAAGGGAGAGTGATAGCCTATGCCTCACGACAGTTGAAAGAATATAAGAAAAACTACCCTACCCACGATCTGGAATTGGCAGTGGTTGTTTACGGACTAAAGATTTGGAGGCACTATCTATATGGAGGTAGGTGTGAGATATTTACTGACCATAAAAGCTTAAAGTATTTCTTCACGCAGAAGGAGTTAAATATGAGGCAGAGGAAATGGCTAGAGCTAATAAAGGATTACGACTACACTATAAGCTACCACCCGAGAAAGGCTAATGTGGTTGTTGATGCATTAAGTTGGAAATCAGTGGGTTCATCTATGTCTACAGTGGAGATTCAGCACCCAACCCAGATGGATCTAAAGAGGCTTGGTGTGGAGTTGGTAGAGGGTGATCACCAGACATTTATTGCTGACTAGGTTTTGCAGTTGACTGTACAAGAGAGGATTAAAGCAGCTCAAAGAAGTGATGTAGAACTGGTAGAGCTTATGGGAAAGGTACAGTATGGTCAGGAAGCAAAGTTCAGCATTTTACATGATGGAGTCTTCTGGTTCCGTACCATGTTATGCGTTCCTACAAATCCTGAGATCAAGAAGGTTATTCTGGAGGAAGCACATCGGTCTCTGTATACTGTACATCCGGGTAGCACTAAAATGTACTGGGATCTTCGAGTGTTGTTCTGGTGGAATAACATGAAAAGGGAGATAGCCCAATATGTAGATCAGTGTTTGACATGCCATCAAGTGAAGGCTGAGCATCAGAGACCGACAGGATCATTGCAGCCACTCCACATTCCTGAGTGGAAGTGGGAGCATATAACGATGGATTTCGTCACAGGATTACCGCCGGCGTTGCATGGACAGGATGCTATTTGGGTAGTGGTGGATCGACTGATGAATACTGTCCACTTTTTTCCGATCAGAGTTAGCTACTCCATGGACAGATTGGCTAAATTATGCATTCAAGAGATCGTTAGACTCCATGGCATCCCAGTATCCATAGTTTCATACAGAGACCCACGGTTCACATCACGTTTTTGGAAGAGTCTACAAGGGGCCATGGGTTCTCAGTTGTCGTTCAGCACATCGTTTCATCCTCATATAGATGGGCATACGGAGAGGACGATACAGATTCTAGAGGATATGTTGCAAGCATGTATACTGGACTTTGGTGGTCATTGGATGCAGTATCTGCCACTAGTTGAGTTTGCGTATAACAATAGCTACCAGGCCTGCATTGGGATGGCACCGTATAAGGCGATTTAGGGCAGCAGGTGCCGATCCCCATTATACTAGGATGAGGTTGGAGAGAGACAAATATTGGGGCCAGAGCTGATACTGCAGACTCAGAATAAAGTCAGACTCATTAAAGATAGGATCAGGACAACGCAGAGCCAGCAGAAGAGTTATGCTGATACTCATCGGCGAGAATTAAAGTTTGATGCAGGAGATCACATGTTCCTGAAGGTGGCGCTGATGAACGGAGTTATAAGGTTCGGGAGGAAGGGTAAGCTGGGCCCTAGGCATATTGGACCATTCGAAATTCTTGAGAGAGTGGGTCCAGTTGCCTATCGTTTGGCATTACCACCGGTCCTATCTAGGATCCATGATGTTTTTCACGTTGCTATGCTGAGGAAATACATCCCAGACCCCTCCTATGTGATCAGCTATGAAGCACTGGAGTTGAGAGACACATTAGCTTATGAGGAAGTGCCAGTGCGGATTCTTGATTGGAAGGAACATGAGTTACGTACGAAGAAGATTCCACTGGTGAAAGTTTTGTGGCGCAATCATGTAGTTGAGGAAGCTTCCTAGGAACTAGAGGATCAGATACGTCTGAGATATCCACACTTATTCAGTGGAGCTTAGAGTTGAGCCAATCAAGTGAATGGAATAATATTGTATATTTTTATTTGTATAGTGTAACGTAGGATGGATAGGGTTTTTAGTTTTGAAATATGAATGGCTTTGGGAGAATTTTGGAAAAGTTGTAATCTCTCAGATCCCTCTTTGTAACCACGGTATTCCTCTACCATAAGTGAGGGTAATTAATAAAATTTAGGGTGTTTTCTCTCTAAGGATGGAAAGTTGATGAATAAGCAAATTTCAAGGACGAAATTTTATGAGGGAAGAATGTAATAACCCCCAATAAAGGGCTATGCAAAAGTAGTGGGGTGATTCCCAAAAAAATAAAATAAATAATAATTAATTAATTAATTAATCGGATGTAAAAATAATAATAATTAATTAAAATTTATTTTTATTTTTATTAAAAAATATTATTATTAATATAAATTAAATGTTGTTATTATTATTATTATTATTATTATTATTATTATTATTATTATTCACTTGAAGCAAGAAGCTTCAAGTGAATTCCATTTGCGCAACAGAGCCCCCCAGTTCTCTCTCTCTCTCTCTCTCTCTCTCTCTCTCTCTCTCTCTCTCTCTCTCTCTCTCTCTCTCTCTCTTCATTTTCTCTCCCTCTCTCCTCAGTTACATGGCGGATTCTCGCCCAATCGAGAATCAGAAGATACCGCTGGACTCCATTCTCTACTGCCGTCATTTCTACGGAAACAGATCGGTGGTAGGAGCGGCGTAGACATATCTCCTGGGGTAAGTCAACTTTCCCTTTTTCTCTAATTTATTGCAAATTATAAGCCTGATTGACGAATGGACACCACCACAAGAATCTAGGGATGATTCTCTACAAGTTTAGCGGGGATGAAATTCTCGTGGGGTCGTCATGGGCAAAACCTCAAAGTTGGGGTACGTGGGTTATTAAGGGGCTTATTTTTAATTAATTAGGATTAATTTGAAAATACTAAAATATTGAGTATCTGGTGTTGAAGTAGGATTCCTGAAATTTAGGGTCCGAGTGAGCGCCGTGGGTGTAATTTTGGGACACGCAGGCAAAATTCCAAAAATTTAGTAGGGCTATTAAATGTTAGTTTAAATATTAATTTGAAGTATATGGAGCCTAGGAAAGATTAGATGGCTATTATTTTGAAGAAATAAATTAATTAGTCTGGGGAAAATGCAAATTTCAAGAGTTGAATTTCGCGTGCCAAGGGCGTATGATTTGGGGTCCTAACGAGTCTCTCAGTAAGTCAGGTAAAGGGAACAAATTATAGCAGTGTTTTTAGAATTACTATTTGGGTTAATATGTGAAAATGAGCATATAATATTTGTCTGAAAATTATTATGATATAAATATCAGATAAATTGTGTGGCATTTGAGTAATTTTAAATTGTGATATTTTGGAATGTGAAATATAATGATGAGTAATTTCTGAGAAAATATTGAAATGAGAATTATTGATGTGGTTAGTGAAAAATAATAAAATATGGTATTTATATGTGAGTAAAAATGTTTTGCCTAAAAGATGAGATTTTGTGAATTTCTGATTTTGCAAAATAATAAAATGTGGTATTTATTTGTGAGTGAAAATTTTTTGCATGAGAAATGAGTTTGTACAAATTATTGATATGAGTATTTTGGGAAAAAGTGAAAAATACGTGAAATATGATATATGTTATTACGAGATGATGAAATGTAAATAGAAAACGATGAGAATATTTATATTGAACTGAATTGTGATATACTGGAATATGATTAATGGAATACCAATACCGCATAATGATTGCGGGTATGTGGTAGTGAACCCTGATGGATGGTTAAGATATTGAGCATGATATCGTTGCGAGTGGTCTTAGTGCAACCACATGGACTCTTGGAGCGTGTGGCATGAGAGTCAACTGAGCCATTTTGTAAGGTTGTTGGGCCTCCTAAGTTTGGATCAGAGTTATAGGTCAGCTAGTCATACTACAGACACGATATGTGATATGATATTTGATCTAACCGGGTCGGCCAACCGCGGTTAGATCCAGCCTTCGGGCCGCACAACCTTGACCATGAGGGGAAGCATGGTGTGGACAGAAAGATCCTCAGGGTGGCCATGAGTTACAGACGCGTTGTTGGTATTTGATACCAAGGATACTTATGAGCCGGAAAGTAAAATGAAAATGGAAAGTGAAATAATGATAAAATTGGCTAAAATGAGAAATGAAAGAAAGAATGGAAATTGAGAAATAAAGAACGTTAAATAGAGAAATGAATTGTGTGAGGTAATGACATAAATAATTAAGGCAAAGTGAAACTCTTCGCTTGAGGGCTTACTAAGTAAGGTAAGTGCCCTGATAGGTATCAGATATGGCCATACCCGACTGCATAACGTGTTAGGGCATAGGAAAGCTACCTGTGTGGGTGGGTAATCTTCTCTATTCTTAGGAACTTCATGGGTAAATATGTGTTGGAAATCATTGAATTTGAGAAATGATTTTAAAGCTTATAAAAGCTTGTTTTGTATATCTATATGACTATGAGAATATATTTGTAAGTTTATTTTCTAGGGTGTAATGATGATTTGAAAAGTAAAGTCCATTATAATTGTACTCATATGGCCACACACTGTAAATAATTTATTCCTTCTTATTGAGATGTGTCTCACCCAAATTATCAAAATTTTTCAGGGGACAGAGATAGGCTAGGCAATAGAGCTCCATAACCATTAGGTGCTGAGACCCTGACACACAGGGTAAGTTTCTGGACTAGGGGAGGTGTAATTCCCCTAGTGTTGAGTAGTTTTTGAGTTTGTGATAATGATGAATATATGTGTATGTAGATACTCTAGGTATTGTATTCTGAATGATATAAATACAATGTCTTCCGCTGTTAGGTTTTATAAATAAAATGACTTTTTACCCGGTACCCAATGCGGGTCTAGTCGTACGAATGATAGTAGGGTTGTTGATGTGGCCGATTTGTGAATGTTATGGATGACATATGAATAGTTCATTAATTTATTTATTATAAAAAAATTTGTATGGAAATTGGGGCGTCATAACAACAATGATGGAAGCTACAAAAGTCGGGTGTGAAACAAGATTTTAAATGAGTTTAACTCTCTCGACCATGTTGCACCCTTTCCTATGCTATTCATCCCAGTAGTCAAACCCTCAACTTATCCTAAAACCTACTTTACAAACTCTGAACCCTACCTATTCTACATTATACAACCTATGTATTCCAAAAGAAAGTGTTGGGTTGCCTCCTGGAAGCGCTACGTTTACCGTCTTCAGCTAGATGCAGTGAATGCTCAAAGTGGGTATATTGGATCATATTGGAGTACCTTTTCGACAAGTCATTCAGTAATACCTTCGATATATGGCTTCAAATGCTAACCATTGACTTTGAAAAGTGTGTTAGTTATGGGGTCCTTGATTTCAACTGCCCCATGAGTAAACACCTAGTTCACAACATAAAGGTCATGCCAACGAGAACGCAGCTTACCCGAAAAAAAATTTCAATCTCGAATTGAAAAGCTATACTTTTTGTTGTGGTTCGAAAGATTTCACGACTATGTGTCTATCGTGAAAAGCTTTCGTCCAGTCTTTATATCTTTTGGCATTTTCATATGAAGCATTTCAGAGTTCGTCCAACTCATTCAGTTGGAGATGACGATGAGTTCCTATAGCACCCATATCAAAATTGAACTTTTTAATAGCCCAATATGCTCGGTTTTCTAACTCCACTAGGAGGTGACAAGATTTACCGTAGACCAAGTGGTATGGGGACATACCAATAGGAGCCTTGTAGGTTGTCCTATATGCCCAGAGAGCATCGTCTAACCAAGATGACTAGTCCTTTCTATCTGGTCTCACTATTTTCTCCAGGAGGGTCTTAATTTCACGGTTAGACACTTCCACTTTGGCCACTAGTTTGGGGGTGGTATGGTGTGGTGACTTTACGGGTGATAGAGTACTTAAGGTGGAGTGCTTCGAAAAAACAATTGATAAAATGTTTACCTCTATCACTAATGATGGCTCGTGGGTGACCGAAACGATTTAAAAGGTTTTTAAGAAAATGAACAACCACACGGTGTTCATTAGTTTTGGTTGCAGCAACTTCGATCCACTTGGAAACATAATCTACTGCAACAAGGATGTACACCCATCCCTGTGATGGAATGAAAGGGCCCATAAAGTCAATCCCCCACACAACAAAAAGTTCGACCACCAAAATGGGATTCAAAGGCATTATATCACACCGAGAGATGTTCCTTGTTTGTTGGAATCATGAACATGATTAACAAAAATTGAGGGAATCCCTAAAAAATGTAAGCCAAAAAAAACCACTTTGAAGTACTTTGGCTGCGGTTCTCTTTCCACCGAAGTGACTACCACATTTCAAAGTATGGGAGAACTTCAAAATAGTGTGATTCTCACTTTCAGGAACACATCGCCTAATAATTGAATCAGGGCGTATTCTAAACATATTCGAATCTTCCCATATGTATTGGCGAACTTGTGCTAAAAACTTATTTCTCTCCTGTTGTTTCTATTCATGAGGAATAGCCCTAGTGGCTAAGTAATGGGCAATTGTAGCAAACCATGGGGGGTGGAAAGAGACGACAACAAGTTGTTCATCGGGAAAAGAATCTTGTGCTTGGGAGGAGTCAGTGGATCCCTTAGTCAAGATGTGGGATAAATGATCTACGACATGGTTCTCAGTTCCCTTTCTATCACAGATTTCATAATCAAATTCTTGTAATAGCAAAATCCACCTTATCAGCCTTGGTTTGGTCTCTTTCTTATTGTGAAGGTATCTTAAGGCAGCGTGTTCTGAGTATACAATGACCTTGGACCCTAATGGATAAGGGCAAAATTTGTCTAAAGCAAAGACGATAGCTAGGAGCTCTTTCTCAGTGGTGGTGTAATTCAATTGTGCTCCCTGTAGATTATTACTAGAATAATAAATTAAGGTAACTTGCTTACCTGTTGACCCAGCATGGCCCCAACAGTGTAGTTTGATGCATCACACATGATTTTGAAAGGAAAAGCCCAATTAGGTGGCTGCATTATCGGGGTAGAGGAGAGCAACGTCCTAAGAGTTTCAAACGCACCAAGATAGTATTCATCAAAATCGAAGGGTGCATCTCTCAGTAACAAATTGTTCAATGGCTGCAAGATTTTTCTTAGGTCCTTGATGAATCACTGATAGAAACTAGCATGCCCCAAGAATGACCTCACTTGTTTAACAAAAGTAGGGGGCGGTAGTTTAGGAATCAGTTCTACTTTTTCCCTATCCAGTTCAATCCCTCTAGCAGAGACAATATGACCTAACACTATGCCTTCTTGGACCATGAAATTACTCTTTCCCCAACTTAGTACCATATTTGCTTCTACACATCTCGCGAGCACCTTAAATAGATTGTCCAAACATGCATCAAAATATGGCCCAAACACTGAGAAGTCATCTATAAATACTTCAAGAAAATTTTCCACCATAATAAAGAATATGGCCAGAATGAACCTTTGAAATGTTGTTTGGACATTGCATAGCCCAAAAGGCATTCTCCTATATGAAAAAGTTCCAAACGGCCAGGCGAATGTAGTCTTCTCGTGATCATCTAGGTGGACTGTGACCTAATTGTACCCTGAGTACCCATACGAGAAGCAATAGAAATTCGATCCTGCTAATCTCTCTAGGATTTGATCGATAAATGGTAATGGGAAGTGATCCTTTTGGATGAGATTATTAATTTTCCTATAGCCAATGCATATCCACCATCCGCTGGTGACACGAGTGAGGATGCCTTCACCTTTATCATTCTTAACAATAGTGATCCGGAATTTCTTCAGGACCACTTGTGTGGGGCTCATGAATTCACTATCAAATATGGGAAATATGATCTCTGTGTCTAAGAGTTTAACCACTTCCTTCAAAACCACTTCCTTCATATTCACATTAAGTCTCCGTTGCATCTCTTAGATGGGTTTAGCATTTGGCTCGAGATGAATTCGGTGCATGCAAACAAATGGGTTAATTCCCTTAAGGTCAGCTACTAACCATCCTATTGCTCTCATATGTTTTTTTAGAGTATGAATGAGCCTTGGCTCCTGTGAGCGATCCAAGTTGGATGATATAATTACAGGCAAGTTTTCTTGGGGGCAGACGAAAACATACTTGAGAGAATATGGCAAAGGCTTTAATTCAAGTACCAGAGGGACCTCAATAGAAGAGCAAGCTGGTACACTAAGGAGAGTAAGAAAGATCTCAAACTGTGCTTTCCAAGGTCTCCCTCCTGATGTAGAGGCTGACTTACTAGACGTAGGAACTCGAGTGCACGGATCCTCCAAACTTATTGTAGGAGGTTGATCACATGGGAACTTCTTCTCAGGGGGATAACCTAACGAAGTCGGGGATGCATCTCGTTAAACACCTTCATTGATCATATTGACATCCTTGTAAGGAAGACTGTCAGGTTCATTCTGCCAAGTATGGAACCCATTAAGTTGGAGTTGCATGTTGCCAAAGGAAATGTCCATGACGCCTGTCCTAACTAAATACAGGCATTAGCAGTAGCTAAAAATGGTTGGCCCAAAAGGATTGGGCCCGACTACTGTGATGGCCTGACAAGTTCCATGTCTAGAACAAGCAAAACATCAAGGTAAAAGAATTTATCCACCTTGACTAGGGCATCCCTTATAATATCCTGAGGACGTTTTATAGATATATCAACAAAACGCAACGTGATCGGGGTTGGCTGCAAATGTCCTAAACTAGCTTTTTTGATAGACCGAGTAGGGTAGTATGTTTACACTAGCCCCCAAGTCTAAAAGGGCCTTATCAATAATGCATGCTCCTATTATACAGGAGATCATGGCGGCGCCAGGATCTTTGAGCTTTAGAGGAACATACCCTAGAAAAATTGAGCTGACAGTTTTGGTCTGTCGGACTCTTTGATTCAGGTGCACTATTGATTCATGATTTTGAATGCATAACTCCTTCAGGAACTTGTTGACTCTATGAGTCCTTCTCGTTTTGATTATGACAAATCTAATGATTCTTACCTGTGCACTAAGCTTGTTGAATAGGGTCATCCTTTGCATGCACTGAGAATAGGAACGCAAGGAAGCCATAAGGAACGCAAAAAGAACATAATAAATGGCTTTTGAAGTGCAAAAAGCTCAAGGAAAAAAAAGAATGAAGACCATTTGCTTATTGTATTTGCATTTATTCTTTGGGTCTGTAATAATTTATATGGTTTGTAATAACGCATCTATATGCATGATAGGGTTTAATGCTCAACATAACCCTAGATTGACCATAGGGAACTGAATGACCTTAGGGAACCCTTCAGTCAACCGACGCTAGGGTTTTAGGGAAAATTAAAAAGCTTAGACCTTAGAGTGGCCTAGGTCCTTGCACTAGCACTTAGGAAAATCCCCACTATCAACTATGCAATTAGGGGTAACTCATGATTTAAAATATGACTTAAGGTTCTGCAAATGAGAAGCCTTCGAGTGATTGAACCTTGGCAGTGAAAATGCCTCAGTCGACAGAATGTGGAAAATTCAAAATATTGACTAAAGGTCGAGTGACCAAACCAAAATGAACAGAGTGTTCTCGGTCGACCAAACCTATATGTAGGACTTTTCCACCTGCATGGGCGCCTGGACCTCACGTTCATTTTAACCTCGAGTGACCGAATCTTGAAGCTTGATAGACCAAACTTAGAGTCAAGTGACCAAACATCGAGCAGTTTGGAAATCGCCTTAGAATCAGCCACCCGAACTTCAAAAGTACCTTTTCTGCATGTGTCTGTTCTGGCGACCAAACCTATAGCTCCGTCGACCGAAACTCTTGGGTTGCATATTTTTAACTATGGTAGTTAAGATTAAATGGGGTTAAAAGGTCATTAAACATTTTTTTAAAATTCCAAATAGGTCCCCAACAGTCAAAATTTTAAGGGTTCTTATATATAACTCTTTATTTAACCTACTTAACAAAAAGATTAGCAAAAGTGACTAATATTTTTCTCTCAAATTTCTCACTCTCTTTTGCTATATTATTTTCATTCCAAACTCATACTTTGAAATCTCTCATTCATACTTTCTTGTAAACATATTTTTGAAATTGAGAGTAAGTGTTAGTTGTTCCCATCTCTTGCAAATCAATTGTAAGATTTAAGGGAAGTGATTGTGGTTGGTCCATACACTTTTACATATCATTACCTTAGAAAATACTCTCACATAAGCATACATTTTAAGAGTTTTTACTTTTTTTATCTTTCCCATAGTATTTTATTTTATAAATATTCAATTACGAAGATCTTGATTTTTTCTTGCTAGTCTTGGCACTCATATTGCAAGACTTGAAAGCTTGCACATAATCTTTGATATTGGTTTAGCATGACTCGATCCAAAATATCCATTGTGCTTTTCATTTACAACAACTTTGAGATCTTAAACTTGGATTGTGTATAACTTCCTTTGATTAATTGTTTGTTGAATATCATAGCTCCAATCAAAGGTTGAAACTCTCACATATACATTCACTCACACATTTTGGAGAGTTTACATATTGGATCTCACCTGAGCATTGAATACTTATCATTTATGGGTGCATACTTATCTAGAATGTATTGTAGTATATATATTCTTGTGTAGAAGAGCTTAAATTGTATGGAAAATTTCATTTTCATTGATTGTATTCCAAGCATGGGTTGATCTAGCATGTAAGGATCAGTTGTTAAGGCCTTCTCTGCCCCGCAAGGAGAGTGTGTAAAGTTTAAGGTCAGCCATGTTTTAATTTGACCTGGTTGTAATCGGTGTTGCTCCACCCGTTAAGTGAGCCATAGTGGAATTGTTGGGCTTGTGAGCCAAGGTGAGGACATAGGCAGTATTGGTTGAACCCTGATAACATATTCGGTGTCACTTTTACTTTTCCTGCATTATATTCTGCTTTGTGCTTGATTTAATTTCCTTGCTGAATATACTGCATGTCTGGTTGGCACATTATTGTATTCCATTGAGAGATACGGGTAGTGTGTTGCATGTACTAAAAATTGATTGATGTATCACATCTGTAACTTCATACGTATCTACACTACCCCTAGGTTGTGTAATACTGTTGCTGGATTAGTTGAACCTAGGAAGAATTTTTAAATCTCCAATTCACCCCCCTTTTGGGATTGCATTAAAGTCAACAGAACTTTTTGTAATTAGGCATCTAAGAGGAAAAGGTCATTTTTTTCTTTCCTAAAGGAGTTCATCATGGAATCTTCAGTTTCTTCCTTTGTGGATTTAGAATTTGCCCTTAGGGCAAAGTGTGGCACTGTTTCTCTGAAATTGGAATAACTTTCCCAAGAGGGGGGTGAATTAGGATTTAAAAATTTATTCCTCCTTTTTAATGCCTTTTGTGTTATAACAATAATCAATGCTCAAATACAATCAAAATAAATTCAGAGAAATCACAATCAAAGTAAATTTATCAACCACTAAATTCTTGTAATAATAGCCCTATATCAATATGAAAATTTGGGCTAAACTTGTATAAGCCATGTATCACAATTACACTTCTTCCCAATGTTCAGCTTCTAAATAAACTTTCAATATAATGAGTTAAGGAAGATCAACCAACATAGTCCCTTTCGGTTTCCGCAATCAATGCTGATCAAACCAAAACAAATTACCTTCTGGTCTATTTAACAAGCGAACACTCAGAATTTATAAATTTTAAAGCACCACACAGATTGTAACTTTCGCTAAAAAAATAAAGAGAAGAGAAGAGGAAGAAGAACACAGGGTTTTACGAGGTTCGGCTTCAACACAGCCTACGTCCTTGCCCTTGGCAAAATGACCAAAGGATTCACTATCACTGTTCCTTTACCAGGTCGAACAATACCAGTTAAAACACTCCTTGGGTAAGGCTAGAGCTTGCCTTTTCCAAACAATATCCCTTTGTTTTGTCCAACGATTCAGCACTCGAATCGTCAATCAATCTGTTACAAAGATATAAAACAAGGCATACAAGAACTTACTTCTCAAAGAGCTGATTAGTGCAAATTGAAAACCTATGTCCTTTCAATAAATTCAGAATATGAAAATTCAATATGAAGCTCTAAAGATTTATCACCATAAGTATCTTTCAATAGATGAAAGAATCAACAATAGATGCACAAACATAGTGAGAAACTCTACAAGACTTCAGTGATTTTCGTGAGTTATGAAAGCAATAGAATGCTTTCAGAATTTCAGTAAGCTTTGAGAAAGTATGATAGCTGAATTGATTTCTTGGTGCCTAAATTAATGAACCTTGAGGGTATTTATAGATGTAGAGAGTCTTTTTTCTTATTCCCCAAGTTTACTTGGAGTAGGGTCCAAGTTGTAAATTAATTTGGGCTTCAAATAATTTAAATTTCAAAAATATGCCTGTTGGAAATTTTAAAATCTGCCGTGAGCTAGACGACTGTGTTGTCACTAGAAGTCGGCTATCCATGCATTACAACTATAAAATTCTTAAACAGAGAGGTGGCAGTCGCCTGTCCTCAAGTCGGCAGTCGTCTGTCACTTGGATAACTCAGTTTTAAACTATACTCAGAATAGTGGCAGTCGGCTGACAAAACATGCATAGACGTCTCAGTTTTCACTGGCAGTCGTCTGTCAGGCTTATGTTCTTCTTAGTTTAGGTTGTTTAACTTGCCAGTCATCTGTCCTTATACAGACTGTTGTTTGTCATCTGGTTGTTTCTCTTTTCAAGTCATTTTTGATTTCTCTCTCTTTTTTTTAATTAACCTTGGAATTTTAACTTGTTTAACTTTGAAAGACATTTTCCAAGATTTTAAAACTAAGGTTTCTTAAGTATGTCTTTGCCTAATGAGCTTCAAAATGAAAATTTGAATTTGAATCAACTTGAAGTTCTTACAAACCTTGTTCTATAAACACATTTGACACTTCTTTGCTTTGAGTCCTTTTGATGCTGATCCTTGATCTTTCATACTTCTTTGAGCTTTCATTATGGATCACTCGAATTAATGTAAGGCTTTCCTTGTTCTTTGATCCTTGAGAGCTTTCATGCTAGGGTATGTGAACTTTGAGCAAATCATCTTTGCCTGAAATAATATCACTTGGAAACATATTAGATAACTTTACTTTGTTATCATCAAAATCAAGAGTTTGTAAGCCTAACTAGGCCAACAATCTCCCCCTTTTTGATGTTGATAAAGAAAGAGCAAAGATATAAAATAAAATTAATGCTCCCCTTGTCAATAAGCGCATAAACTTAAAATAATCGCATTAAGACATAAGTTCATAGGATTCAAAGTTTCAATTTCAAATGTAACATAAAACTCATAGTTCATAGAACTCATAGTACATCAAACATACATAGACCCATATACTTTGCTCACACACATACTCCCCCTTTTGACATCAACAAAAAGGCCTACTACATCAAGAAATTTAACATGTGTAGCATACAAAATATCAAAAGTTTAAACATCAAAAGTCTATAGTCAAGTATCATAGGCTGTGTCACTATCTTCAGCAAGTTCTTTTCCTTTGGATTTCTATGAGCCTTTTTTCTTCTTCTTCCTCTTCTTCTTCTTCTTCTTTAGCTTCAGCAGTGTCTTCTCTTGATTTTACATGAGAGTCTTCATCAGCATTCTCATTACTCTCTTTATCTAAATCAGTGTCATTTTGTGTGGCACGTTCCTCTATGTTTTCAAGACATTTATCTAGTAAAGTATATTTATCATCAATAGTTGTGATCTTATCTTGAAGAGAAGCAAAATTATCCCTCATTTCAAAATTGAAGCTAGAATAGTGCTGATGAAAAAGGAGCTGGTCGTGCTAGTCTATTGCCCCTAAACATCCATCCTTCAGTGTACTTTTTGTAACCCATCCTCTTTAAGGTTGTGGAGGAGAATAGGTTGTAATGGGTTTGCTTTGCCAGTTTGGAAGATGGAGTGATGGCTTGAAAATGAGCAAATACTAAGGAAAGAATGCCACCATACGAAAGCCCAATTCTAGGAGATTTAAGCTTCATTAACCATCCATTTGAGTACAAGGCTGGCTAAACCCAATTTATTTCCTTTTAATATGCACTACATAATGAAACAATCGAAGAAAGACACATGATCAAAGGATCCTGACCCTGGAATTATATTATAAGTAATGATCTTGTGAAGGATCTGTGTTTGGAGATTGAGCTACATGTATGGTGGAGGATGTCCAAAATAGACGGGTTGATCGTTCATCATAAGAGGCAAAAAATTTTGCGGTGAAAAACCCTGCTCCATAGTCCACTATTTTTCTATTGGATTGCACTCAAAATCCCCATGCTTGATACGAAGTATTTTCCATAATGAGTGTGGAGCAAGTGTTATCTTTTGGCCAAAAACTTCAATATCAAATCCAACGTCTTTCTTTACCAAGTTTGAGTAGAAAAGTTTAATCTGGGCAGGATAGTATCCCTTAACTTGGTGAAGAACGAACTTATCACATCCTATATTTTTTAACAACTCAAGAATTTCAAGGAAGTTTTCTACAAAGAAAGAAACATCTAATAGCTTACAAAACATTGGATCAATTGTAGAGATGTGATTTTGACGCAACGCTTTTGCGTAAGATGAGACCAACCATTTCTCTATGTTGTTGTTACTTGCAGCCTTTGAAGAAGAATCTTTGTCCTTTGTCCCAACAGTTTTGGTTCTTGGCTTGATGAAGAAGCAGTAATTCGAGAAACCCTAGATGTGAAGGATGTAGGGTTTTGATAGAATGACGTTGGGAAGAGGTTTGGAGAAAAGGAACTTCGAAAAGAATGAAGAAGAGTTGGTTTAGAGAAGAGGAGATGAATGGACAGGCGTTTGGGGGTTTTAAAAAGAGTGTTTTTATGTTAAACGAACATGAACCGCCACGAGACAGTCGTCTGTCACAAAGTTGACAGTCGTATGTCCACTGTCTTTCTAAATAGACAATAACTTGTCAGGCGTCTGCCTGGTGTCTGGTAGTCGTCTGCCCTGAAGAAAAATTCGATTCTCTCCTAGTTAACCTCTCTTACATGTAACATTCCTAATTCTCATCAGATAAATACAAATTGATCTTCAGCTAATGGTTTTGTAAATATATCAGCTAATTGATCGTGAGTGTTAACAAATTCAAGTATTATTTCTTTCTTATCTACATTATCTCTTAAGAAATGATGACGTATATCAATATGTTTGGTTCTTAAATGTGATACCGGATTCTTTGAAATATATATAGCACTTGTATTGTCACACTTTATAGGGATTGTTTGGTATTGTATTTTTAAGTCCCTTAATTATCTTTTCATATACAAGGTTTGAGCACAACAACTCCCAGCTGCTATGTATTTTGTTTCAGCTGTAGATAATACTACGAAATTTTGTTTCTTTGAGAACCAAGAAACTAGTGAGTGTCCTAGGAAGTGACAAGTCCCACTAGTGCTCTTTCTATCTATTTTGGATCCTGCATAATCCGCATCTGAATAGCTTATCATTTCGAAATCAGTTCCCTTTGGATACCATAAACCTAAATCAAGTGTGCCTAGTAAATATATAAGGATTCGTTTATATGCGATTTGATGTGATTCCTTAGGAGCTGATTGAAACCTAGCACACATACATACACTGAACATGATATCCGATCTACTTGTTGTTAAGTAAAGTAAGCTTCCTATCATTCTTCGGTAATGTTTGGTATCTACTTGTTTTCCTTTTTCATCCTTGTCAAGACTAGTTGAGGTGCTCGTGGGAGTTCCTATGGGTTTGCTTTCCTCCATATCAAAATTTTTTAACATGTCTTTGATATATTTAGTTTCATTTATGAATGTTCCATTTTTAGCTTGTTTGATTTGTAACCATAGGAAGTAATTTAATTCTCACATCATGCTCATTTCAAACTCTCTTTGCATAGTTGTAGCAAATTCGTTACATAAATCTTCATGAGTTGCTCCAAATATGATGTCATCAACATAAATTTGTACTATAAGCATATTATTATTTTTGGTTTTTATAAATAAAGTGCTATCTATCTTTCCTCTTGAAAAACTATTTTTGAGTAGGAACTTGCTTAGTCTTTCATACCAAGCTCTAGGAGCTTGTTTCAATCCATGTAAGGCTTTAGTTAGCTTGAATACATGATTTGGGTTTTTAGAGTCTTCAAAACCTGGAGGTTGTTTAACGTAGACTTCTTCATTTATATAACCATTTAAAAATGCATTTTTTACATCCATTTGATATAATTTAAAGTCTTTATATATTGCATAGGCAAGAAGCATTCTTATAGTTTCCATTCTTGCTACGGGAGCAAAGGTCTCTTTGTAATCTATACCTTCTTCTTGATTATAGCCTTGTGCTACTAACCTAACTTTATTTCTTAAAACTACCTCATTTTCATCCTTTTTATTTCTAAACACCCATTTGGTTCCTATGATTGATTTATCTTTGGGTTTAGGTATAAGTTCCCATACTTGACTCCTTTCAAATTGATTTAGTTCCTCCTGCATAGCTATGATCCGAGAATCATCTTTTAAGGCTTCTTCTATATTCGTGGGTTCATCTTGAGACAAAAAAGGCATAATGGTTACAAATATTTGTAATGAGGCTCTAATGGTTATTCCTTTTGATGGTTCACCAAGAATTTGGTCTTTTGGGTGAATTTTAGAATATCTCCCTTCTTTAGGTAGTTCTAGATTTTCTATGATGTTTTCATTTGAAGCTTCATTATTATTTTCTTCTTTTATTTCAAGATCTTCTACTTTTTGTGAGATATCTTCTTTTTCATCTTTCTTAACTTTATTGTCATAATTATTTGATTCATCAAACGTTATGTGTATTGATTCAATAATAGTAAGAGTCTTTTTGTTATAAACTCTATAAGCTTTACTATTTGTATAGTAACCTAAGAAGATACCCTCATCATATTTCGCATCGAACTTTCTTGAATCATCTTTAGTATTAAGAATAAAGCATTTACACCCAAATTCATGAAAGTAGGAAATGTTGGGTTTTCTACCTTTCCATAATTCATACGGTGTTTTGTCTATACTTGATCTTATGGATACTCTATTTATAATGTAACAAGTTGTATTCATAGCTTCAGCCCAAAAGTATTTAGGTAGATTATTTTCGTTTAACATGGTTTTTGCAATTTCTTGAAGAGTTCTATTTTTTCTTTCTACAAATCCTTTTTGTTGTGTAGTCCTAGGTGCTAAAAAATTATGGTTTGGTTTATTCCATGTTCATTACAGAATTTATCAACATCTTTGTTTTTAAATTCCCTACCTTGATCACTTCTAAAATTAGTTATATTGTAGCATTTTTTAATTTGTAATTTCTTACATAAGGTGATTAGCATGTCACAAGCTTCATCTTTGTTTGTTAAGAAAAACACCCAAGTAAATCTTGATTAGTCATCTACTATTACAAAAGCATATTGTTTGCCTCCTAAGCTTAAGGTTCTAGTTGGACCAAATAAGTCTAGGTGTAAGAGTTCTAGGGGTCTTTTAGTAGATATGTATTTTTTTCTTTTTGAAGCTTGTTTTAACTTGCTTTCCTTTTTGACATGCATAACACACTTTATCTTTTATGAATTTAGTATTTGGTAATCCTTTTACAAGATTTTTCTTAGATAATTTGGATAAAAAATCCATACTAGCATGGCCTAATTTCCTATGCCACAACCAACTTATTTCATTCATTGCTGCCAAACAAGTTACGTTTTGATTTACTAAGTTCTCAAGGTTTATACAATAAACATTATTTATCCTATGAACTATAAACAAGGTTTCATTGTTCTTAGGATTTTGGATAACACATTTTTCTTTCTTAAAAGTTATTTCAAACCCTCTGTCACTTAATTGGCTAATGCTTAAAAGATTGTGTTTTAATCCTACTAATAGCACATTATCAATAGTAAGGGAAGGTTCTTTACCTATTTTTCCAATGCCAATAATTTTACCTTTGGCATTGTCGCCGAAGGTGACGTATCCCCCATCCTTTTGTTTTAATGTGGTGAACTTGGTCCTATCACCGGTCATGTGCCTTGAACACCCGTTGTCCAAGTACCACTTATCCATTGACAGTGTAGTCCTAAAGCATACCTATAATGAGGGATTCATTATGTTAGTCTCTGGAACCCAAATTCTTTTAACTTTCTTTGTATTGTTTTTAGTTCCATTATTGACTTTCCATTCTCCTTGTACTTTGAACATATTTTCTTTTTAGTGGGTAATTGAACATTACATGACCCTTAGTCTTGCACATGTAGCAAGTGGTGTGCTCATGTTTATTGTTTGAAGAAGTACTAGCATAGTGCTTGGCTTCTTTGACAAAATATCCCATGTATAATTTTTTATTCTTTTTTTTTTGTTTTTCCATTGAAAGCTATCCCTTCTTTGTTTCCATTTAATCTTTGTTGTCTAATTATGTTTTCAAAGTTTTCTTTTCCTTTGGTAAAGTTATATATAGTTTCTCTTTATCCTCTACTGATTTTTTAAGTTCGATTGTCTCTAACTCCTTTTTGTTTAAATCATCTTCTTTAATTTTTCCTATCTCTTGTATAATTTCTTTTATTTCATCTTCTAATTTTTCAATACAAGAATCTCTCTCCTTTTCACTGGTTTTAGATGTTTCAAATTGCTTCATTAATTCTTTATTTTTATCTTTCCAAGTTATATTTCTCTTGGAAATTTTTATAAATCTCTTATGTAAAGAAAAAAACTCAACTTGTAATTCTTTATAGGAAGGCATGCTGTCACAAGACTCATCACAAGACTCATTGTAAGATTCTGTAGAGGAATAGTAGGAGTTTACCTCTTCGTCATTAGCCATGAAGCAAATATTTGCCATCTCTTGTCCACTTGACTCATTTTCCATCTCGCTGGAGCTTGAATCATCATAAGTGGCTTTCATAGCTTCCTTATTTTTCTTCTTGTCTTTCTTGAGTAACAGGCAGTCTGGCTTTATATGTCCTGATTTCTTACAATGATAGCATATAGGAGGTTCATTTTTACTTTTATTTTCTTTTCTATTTGTC
Organism: Malania oleifera; assembly: GCF_029873635.1. Taxonomy (NCBI): domain Eukaryota; kingdom Viridiplantae; phylum Streptophyta; class Magnoliopsida; order Santalales; family Ximeniaceae; genus Malania; species Malania oleifera. The sequence continues at coordinate 69,646,100 of NC_080417.1, read as the reverse complement.
TCTCCTTTTTCAGGTTTCTTTTTATTAAACTTTCTAGGAAACCGTTTATTGCTCCTATAGAATTTGCCTAATCTTTTAGTGATGAATGCTAATTCATCTTGATCTAGGTCGCTTGATTCACTTTCTTCTTCACTTGAGCTATTACTAGAAGCTTTTAAAACAATTGACCTTTTATGCTTGGGTTCAAGATTTCTTTTCATTAAGGCCATTTCATAGGTAAGTAGTGAGCCTATGAGTTCATCTAGAGAGGTGGTCTTTAGGTTTCTACCTTTCGTGATAGTTGTAGCCTTTGGTTCCCATATGGAGGGAAGGCCTCTTAGAATTTTTCTAATCATTTCATAGGTAGTATAAATTTTTCCTAAGGCACTTAAGGAATTGATTATGTGGGTAAATCTTGTGTACATACTTGATATGGTTTCATCCGAATTCATCTTGAATGCTTCATACTCGCTTGTTAACATGTCTATCATATTGTCTCTAACATCTATTGTTCCTTCATATGTTCTTATTTGTCCTATATTTCTTTAGCCGTCTTGCAGGCCATGACCCTATTAAATTCGTTACCATCTAAAGCACAGTATAAAGCATTTATAGAGCTTGAATTGATTTGAAGCATTTTATAATCTGAATCGTTCATATCCTTTTTATCTTTTGGAATCTGTTTTCCATCTACTGTCTTAGTGGGAATAAGGTCTCCATCCATAACTACTTCTCATGCTTTCCAATCCATGTGTTGGAGATAGATTTGCATTCTCTTTTTCCAAAAGGTATAGTTGTGTCCACAAAAGATTGGTGGACGGGTTAAGGATTGGCCCTCACCGAAGGGTGCTACTCCTATATTTGTCATTTGATCTTTTTATAGTTTCTTATTATGAATTACTATAACTAGGCTCTAATACCAATTGAAATTGGAATAACTTTCCCAATAGGGGGTTGAATTGGGATTTAAAAATTGTATTCCTCCTTTTTAATACCTTTTGTGTTATAACAATAATCAAAGCTCATATACAATCAAAATTAATTCAGAGTAATCACAGTCAAAGTAAAATTATCAACAACTCAATTCTTGTAATAATAGCCTTGTATCAATATGAAAATTTGCTGAACTTGTATAGGCCCTGTATCAATATGAAAATTTGCTAAACTTGTATAAGCCCGGTATCACAATTACACTTCTTCCCAATGTTTAGCTTTTAAATAAACTTTTAGTATAATGAGTTAAGGAAGATCAACTAACGTAGTCCCTTTCGGTTTCCGCCATCAATATTGATCAAAACAAAACAAATTACCTTTCGGTTTATTTAACAACCGAACACTCAGAATTTATTAATTTTAAAGCAACCACACAGATTGTAACTTTTGCTTAAAAATAAAGAGTAGGGAAGAGAAAGAAGAACACAGGGTTTTGCAAGGTTCAGCTTCAACACAGCGTACGTCCTCGCCCTTGGCAAAATCACTAAAGGTTTAACTATCACCATTCCTTTACTAGGCGGAACAATACCAGTTACAACATTCCTCGTGTAAGGCTAGAGCCCACCTTCTCCAAACAATATCCCCTTGTTTGGTCTAACGATTCAGCACTCGAACCGTCAATCAATCTATTACAAAGATATAAAACAAGGAGTACAAGAACTTGCTCCTCAAAGAGCTAATTAGTACAAATTGAAAAACCATGTTCGTCAGTAAATTCATAATATGAAAATTCAATATGAAGCTCTAAAGATTTATCACTGTAAGTATCTTTCAATAAATGAAAGAATCAACAATCAATGCACAAACATAGTGAGAAACTCAACAAGACTTCAGAGATTTTCGTGAGTGATGAGAGCAATAGAAAGCTTTCAGAATTTCAGTAAGCTTTGAGAGAGGATGATAGTTGAATTGATTTCTTGGTGTCTAAATTAATGAACCTTGAGGGTATTTATAGATGTAGAAATACTTATTGCTTGTTTCCTAAGTTTACTTGTAGGGTTCAAGTTTTAAATTTATTTGGGCTTCAAATAATTTAAAATTCAAAAATATGCCCATTGGAAATTTTAAAATCTATCGCGAGCCAGACGACTATGTAATTACTGGTAGTCAGCTGTCAATGCATTACAACTATAAAATTCACAAACAAAGAGGTGGCAGTCGCCTATCCTTGAGTTGGCAGTCGTCTGTCACCATGACAACTCAATTTTAAACCATACTCGAAATAGTGGCAATCGGTTGACAAAACATGCATAGACGTCTCAGTTTTCACTAGCAGTCGTCTGTTAGCTAGTTGACAGTCGTCTATCAGGCTTCTGTTCTTCTTAGTTTAGGTTGTTTAACTTTCCAGTCATTTGTCCTTATACAGACAGTCGTCTGTAAGTTGGTTGTTTCTCTCTTCAAGTCATTTTTTATTTCTCTCTTTTTTTTTTAATTAACCTTGGAATTTTAACTTGTTTAACTTTGAAAAACATGTTCCAAGATTTTAAAACTAAGGTTTCTTAAGTATGTCTTTACCTAATGAGCTTCAAAATGAAAATTCATATTTGAATCAACTTTGAAGTACTTACAAAGCTTGTTCTATAAACAAATTTTACACTTCTTTGCTTTGAGTCCTTTTGATGCTGATCTTGGATCTTTCATACTTCTCTGAGCTTTCATTATGGATCACTCGAATTAATGTAAGGCTTTCCTTGTTCTTTAATCCTTGAGAGATTTCATGCTAGGTATGTGAACTTTGAGCAAATCATCTTTTCCTAAAATAATATCACTTCGAAACATATTTGATAACTTTACTTTGTTATCATCAAAATCAAGAGTTTGTAAGCCTAACTAGGCCAACATTATCTATTTGAGGCTATGGAAGCTTCGAAATAAGAGTTTAATCTAGCCTTCCGTTCTACTTCTATTATCTTCTCATCCTTGCCCTTGTTTGCCTTTTCTTTTACCGCTCCACCATTTTACAAGGTAATTACCGCCTAGGCCTGCTTATGACAAGATGATAATCTGGTGTCCAGTTCTCTAAGATGCATTAGAGGTTGGTTAGACATCTTATTCCCATCTCTGCAGCTACAAGAAATAGCTAGTTGGCCTAAAGAGGCTTCTAGCTTGGTAATAGCTTTAGAGTGATAGTCAAGTAATTGCTTGTCTACCTAGTTATTAGTCTCAACGCCCTTGAGTTCTCTCAGCACTGTTTCTTGACCATTTTGATCATATCTAGGCGGAGGCAGAGATGGCTACTGAATGGTTGAAAAGCTATGGGCTAAATTAGAATGACTTTGGAAGTTTTTATATGAGCGTGGAGGCAAAGCATTAAAGGCTTATTGAGGTCTTTGGGATTGAAAACCCGAACCTTGAGGCCTCCAAGAGGATTTTGGATGTTGTTTCCACCAGGGGTTGTAGGTATTCGAATATGGGTCATTAGATGGCTTATCATACCAATTTTGGGTGGCCTTCACTTCCTCTTGCACAAGCTCAGACTGGGAATATGCGTGAGGGTAATTATAACATGTATGGGAAGGGTCAAAGCATATTGCACAAACCTCTGCCAATGCCATTGTATGCGTTTCTAAGTATATGAACTGGTCTAATTTTTTGAATATAGCATGGAGGGTAGGGGCTAGATGATAGCTTGTGGCCAACACATAAACTCCCATAGGTTTAGAGGTTGATGGATTGGGTAGTCTATGAATGGCAGCGCTGTGCTGCTGAGAATTTTTAGCCAAATTTACAAAGAGAATCTAGGCCTCGTTCTCGTGCTTTGTGAGGAAAGTACCTCCGCACAACGCATCAATCATAGACCTATCTCTCTTAGCTAACCCTTTGTAAAAAGTTTGGACTAATTGCCACTTGGGAACTTAATGATGTGGCCATTGATAGAGTAGGTCCCTAAAGTGCTCCCTAGTCTCAAAGAAAAGTTCCACATCTATTTGTATGAAACTTGTGATTGCACTTTGCAACTGGTTAGTCTATCCTATTAGGAAGTACTTTTTTAGAAATTCATGTTGCATGGTGGCCCAGTTGGTCACCGATTTTGGGTCTAAGGACGTCAACCAATTTTTGGCCTTATCCTTTAGAGAGAATGGGAAGAGTCTAAGACAAAGGTCGTTATCACTTAAGCTATGTATGCGGATGGTGGAGTGAATCTCCAATAACTCATCTAGATGCTGATAAAGATTTTCGATGGAATTCCCATGAAAGTTGGGCAATGTCGAGATGATTGAAGTCCTAATCTCAAATTGTGTAGCCTGAACATCTGGGAACTGGATACAGGATGGTGATGTGTATGCATTAGGTACAAAATTGTCCCGAAGAGGCCAAAGGGGTTGCTCTCCTACCACAGGTAGGCAAGGAGCGTGGGGTTTAAGGATTTGTTCAGTGGGAATCGGTGGGTTTTTTCGGCCATGGCCTTCAGTTCATACAACTCAGCCTTCTATGGATTAGAGATAGGTTTCCTAAGAGACATACGAGATTTTTCAATCTCGAGATCTATATAATTATCTTAGGTTCGAAAGAATGCAGACCAAACATACACACTTGTAAGCACAAAGATTCAAACTTCAGAAACAGTAAACAAAAATAAAGAAAATAAAAATAACAAATAAAGTGAAAATAAAAGGAGAGCAAATCAAAAGAACAAGGCAACAATACCATAATGCAGAAGTTGGCTTATAACCGTAGCTAAGCCCCTGGCAACGATGCCAAAATTTGGCAGGCTCACCAAGGCTCGGGTCCTTAACTACCAAAAATAATATTTATAAAACATAACTATCCTATGTTTAGTAGAAATTGGGTAAGTCGGGTATTAATCCATGAAGATTTAAAGCGTAGTTGTCAAACCACTTCCAAATTAGTTTATTATAGCCGTGTTATGAAAAAGATGTAAAAGGTGGTATTTTTGAATGGGTGGAATCTAACCAACTACTGGAAAGCAATTAAATGAAAGCAAGCAAATCTATATTAACTCTACTCCTACAAACCAGTGTTTAGACATGAGTATAGTTTAGGATGTTGTTATGCTTACTCCAAGTTCACTAAGTTGACCGTACTAAACTAATCATAACTCAGCTAAACAATCCAAGGAGCCATTCGAGGGCATAGAGTAGCAAGGGTGCACCATCCGTTTGGAGCACGGTCACAAACCGAAGTATACTCAATCTCAACGATCACGAGAACCTCTATGGGAGACAATAGCTTAATTTTTGTACCTAATTGAAGAAATAGAGATGCTAATCTTGTAACTAAACATCATCACAATATAAACCATAAATGAAAGCAGTAAAGGAAAGTTGTAAATGAAAGCATGTAACAAGATCATCCCTTTGCATTCATCACTTCTGTCACTAATGCCAAGAAGTACAAAAGAAGACCATGTAAAATATGTTGGAAGACACATGAACACCGTCGGTTGTCACAGATCATCGGAAACTTCATGCACCGCTCAAAAATCTATACTACTCCTAATCTAACTTGGCTCTCAATGATGTCCTAAGTCTGTCACTAACCTACGAGATTCCAAAGAGGAACTCAGAGCTTGTGTTCGTAGCGAATACTTATAGGCTCTAGGGTTTACATGGTTTTTTTTACAAGTTAGGAAAGTTAGCAGCAAATCTCACACAAAAGATCGTCGCTGTTGACCAAGTCACCCCTCTATAGTTCTTGTGCGTGCCCTGTCGAGTCTTATGGGAAGTCAGGGATTCAAATCTTCAATGTCTTCAACTTCATCGTGCCTCAAGGTCTTTCTGGTTGAGCTGATAGTCGAGACTTGCAAGATCTCGATCTTTAGAAAATCTTAGGAACTCGACATGGTTGCCACTGAAGGTCTCTTGGTCGAACACTTCATCGAGACTCTTGGCATTTCTACTCTCTGTTTTGTCTCAGTATCTCAAGGTGGTCTCCCTAGAGAGTCACTTGGTCGAACACCTGGTCGAACCTTGTAGCATTCTAATCTCAGTCTGAACCTTGGAGTTTGTAGTGGAAGACTAAGTCGCCCTTATGTCTTACTAGTCACGCCACATGGTCGAGCATCATCTTCGTGTCCCTTTATGATCCGAAGCTTCTAGAGCCTAGATGAACATCTAAATTCAAGCTTTGAGTCTTCCAAATCCTGCCTGGCTTATCATAATGCTTCTCAACGGTTTTAACCTGTTTTTCCAGAAAAAACAACCAAACCTTGCATACCTCTTAATAATAATAACTCTAGGAAAATACATAATAAAATGAGGATAAACAAAGATAAATGAGGGTCTAAAATCATGTATTTTAGCAACTCATCAATACTTTTGGTAAAAAAAACATTTCTATGGATACCGTTGTGCTAAAATGATCTTTCATGTTTTGTTTGGATCAAGTAAACATTGTTTACTTTTCATGCTGAATCATTTAACTTATGATAAAGTTCTTATGCTACTGGTTATATTCGTCTTGCTTGAATGTTGAAAAATACTTGCTATTATAGGAAATATTGTTGAACTATTAAAAAGACTCGTACTACTAATTTGCTTGTGGTTGGACGTGCTAAAATGCTTGTGTTGGATTAAATGATTAACATTGGGAATTTCGCTAAAATGTTGGGTATACTGAATTTCATAAAACCATCATATTTTTATGGAAAATGCTTTTGTTACACATGACATGCTGCCAAAATTTTGTTTGATTCTTTCTTTATGAAATATGATATAAGGAACATATAGTGCATACATTAAAGGGGACGAATTTTTATATTATTTTTCAAACATGTACACATATTTTGAGGGGGAGCATTTCTTTAAGAAAAATCTTTCAAAAGAACACCAATGGTTTGCCATCATAAAAAAGGGGGAGAATGTTAGCCCTAGTGGTTAAGGTTCTTCATTCTAGCTTGTTTTGATGATAACAACTCATTAGTGGTTCTTAGGTTAGCTAATATTTTTCCTCAAGTTCAATTCAGATAAACAAGTGAATACTAAAGCAAGCATAAGGATCAAGACGAACCTTGATGAAGCAATGAGCAAAAGCATACAAGAATACTCAAAGTAGAACCAATAAAAGACCATATGATGTTTTATATGTATAGTGGGTTGTGTGTGAGGTAGGATATTCCTAGAACTCTTGTGGTATGATTTTGGTAAGAATACTTAGCAAGAGTTGAGCAATTGCATCCGCATGAAAGTTTTAGGATATCATTAACAAACTCAATAAGTTTTCAAATATACTTTCACAAGATATTCTATACCTTTACAAACTTTTATAAGGACAAGTTTTAAACAATATTAGTATGTTAATAACTCACAAACTTGGTCCCTGTTATTTTTAAACAATGGTTAAGCACCCAAAGGAAATGGATTGAATCAAGTGCTTAGATGGTTTTCTAAAAAGGGCCTAGCCTACAAAAAACCGTCGAAGGTTTGGGAAGAGTCCTAAAAAACGGTCGACGGTTTGGGCCAAAGTATGACCGTCCTACCGAAAATCTTCGATGATTTTGGAAAAGCCCATAAAACCATCGACAATTTTGTATGAAGACAGACTATAATTAATGCGCTAGAACGTTTAGTTTTTGACTTGTCTTGCCTCATTAAATGCCCAATGGCTAGCCAACGACTATTTCGTCTCCTTAGCCATAAATATACTCCTCGAGCATTCATTAAGAAAAAAATTGAGCATTGATTGTTTGTGAAGTTAGTTGAAGCATTCATATTTGTTCATTCACTTGCTCAAGGCTCTCTTGCTACTTGTTCTTAGTTACACATCAGTTGCAACTGATACTAGTGTGAGATTTATATTGTATCATTAGCTCAAGAAGGAGCAGCATATTGTAATCTTTCAATTTATTGTTGTTTTTGAGTCTTGAAAGCTTTTCATGAGCTTTCTTTGAGGGAGTTCTTGGTGAACACCTAGAGTTGAAGCTTTTGGTAAGCAACTTGGTTTTGTACCCGTGTTGTAAAGGCTTCTCTGCCTTGAATGGGATTTTTTAGTGGATTTGGGAATCCTTGAGTTGGACTCAAGGCATGGACATCGGCTTGGTGCCGAACCACGTTAGCATCATCGTGTTAAGCTTCTCTTTCCCTTGTCTTTCTTACTTTACTTGCTTGTGTTTATTTGTTTTCAAATATATTGTGGAATATCACTCTTGCTTCTGGCCAATGAATTTTTATGTTTGTAGAAAAATTGATTATCCGCAAAGAACGTTTATTCGCCCCCCCACTAGATGCACATCCAGGCCGACAGTCCTACTTATCTAATTACTCTTCTAAACTCAACACTAATTTAACTTTTAAGAGTATTTATTTAAATTCACTTCACAAGCTCTTAAATAAAAGTCAAATAATTTAAAGTTTTGTATCCACATAATGAAGTTGAATGGCTAAGATGATTGCACTAGGCTTCAATCTAGATGAATACATAAAATTCAAGGAGCCAATGCACGAGAAGTTAGGATTAAAAGCCATTCAAACTAGTGTCTCTAATGCGTTAAGACTTATAAAATAATAAGCAAAGTAGGCTTATGAGCAAGAAAAATATTCATTGTGACTTTTTGATCCGTTGAGCCTAAAGCATTCAATGCCAAGTTTAATATATTTAAAATTGTAAATCACTTAGCTAAGATATTAAAAGATGAAAAGGCATAAGACGATAATAATGCATAACTGGAGGGGAGAATTTCTCTTTATAGTTTCATGTCTCTACAAAATACTCACAATATCTTATTTCCAAATGCCTTTATGAATAGCATTGTAGAATACTGTCCATACTATTTTTTAATAACTAAATGTCTTTGATGGATAGTAGTCATTTCTTTATTTTTATTATGTATGATCCACCTTGAGCTTTACTAAATATCTTAAATTTATTTTCTACTATATTACATGATTGAATTGAATACCACATGCATGGCTGATGCAGGGATGTGAATTGCATGCTAATAGTTGATATAGGTTCTCGCATGTCTGAACTGAATGGTATAGGCATGATGCAGATTATTATAAATTTCTTGCTTGAATCTATTAGGTTTTTATACTTGGTTTTTATGGGAAAATGTTCAATTTATAGATGGCATGCTGTTGAAATTTTGTTAAAATTTTCCCAAAGTAAAACTACGTATTAAGATGATTATGATAGAATAAATGTTAATATATATTTTTAAAGGATGAGTGAAAGTTGAATAAATATTAAATTTCATCCTTACATAATCATCGAACATTTAGAGGAGCTGAGTTCCATCCATATAGAATGAACATAAAGGACTCATATGCGTCACACATATTTAGCTTTTTGAATATTGAGGCTCTTTTGAAAACCCTAAACATCATATCCAACTCTCAAAGCTTTATGATTGGATATGGATTGTTCTTGGTTATGAACACAAAATCATGTCTTAATATATATTTTCAAATGCATGTGTGATCGGGAGGACTATACTGGTTATGTGATAAAAATGGTTTAATGAATACCCAGTATAGTTGTTTCATATGTTTCAAAATGATTGCTTATACTACTTGGGATATGTAATAAGATCAATCGTTGATAAGTATAAGCACCTCATGTCACCTAAGCTAGCATTCAAATCTAGAGGGGGAGATTTAATAAAATCTTATTCCTTATGCTCACCCTGATCTTAGCTTAGACTTAAGGTTTGTTGTGGAAAATGTGTTTTTAAATTCATACCATCTAAGCAAGTATTAAATTTTTTGCTCACCCATTCTTATGCTTGGATATCTATTGAACAAAATGTGGCATGTGCTTAAATGAAATTATATTATTGAATATATATTAAATTGAAATATCTTGCTTAGCCACATTTTTTTTTTATTTTTCCATATGATATTTGTCTTTAACTTCTTTCTATCTTTAGGATCTATAAGGTTATTTCTTATTCTGGTTATATTACGAATTATGCTCTAATGCTAAACCATAATATTGATGCTTGCTTGAGCATGATATTAAAGTTTCTTTTTTAGCAAGCACACCTCCAGTACCTTTTGCAAACGTAAAAGGGGGACATTTTTCTTATTTTTTTTTAAATGCTTTATGGCAAGAAACTTTTCATAACTAAAACTCTTTATCTTTTGCCTTATTTTTTTGTGTTTATAATGCATAACTGGTTTGTTGATTATATAAGAAAATGCACGCGAACTAGTTAGCCAAAATTAGGCTCAAACCTATATGTAACATCATATGTCGTACATTTTCAACTCCAACATTTTACAGGTCCTATGATGTGTCTTGAACTTCAAAAGGTTTGTGGATATTTCTGGTCTAACTTTGTGTATCATGTTTTTCATTTTCTTATGAACCAGTTATACTATTGTGTATGTATTCTTGAAAATTTTTCAAATCAATAGTAACAATTTGTTATGCCCAAATATTTATGCTTTTATGCCCAAATGTTTTTTTTTTTTTTCAAAAAGGAGAGTTATGATTATTTTGAAATTTCTTCTGTCTTGGATATGCTTCAATTATATTGCTTATATTTAAATTATGCATATTCTTATGGGGAGCCTTTTCAAGCTGAACCCATTTTACTCTAGTGTGTTTGTCATCATAAAAAAGGGGAGATTGTTGACTTTTTGAGTTTGATCTATGTTTTGATGTGGACAAAGCACAAGTTACTTATGTGTGCATTTAGCATGTGAACAGGTTTACACTTCAACACACATGAGGCAAAAGGGAAATGGAAGCCATGAAGGAGCTAAAGTACATACATCCTGGCGTATTCCATGAAGCTTAAAGAGAAAAGAAATGAAGACAGATTTACATTGTAAATTGCATTTTATTTTTGGTCAGTAATAATGCATATCATGCATGATGGGATTGATAGCTCAACAAAGACCACAGACTGACCTTAGGTCCCCAAAATGTTGCATGAAAAATCCCCTAACCAAAATATCATACTCAGGCACACAAGGGTTATATTTCTTAAGGTCAAAATTATGGCACATCTTGTTTTTCAAAGGGCCTCGGTCGACTAACCTCTTAGCATTATAAATGCTTCAGTCAACTGACCATGGTTACCAAGCTGTTTACACAGCCTCGACTGACCAAACTAAAATGGACATATTGTCATCTATCGACTGAATGACCAAACATTACTTTTCATTGTACTCAGCCAACCGAACAAATGAATTAGGATTGCCCCGAGCGACCAAACCTAAGAAGGTTTGGAAATCGCCCTTAGCACGGCCGACCGGTCTCGTGCTCAGCTGATCAAGCCTCGATAAAATTTTGAATATTATAGAGGGCTTAGCCTACAAGCGTTATGCTCGCCCAGCCGAACATCTCGGGTTGGAACTCTTTTTTTTTTTTTTGCATGATCTGCCGACTGACCCTTTAAGTCAATCAACCGACCCTCTCGGGTTGCTCTTATTTTTTGTGCTAATCATCATTAAAATCTTAATTAAACTTTTCCAAAGTGACTTACATGTCCCCAACGGTCAAAAATCTTGGGAACTCTATATATAGCCCATTGCAAAGCATAATTAGAAGGTTGATTAGCTAGAAAAATCCTTTGAAATTATTTTGTTCTAGTCTTCATATTCTCTCACACACAAACATATTTTATCATACTCTTTCTCAAATCTCTTTGCAAAATCATTTTAGAAAGAGTGCATTAGAGTTCATCTCCTTCACTTGCATATTGATTCCAACTTGAAGGAAGATTGAATACTCATTCATGTGAGCATGATATATATTCGTCTCAAAGCTTATGCTCTCTTTTTTCATTTTCACTTGAAAATTATTTTAGAGAGTACGCTTGAGCTCTTCCCTTGTTACCTCATTCATAAATATTTTAGAGAAGACTCTCCATAGCTTGGGAATCTTTGTATCCTCATTGTAAGATTCAAAGGCTTGTATTGTAGGTATTTGAAAAATAATTTTGGCAAGCCTAAGCCCTAATATCTCTTATACCTCATATTTGAAAAACTTTTTCGAGATATTGTTGGAATTGGTGTATTCCAAAGAGGAGGGGTGAATTGGGTATTTAAAATTCTTTGTCTATATTCAATTCATGTCCACAATTAGTATAACACAACCTAGGGTCTATCTAAGTAAATACTAATCACCCAACACAATAAGACTGAGCAGATAAATAAAACAGATAAATCAAACTCAATACTTCCCAACCATTTACATTATTAAAGATATAAATATTCAAGTGCATAAATTAAACAACGTAGGAAAGAGAGTGACATAAGGTATGTTATCGAGGTTAGGCCAAGACTACTTATGTCCCCGCCTTAAGCTAACAAGTAAGAGGATTCCACTAATTGCTTGCTTATGGGTGGAGCGACACCAATTACAATACCCTTTCTTTACTGGCCAAGGGAATACCCCAGGTCAAATTCATAGAGCTGGCCCCAACCTAAACAACAAAACCTTAGAAAGGTGTACCTGATTTTCTTAATTGGGTCTAAATCATCCGGTGCTTTCTTGACCGGGTCTAAGCAATCCGGTGCACGTTACAAGCCAGTGCAATCCTCTTCTAACCCCATGTCAGGAATATAACAGATATAACAATTTGCGAACAAATAAAGCGTGCTTCTATAATAAGCAGATAATGTGCAATTTCAAGCACAAGTGCACTCACAAATGATATAGATTTATGCTCAAGTGAGACCTTTGATTTAATATAATATATTCAATAAAAGAATACTCAAAGGATCTTTAGAAACCCTTAGCATGTAACTCAGCAAGTACTTTTCAAAACATTTAGCACAATAGATATTAGGGTTTTCAAGCTTTCCAAAAATTATTTGTCAAACAAAAACAATATACAAGCTTTTGAATCTTGTAATAAGGATGCAAAGATTCACAAGCATAGATAAGTTTTTCCCAAATATTATTTATAAGTGAAATACGATAGGAAAAACTTTAGCTAACTCTCAAAAATAAATATCAACAATATAAGCATGAGAGAGAGTTCAAGATTAAAAAAAAAAAAAAGATGAAAAGAAAATGCCTACAAGACTGAGTGTTCTATCAACCATCAAGTTGCAGTGACTTTGCAAATGAAGATGAAGGACACAATGCTCTCTTTCTAAGAAATATGTAATCAATAATATGCAAGAAAGAGATTTAACAATATGCTTCTGAAATTGTGGGGGTATGAGAGTTTTAGCACAATAACAATTTTCAGAGAGAATTTCTTAATCTCTAACTAATCAGGGCAAATGAAGAGGTATTTAAAAGTTTCCCAAAATTTGTTATCGTTAAGGACACGGCCTGTAACACCCCGAACCCTTAAACTCGGGTCCGCGCGTTATACCTGATAAAATCCCTGATAATCCATAATATACGCAGCGGAAAACATAATCATAATCTCCATATAACGTAATACCAGAGTTTACTAATTCTAACTATCAACCATAATAAATTAATCATCAACTTGTATTCAAATATATACGTGTCTCCAAAACATTATCCACAAATACCAGTATGTTTCACAATCCATATCTTATAAAACTTAAAACATAAATCATAAAACATAAAATATACACATCAAAATTAACATAAAAATATACCATTTTCTCTTTCTATTTACCAAAAATACTATAAAATCTCGAGCTCTCTAAACTCGATCTTAAGGAAATCTTGAAAAAGATAATTTCATATTCGAGTGAGACACATCTTAGTAAGGAAAGAAACAATATATTAAACTTAGCGTGTGGCCATTATGAGATTATACATATCATTTAATAATATTTGCAAATCATTAACATAATACTGAAAGTCATTTTCTGAACCTAACAATCACATGCAAAGGTTTACCCACGAGATTACCTAAGGATAGGGGTGATTACCCGCCCATACGAGTAACATCCCTCTGCTCTGATACCTAGACAACCCAAAGGTCGCAGCTAAAGCGTACCAGGGCACTCACCTTACTCAGTAAGCCCTCAAGTAATAAATTAATCTCGTACTCATACGTTCAACAATAGTTTACCGCAATGCCCTAAGGATAGGGAATTCTACCCACCCATACAAGTAGGTTCCCTCTGCCCTAGCGCGTTATACAGCTACTGCCACATCTGAAGCTACTAGTGCACTCGCCTTACTCAGCAGGCCCTCAGGCGAAGAGTATGCTTCGCCCAATCATAACATGTTCTACGTACATAGATACTTCTAATATCATAATACATCATTATTTCCATCGTTATTCAATCATTCACATTCTTTCATGTTCATAACTTAACATTTCCCTGTGTTTTACTTTAAGTCACTCTTTCCCATTTGTATCATTCACATTTCACATTTCATTTCATTGCATTTTCATTCCTTGTCATTTCATTTCATAACATTTTCATTTCATTCATTTATCCTACAGCCGCTCTTTAGCCGTCATTTGTTAGTCCACATTGAAATGCGCTAGAATCTAACACAACTCCTTTTAGCTGTCATTAATTAGTCCACATAGAAATGAGCTAGATCTGCTAACCCGACTTTCAGCTATCGTACCTTTACATGGTTGCATTTAACATACACAAACAACATTGTCCATATCATATTTTATTCTCATTACTTTACTTACTTAACCTGCATCTCGTACATTTAACATAAAATTTGCACAGATTCTCATGTCACACAATTTAGCAGTAAAATTCATAAATATTTCTCATAAAATAAGCTAACTCACATTTAACATCTATATACTCAAAATACACTTCATTTCTTACATAATTCCTTAGAAAATTCCTTTCAGTTTCATTCGTTTACTTTCACACATACATAACTACATCAACAATCCTAGGCTCAAAAAACATAAATTTCATGGCTGGCATTTTAAACCCACATAAAAACATATATACATAAATAACACATAATCATTTTTAATTCATAAAAAACCTGATTTAATATATAAATTTCTCCCTTACCTGATTTCTTGAACTACGCCAACAGGGATCCCGAAAAATACTTGCGGTGCTCACCCAGAACCTGAATAAAAAATTCCTAACTCCAATAAATTATTCATGAATAAAATATTATTTTAATATTTCCTAGGGCCATAAATTCTAAATAATACATATACCCTTAAATTTAGCCAAATTGCCAAATTTCTCAAATCCCACTCTCGTTTTGGAGTAGGGCCTAGAAAATCCCAATTGAAAAATTACCTACGCCAAAATGACGACACCGACGATTAGGACCCCGCGGTGGTGCTTGATCATCGATTCAACAACATATTTAACTAGAAATTAAGAAATTAGGGAAAATATACCTTTCCCCAAGAATAGGGCCTAAATCATTCCCACGACAAATCTACCCCAGTAGAAATGTCGCTGGCGGAGTCACGAATCCAATGACACTTTCCATTTTCTGATCCGCCATAAACTCATCAAGAAATGAGGGAAGAGAGAGAGATGGAGATGGAGAGCCGACGGAGCGCTGGGGGGTGCCTCTGTAATTGAAATTCATATTTCAATCTCTACAGCTTCCTCAAGAAGCTTTCTAATATATATATATATATACATATCTTTATTCCAATTAATTTTTTTTTCTTTCATACTATTCATTTTTATTTGTTTATTTAATACATTAATTTAATAGTGTTTAACAAATTAATTATTTAATAATTTTAATTAATTAAAATTATTTTTCGGGTAATTATACAGCCGGTATTTTGGAAAAGATTAATTAAGAATTAACCCCTGTTTTGTACTGTAAAAATACGCGAACTCGAGAGGTTTGGTGGCCCGAAGCTATAAGCCAGTCGCTCGAGCAGATAGTGAATTTGGAGAAATACGAGGGTTCGGTTTGCTGTGTGAGGTGTTGGTCGGTTGAGCCAAGGCAATTTTCTAAACCTTTGTAGGTTCGGTTGACCGTGACAAAAGGTCGGTCGGCCACTTATAAGGTTCAGTCGATTGTGGTCATTTTGAACTAAAAGATCGGTCGGTCGAGGGCAGTGCAAAGGTCAATTTTAAAGGGTTGATCAACTGTGGATGCCACGTTCAAACTGGGTCAATCGACTGAGCCTTGGTCGACAAGTTGACTTTAGGCAAACAGTGCTTTGGTCGACCACTAGATTATAATACAAGAATGGTCAATCGATTGAGGGCATTAAAATATACTATTTTGCCCTTAATTTGACCTAAAAACCCAATGTCGGTCAATCGAAGGTTGGCCGAAGTCCTTTTTTTGTCTTTGAACTTATTCAACAATGTGTGAATAAGTTATAACATTTTGTTGTAAGGTTTTTGGGTCCTGACATTCAGTCTATAACCGTTTTGAGCATAAAATCCTAATCATGCATGAGATGCAAATATTACAGACGATAATTATTACAGACCCAAATATTAAATGCATTACAATACAATATGAAAGAATAAACAAAAATCTTCATGCTCTGCTCCTTTGCAATTTCATGAATTGTGCCGAATGGTGTGCACATTTAAATGCTTCTCGGCTTCCATTTCCCATCTGTTATCCATGCTTAGAAAAATGAACTTGTTCATAAACTTAGCACCCAAATGAGATATTGCGATTTGTCATGATCAAAATAGAGATCAGACTCAAAAAGTCAACAGATATTATTTGGCTACTTAAGATCTTTGAAAAATACACTTAGTGATTATCATATCTTCATTCAAAGATCATTATTTTAATACTCTCACATATCAACTCATATATTTATAAGCATTTAAGAGTTGTCTTGTAAACTTTATTGAGCTTCATTTCTTTTTTATATAAAAGTGCATTGGTTATATTGTGATACATATTTGCTTAGTATAGAAGCACTTGTATTGTACACAAAATTTATGGTTGTTGATTATATTCCAGGCATGGCCTGAGGAGGTGGTGATCTAGCTTATAAGGATCAGTTGTAAAGTTTGGGCTGAGCTCTATGAATGTAAGCTAGGGTTTCCCTCACCCAGTAAGGAGAGGGTGTTGTAATCGGTGTCGTTCCACCCGTTAAGTGAGCATTAGTTGAATCCTCTAAGCAGGTTTTGCTTGAGAAGGGGACATAGGCACAATTGTCGAAACTCGATAACATATCCTATGTCACTCTTTCCCTTACTCTCTTTACATTCCAGTATTTACATGTTTATATTAAATTGTTAATATTATTACTTGAGTCTTCATTTGCATTTGATTGGGAAATACTAGAACTGTTTTTCTTGTACAAATTAATCAAGCTTTCGTATATGTACTGAATTAATAATTATTTATAAAAGACCTTAGGTTGAGTTATAGTGATTGTGGATAGAAAATTTGAATATTCTTGACCTAAAATTTTAAAATATCCAATTCACCCCCATCTCTCTTGGGATCACACCATTTACATCAATCTCCAATACTAACCAACTACTATAAATTTTTTTAATAACAATAATAAGAAAAGAAATAATAAGAGAGGAGAATGTATCATCAGTAATTGAAACTAAAAGAAAAATGACAACTGCTTGAAAAGTACTACAATATATACCCTTTGCCGCAGGAAATTTAATGCTCATAAAGTGCCGGCAACAAATGGCTTACGCTTTCGGGGACCATGACAAGTTCAATGGTAGCCAAATGTGGATTTGAATCAACATAATTGGCATACATTTTGGCCTCAATAATGAAACAATCATTTTGGGTTACCTAAAAATGAATTACATCATTTTTTTTTTTCCGCAATGGATTGATTAAAGGGAGAGTAGAGATTTTACACATATTTCTTGTGTGATGGATTTAAATTCATGCACATTCTATGTATTCTACCACTGTATTTAAAATTATGCATTTTGAACCTTAAATTTGAATTGGTATAAATTATTTTGAACAAAATTTAATAAAATTTTATATTACATTTTATTTAAATCCGCACATATTCAAATTCAAAACATATTCCAAACATAGAATACAAGTATTGTCTTTATTGAATGGAGGTTATTTATTTTATTATTTTTGTTTAACCTTGAGAGAGAATTAGAGTTTGATACATTTATAAATTTTAGATCTTAACTTTTTTATAAAGCAAAAGAAGTGATATAACATGCAAGATGAGTTACTTCAAGTTGTCCAACTAAATTTAAAATGAACTTTGAATAAATAAATAAATATTATTTATGTTTAAATATGAAGGTTGACAGTATTTTCATGGAAACTAATAGCAATTAAAAATAATAATGATCAAGTTCTTTTTACAATGACTCGTAGAACAACCAATATCCTACACACCTTACTCTTTCAGATGTTTGGTTGAAGTATGTAGATTCTTATGTTGTAATTAGCTCCACACACGTATCCCCACAACATGGGATCAATAGAAATTGCTAGGAATTAAGAATCAGTCTCTAACTTTTTTGCTAATATTGCTACTACATTGGTATATCAGTTGAAGAAGAAAGCCTTCCAAGTTCCCACAAAAATTGTCAACTGTTGCTGCCAAAAAATGAATGGTGTACATAGATTGTTCTTCGACCACAATCACCTATAAGAATTCAAATAATAATAATTTGGAGGACCCAAGGTGTACTCCGAAGGATCACTCCGATTGCTAAGTTAGGGACTATGGGAGGTTTATAGTGCAACAGTAAGAGAGAATGGATAAGAATGAGATGCTTATCTCCTCTCAAAGTATCCATTTTATAGTACTGAAGGTCATACCTGTATTAAATTCAGCATTTGTGGGGTGCATTATTGTGTTTGCAAGGGCTACAAAGTAATTCATGGGCATTTATGCTAGGGAGTTATGATGGTCTTATAATTGTCGCCCCTTATTAGTACGCCTATTAGTCTTGATGGGTACATATAAGAATATTTTGCTTTTATTAGATTATTATAATATAGATATAGATGTAGATATTTATATAGAATGTTATTTTATTTTATTTTTTTGAAAATATTGGTATTACAAAAATTTATTTTTTAAAAATATGAATACTTTTGTCCACAAAATGATTTACAATTATTCTTTTGTAAGTGTTTTTTTTTCTTTTCTTTTTTTCCAAAAAATAAAAATACTTTTGTCTAGAAAATGACTTCCATTATCCGTAGATTTGTATACTATCTGTGATATATATATATATATACACACTAATGAATCATAACGTTGTCAAAATAGACATTGGATTTAATTGGTCATGTTTGTGCTCAAATTTTTTAAATTTATATGCATCTTTTATTAGTTTAAGCTTATGATTTTTTACTATATATTTGAAAGCATGAAATTCATTTTTTGAACATAGATTTTGTATGGATTTAGATAAAAAAATACTATAAAATTGTACTCAGCTTCTTCCAAATTCAGACAAATTCAAATTCAAAATTTGAAATTCATGTTTCGAAATTATATCTCATGTAAGATGAAAAATTGAAAAATAAATTTTTTTTTCTAATTAATTGAAATAATAAAATAAAAAATGAAGAATATATTTTTCATAACTAAATAGACCCTTTACTTTTTTTTAATACAAATCTTAATTGGAAGAAAAATTAAGAGTTAGCTCTTATTTATAACTCTAGAGAAAATTGAAAATAAAAATGAAAATTATTTTATACAACTAAATTGGCTCTTAAAGTAATGCATATTAATTGGTTAGCATGTTCTTTTGAGACCATATGTACTAGCTTCCTCCACAAAAAACAAAAGAAAATGGAGCATCCATTTCATTTATCATTTAATGGTACGTTTGAAAAGTAAATTTACCAATTAGATTTAAAATGACTAACTGGTTCACATTAGACTGGTTTCTTTTAATCTTGAGTGTTAATTGAGATTGAAACTTTAGAAAGAGCTATAAGGAATAATTTTTCAGGACACAAAAAGAGAATCTATTGTAATGGGTTAAAGTATACATCCATTCCACTAACTTTGTATTCAAATCATTTGCAGTTTAAAAATTTGCATTTAACTTACTTGAGGTTTGATTTGTTAAATATGTTATTGACCAATAATTTTATATTACATTTTATAGTAAAGTATTTGTACATAACTTCTCTTAATTCGGTCCATTAAATGCTAATAGAGATGTGTCCCGGAGGTCGGGTTGACCGAACGTCCAACTGATGCACGAAAGCCGTGTCCGCATCCGGATTTTACCCTGATCAGGGAGACCTAAGGGTGGAGGACGCTGATCCGCAGGTTTGGTATCGCATTAGGGGTCCGAATGACTCATTGGTTGCTAGAGTATAAATTTAAAAAACCAAACGTAATAAGACTTGTGCAAATTTCTTTATAATAATTGGATAATATGAAATCACATGTATATAATGAATTGAGTTAATCTTCCCGTGGATTGAGTCTATATTTCTTGACTTGAAGGCGACAAAACAAAAATAATCCAAATCACACGTGAGTAATGTGTTTTTTTTTTTCTTTTTGAACTCTAGTGTGTAATTCAAGGATATGGGAAAGCCTGGTTGCTTGTTCATTGCTCTCTTCCAGCATCCATGAAAGAAGCTTGGCCACCTGCTTTCTTTTTCATTTTAATCCATTACTATATTTCAAATGTGTTAGTTTACTTTATATAAACTATATTACTTTTGTTTCATGATGCTCTTCTTTTAAAATTTTATGGATTCCTAGGTCACCGTAGTCCTAATTTATAGAATTTTGTTCCTTGTACGGTTCTGCTTTAGCTTATTTTATGCATTTAGAATGGCATATGATCTTAATAAAGCAGAAAATGAAATTTTTTATTCTACTTTTACTATTCGTTTACCTCTTCTTTTGGACAAATTGAGCCGCCCATGCATCCCCTTAGAGACCCTAAAAAGATTTTGTTAATTGCAAAAAGCTAGGTCAATGAGGCAGTGCACTAGGCGGTCTTTGTTAATTAAATGCACTGATGATAAGATTTGTGCCAATCGGCAGGCAGTAAGAACAAAATATATGTCTGTTTTGTTGGGGGGCAATTAATATTCTTGACCCAATAACATTGTATTTTGAGTATTAGAATATTCAGATTTGGATTCATATCCCAAAAGATAGAGTTTGCTTTTAGTTGAATAATATTTTATGAGTGTTTACATTCGGCATTAGAGAGCGTCACTCAATTTTAAAGAGTAAATCATTTTTCAAGATTCAATAATCGATTTTATGCTTCAATATGATTTTTCAGCCATGTAAATTAAAATTTTAAATTATTATCAGAACACCAAAAATATGTTTTACTAATTCACATGGCATGAGACTATAAGATGTAAGAAGGAAGGGAGGAAGGAAAGAAAAAGATACTCCGTAAATAAACAGTATGTCATTCTCTCCATTTTGGTTTTTTTTTTTTTTTTTTTAGTTGAGAAAAAGAAAGTGGATTATTGCTTAATTTGCTTGACAAATCTCTTTCAATCTTTTGTTCTCTAAAATTTTCAAAGACTTGATTAACCTTTAGATTGAAATAAAAGTTATTTTTTTCTTCATTTTCCTTCCTTGATTATCCATAACACCAAATGACACAAATTTTTTGTAATTAATGTTTTGTCAAATTTATGCACAAACACCTTTAAATGTGGTGTGGATAAGATTAAATTTGGTTAGTAATAGGATTGTTATGCCAACCCCTATCAAAGATGTGGAAATTGCCCTTTTGTACACCATGTACCACTAGTCATGGAAATTGCAAAAGTTCATAGGAGGGACAAATGAGGAAGGTGAATAGATTGATAAAAAAAAGGGATAAGAAGATAGAAGAAAATAGATTAAAGACAAGGGATATTAAATTAATGAGAGAGAGAGAGAGAGAGAGAGAGAGAGAGAGAGAGAGAGAGAGAGTAAAGTGGCACCGAGGGTGGTTGTTTTTGCACTAGGTTGTTTGATATGTTGAGTTGAAGGTATTCGTAAAATCCTTATCTAGCTAACGAGTCCTTAAAATGTACTATTTTAGGCCCTCAATTACCTTTGTTTATCCTCATTTATTTTGTATATAACCCTTTGTTATCACATTTCAGAGCTATGCAAGGTTTGTTCGTGTAGGGAAAACAGATTAAAACCATGGAGTTAGGCACTACGAGAAGTCAAGGGAATATTTGGGACACTTAAAGCTCAAATTAGATGTTTAGCTAAATCCCTAAAGCATAGGTGCATTCAAGGAAGAAAGATTTTGTTCAACCATGTGGAGTGACTAGCTACCAACAGGGGCGACCAAGGCAATAGATGCAGACTCCAAGGTTCTAGCTTGAAATAGAACATTTGCAAAGTTCGACCAAGTCCTCGACTTAGTGACTTTCTGGGGCGACTAGGTCCAAAGACTAAAACTGGCTGAAGACAGAACTACCTAGAGTCTCGACCAAATGCTCGACCAGAGAGACCATTACGGGCAACAGAGTCGAGTTCCCGAATTTTCCTAAAGCTCGAGATCCTGCAAGTCTCAACCATCGATTCGACCAACAATACCTGATTGTGTGACTATGTCGAGAAGAGCTGAATTCAAATCACTACTTTCCCGAGAGCTCTGACCAGGGCACACCCAAGGAAGAACATGGATGCAACCTAGTCAAAACTAACGAACTACATCACAAGATACTTGCAAAAGTTGCCATTTTTGAATTCCAAATCTTATAAACCCTAATGGGTATATATAGTAGCTTCGACAATGAGCTTTGGGTTCCTCTTTGGCCTCTCTTAGGTTAATGATAAACTTAAGACGTCATTGAGAGCCAAGTTAGATTAGGAATAAAGTAGATTTTCAATACCTGTTTTGGTTTGTTCATGAAGTATTCGAAGGCTGGTGACAACCGACGATGCTCGTCCACTTTCCATGTAGATAGATGATCGTTTGGTTGTATTTTATAGCATTAGTGACAGACACTTTGATTGCAAAGGAATGTATTAGCTTTGGAGCAATCCCAAGCGAGGGGTGAATTAGGTTTTAAAACTTTTCGTCTAATTTAAATGTTTCGCCAATTCACCGCATATCATATCCCATTTTCACGTATGTAAGTAAATTAATAAAACAATAAAAGCAGACATACATGTGAAACATATCTCATTTAAAATAGAGGTGAGCATGCAAATAATTATAATGGCAAATGAAAGCTTACACATGCGAAAATTAAAGTGCAGTAATTTAAATGAGATTGGGAGAGAGTGACATATGATATTTGTTATCAAGGTTCGGCCAAACCAGCCTACGTCCCTACCTTGGGCATACCCCCCAAGGATTCCATTATACGTGCTCACTTAACCGGGTGGAGCAGAAGCCTTTAACATCCTCTCCTTACGGGACGAGGAAAACCCCAGTTCAATTTCTGGGTTAAATCGAACCGGTCTCACTTACGGGGCTGAGACTCCCCAGTTCAATTGACGGGCTAAACCCAACCAGTGCATAGAAAATATTTTTGTACATGAAAATGCTTATGAAAATACAAGCTGAGATGTACATGTTTAAGCTCAACTAAATGCACTCTAATATGATATGCAATAATGCTCAATAGAGTAAGAGTTCTTAACTATATTTAAACCATAATAAAAAGTTTTTTTTCAAAAAGATATTTCAATAATAATATAGGAGAACCTAGGGTTTTGCCCTTTCAATAATTTTTGCACAAATAATATATATGAATATATATATATATATATATATATATATATATATATATAAATGAGAAATATGTTATCCAACAAAGATTTTTGCAAATAAGAGTATTTGGAGAATCTGGAGTTTATGTTCAAGGAAGTATTTGTGCAATAAATAATTTTCTCCAAAAATATATTTATCAAAGAAATAATCTAGGAGAAAACCAAACTATATTCTCAAAAATAATTTTCAAAAACTAATAGTATGTGAGAGTATAGCATGCGAATACGAAAATAAATGCCCAAAATAAATATATTCTCTTTACAAAATGATTTTGAAATGAATGGATGGAAAGAGAGTTAGAGAGTTAGAGAGTTTTGTTTGAAAAATTTTGTCCCAAAGAAGAAAAATTTGCAATAAAAATGGGTTGGGGGAACTTTGATTAACAAAGGATAAGAGAGAAATTTAGAGTTAATCAAAGTTACTAATCTGGAGTTATGAGAGGGTATTTATAGATTTTCTAAAAATTTTAACCGTTGGGGACACGCTCAGTATTTTGGAAAAGATTAATTAAATTTTAATGACGTTTTAACACTTTTAAAAAATTCCAACCTGAGAGCTCCGGTCGACCACTTTTGTTGTTCAGTCAACCGTGGAGCCAAGTTCGGTCGACCAGGGAATTTTTGAACTATAGGTTCGGTTGATTGGACTTGAGGCGATTTCCAAACCTGTACAATTCGATCGACTGGGTCAATTTGAACTACAAGGTTTGGTCAATCGAGCGGTTGGTAATTCCCACGTGAGGGTTTGATCGACCAGGACGTTGCCCGTATAAATTTGGTTCTTCGACCGGGAGGTCAACTTGTTGACTGAAGGAGGTTTGATTGACTAGGTATGCCTATATATATCTGGTCGGTCGACCAAGAGGTCAACCTGTTGACCCGATGGGAGTTCGCTCGATCGAACATGCCAATTTAGGCATTTTCGGTCCTTTTTCTCTTATAGAATTTACCCTATTCATATGATGATTAATCTTAAGCATATAGGGCATATGTTTATGAAATATTCAGGGACCTAATGTTAGTTTAAGGCCTTTGAGAAATAATCCTAAAAATCTAGCGTCGGTCGACCCAGCCCTAAGGTCATTCGGTTCCCTATGGTCAAACTACGGTCATCTGAGCATATAATAGATATCATGCAGATGCATGCATTATTACAGACCAGATATATGAAACTAAATGCAATACAAATAAAATACAAATGTCTTCTTCTTTATACTTTGCTCGTTAACACTGTGGAATATGCCAGATATGAGCTTTGAGTCGTGTCATGACTCCCATGTCCTCTTGATCTTATGTGTGACCTGAATTATACCTGTTCATGCACTTAAAAGCACACATAGGAATCGCTTGTGTTTGTCAGCATCAAAACGGAGATTAAACTCAAAAAACCAATAGAATGATCTTTTACTACTTTTATTTAAAGCTTTTGTTTACACGCTTTCCTTTACTGCTTTCTTTATCACCTTTGCCACCTTTTATGCTTTGAATGTAATGAAGTCTTAGATATAGGATAGCACTTCTAGAGCTTCAATAAGGTATATGTAGTAGGCTACGGTCTCCCATAGAGGTTCTCGTGATTGTTGTGATAGAGTATACTCCAATTCCCGACCATTCTCCAGACGGTTGGTGTACCCTTGCTATCCTATGCCATCAAATGGCTCCTTGGACCGTTTAGCCAATTACCGATTAGCTTAATATGGTAAACTGATCGAACTTAGATTATGCACATGATATCCTAAGTTTGATTTTATAATTGAGCACTGCTTTGTAAAAGCAAAATTAACTTAGACTTTATATGCTTTCATTAGGATTGTTAGAAAAATACCACTGAGAGTGGAATAGTGATCCCAAGAGGGGGGGTGAATTGGGTTATTAAAATCTTTAAGTTCCTTTTCCAAATTTTTACATACTTGTTTAATACACACAACAAAACTTAAGTAAACCAATCAATTCACAATCAAAACTCAAACAATCCACAATTTGACTAAAAACTTAATTAACGAATCAATTTAAGAGTAACCAACCAAAAATACCGAACCAATCACAATTTGAAGACCTTTGAGGAATTTCAGCTTTTTTGCTTTTGTAAGCAGCCCTGTAAGTAAATTACAAGCCCTGTTTTTGAATTGATTTTATTGCGTTCTCTTAATTAATATTTCCGCAAATTAACCAACGTACTCCCTTCTGGGTTTCCGCAAACAGTTTATTGAAACGTACTTTGAATTGGTTTTATTGCATTCTCTTAATTAATATTTCCACAAATTAACCAACGTATTCCCTTGTGGGTTTCCGCAAACGGTTTATTGAAACATACTTTCGTTAAATTAAGAGTCTTCTTTTTAATTCAACGTTTAAGCCCTGCAACCTACACTTAGCACATACACACACTATATATGAAGTACTAAAATTTAAAGGAATGAGGAAAGAAAAACACCATGTTTTTACGAGGTTCATCTTATCCCTAGCCTACGTCCGTGCCTTTGACAAATACTGCCAAAGGATTCCACTATGAACACTCCTTTCTGGGTGGAGTAAACCTTTTACAAAAATCCCTATTTTTCAGGAAGAGAAACCTCTCCAAGTGATCAAACCATGCTTGGTTCAACAATAAAAATTAGCCTTGAACCATCGAAGCAAAACAAGAAAAGTTCAAGAATTTGTGTACAAGATAACTCTCAAAACAGAGTAGATTTGTTCAAGTTAGAGCACTTAAATATACTTCAATCAAATATAAAGATAGAAAGTATGAAACTCAAGTTTAAAAATCACCAAGGGTTCTTTAGTGATTGAGAAAACTCAGTATTAGAACCGTAGGATTATGAATCAGTAGCAATTCAGTTGAGTTCTCCTAGATGGAGTGTGAACAAGAAAGAGCTTTGTGAGAGATTGAGAGTTGAATGCTTGAATGTTGTGTAATTGCTTGGTGATTTTATTTCTTGGGTTTAAAGGAGTATTTATAGACTTTTTAGGTAGAGTTTCCTTGTTTCCCAAGTTATTTGGAGAGTCTATCAAGTTTTTATAACATTCATATTTGAAAAACTAATTTTTAAAATTTTCCCGTTAAAGTTCAAAATTTAAAAATCCCTTAGAGTCATTCGGCTAGACAGGCGACTGGGTAGGTATTTTTATAGGGTCAGTCGGCTAGACAGGTGGTTGAGACCCTTCTGTCTGCCATAAATAATGAAACGCCACGAACCCTTAAACCCGGGTCCGGCATGTTATACCTGATCACATCCTCATAAATCATATTCTAAAATATACGCAGCGGAAAAACATGATCATAACCTCCATATAACATAATACCAGAGTTTACTAATTCTAACTATAATCTATATTAAATCATCCAACTCCTGCATTTCCATAAATCTACATAACTCCCAAAATAATTCAGTATGTTCACAAACTTTCTTTTCTCCACAGACTTAAAATATAAGGACATAAAACATAAATTTTTGCATCTCATAATTAACATATAAATTTACATTTTCTTTTAATATTTCCCAATAATGTTATAGAACCTCGAGCTCTCTAAGCTCGATCTCGATGAAATCCTGAAAAAAAAAAAAAAAAATTTATATTCGAGTGAGACACATCTCAGTAAGGGAAGAAACCATATATTAAAGCAGTGTGTGGCTAACATGAGTTTATATATAACATAATATTTAACATTTGAAAATTCTTAACATAATTTCTGAAATCATTTCCTGATCCTAATCAAACACATGCAAATATTTAACCCACGAGATTACCTGAGGATAAGGGTGATTACCCGCCCATACAAGTAGCACCCCTCTGCTCTCATACTTAGGCAACCCAAAGGTCACAATTTAAGCATACCAGGGCACTCACCTTACTCAGTAAGCCCTCAAGTGTTAGATTGATCTCGTACTCACACATTCAACAATAGTTTACCGGCAAAGGCCCTAAGGATAGGGAATTTTACCCGCCCATACAAGTAGGTTCCCTCTACCCTAGCGCGTTATGCAGCTATTGCCACATCTGAAGCTACTAGTGCACTCGCCTTACTCAGCAAGCCCTCAGGCGAAAGGTACGCCTCGCCCAATCGTAACATGTTTTACGTACATACATACTTCTAATATCATAATACATCATTCTTTTTATCATCATTCAATCATACACATCTGTTCATATTCATGACTTAACATTGCATTGCATTTCACTTTAAGTAACTCTTTCCCATTTTACATTGTTCACATTTCACATTTCATTTCCATGCCATTCATTTCCCTTTTCATTTCATTTCATTTCATACTCAGCATCTTTCAGCTGTTTTACCCAACATCTTTTAGCTGTTTTATCCAGCATCATTCAGCTGTTTTACCTAGCATCTTTCAGCTGTTTTACATTTACCCAGCCACTTTCAGCTGTGACACATTTACCCAGCCACTTTCAGTTATGACACATTTAACTAGCCACTTTTAGCTGTGACACATTTACCCAGCCACTTTTAGCTGTTTTACTCAGCATCTTTCAGTTGTTTACCTAGCATCTTTCAGCTGTTTACATGGTTGCATTAACACACACAGGCAACATTATCCATATCATATTTTATTTTCATGGTTTTACTTACTTAGCCTGCATCTCATACGTTTAACATATATTTGCACAGATTCTCATGCAACAATTTAACAGTAAAATTCATACACTGCTTGTAAAATAAGTCAACCAACATTTCATGTTTATATACTAAAAATATTTTTCATTTCTTACTTAATTATCCTGAAAATATTTCCCATTTTCATCAGTTCATTTTCGCATATACATATTTAATAAACAACTCTAAACTTGGAAAAAAATATAATTTAAACAGTTGGCTTTTTACCCATATCGAAACATATACACGTACATATAATACAATTTATTTTTTCATTAAATTCATAAAAATTCTGATTTAATATATATTTTTCCCCTTACCTGATTTCTTGAACTATGCCAACAGGGACTTCGAAAAATACCTGCGGCGCTCACCTAGACCCTAAAATTAAATTCCTAATTCCAATAAATTATTCTTAAATAAAATATTATTTAAATATTTCTTAAGGTCATAATTCCTAAATAAATAAATATACCCTTAAATTTAGCCAAATTGCCAAATTTCCCCAAATCCCACTCTCGCTTTGGAGTAGGGCCTAGAAAACCCCAATTGGAAAATTACATACGTCACAATGACGATGACGATGACTAGGACCCCGTGGTGGTGTCCGTTCGTTGATTTAACCACATATTAATGGCGAAATTGAAAAAATGGGGAAAAACTACCTTTCCCCAGGAGCAGTGCCTAAGCCATTCTCATGAAAAATCTGCTCCGGTAGAAATGTCGGCAGCTGAACCAAGATTCCAACGGCACCTTCCATTTTTCGATCCACTACCAATTCGCCGAGTAATTGAGAGAAGAAGAGGGACGGAGACGGAGCGGCTGCGCGTACAGGACTTGCAGAGAGGGGGGGGGGTGCGCTGCTCTGACTTCTCCTTCTTCTTCTTCTTTCTTCTTTCTTCTTCTCTTCTTATCTTTTCTTCTGTCAGATTCTTAACTTTACATAAATATATATATATATATATATATTATATATTACTTTAACTTACATATATATATATATATATTAACTTACTTATATATATATGTATATATATATATATATATATATCTTATTTTAATTATTATTATTTTTAAATCCAATACAATAATATTTAATTTAATAATTAGTTATTTAATTATTTAATTTATCTTAATTTAATTTAATTTCTTTAATTTTTTTTTAATTTTCCCACGTCATTCCTTTTATTTATTTATCTGTTATTTTATTTATTTATTTTTTCCAAATTGTTTTAATCCTTTTAAATTTTCGGGTCTTTACATTCTCCCCTCCTTAAGAAATTTCGTCCTCGAAATTTGTTACCCGATCTTTCATTCCATAATTCTACGATTCACCATATCCCACACCATAATCTCAACAACACAATTATATACTTTAAATCTAATACACATCCAAGTTCTCCATATAAGGACCCGTCTCACGGCTAAGAAACATCACCGTCGATGGATTTACCGTGGTTTTCTAAAACTTTCGAATGAAACAGAAAATCACAGAAGTCCGCCAAGGGATTTCCGCCTCCAAGCTATAAGACAAAATCCTATACTTTCCTACACCATACCTACTTCACAACACCTAACCTAACCCATCCATTTAGCATCCTTATCCTAACTGTTTCCTATACTCTAGTATAAATCATCTCTAACCTAATACGCCAACATTTCCATATCCAGGCGATGTGAAATTAATCACATTTCTAGCTGGACATTGCTCTGATACCAAATGAAACGCCTCGAACCCTTAAACCCGGGTCCGGCACGTTATCCCTGATCACAACCTCATAAAGCATATTCTAAAACATACGCAGCGGAAAAACATGATCATAACCTCCATATAACATAATACCAGAGTTTACTAATTCTAACTATAATCTATATTAAATCATCCAACACTTGCATTTCCATAAATCTACATAACTCCCAAAATAATTCAGTATGTTCACAAACTTTCTTTTCTCCACAGACTTAAAATATAAGGACGTAAAACATAAATTTTTGCATCTCATAATTAACATAGAAATATACCATTTTCTTTTAATTTTTCCCAATAATGTTATAGAACCTCGAGCTCTCTAAGCTCGATCTCGATGAAATCCTGAAAAAAAAAAAAAAAAAAAATTTATATTCGGGTGAGACACATCTCAGTAAGGGAAGAAACCATATATTAAAGCAGTGTGCGGCTAACATGAGTTTATATATAACATAATATTTAACATTTGAAAATCCTTAACATAATTTCCGAAATCATTTCCTGATCCTAATCAAACACATGCAAATATTTAACCCACGAGATTACCCGAGGATAAGGGTGATTACCTGCCCATACAAGTAGCACCCCTCTGCTCTGATACTTAGGCAACCCAAAGGTTACAATTTAAGCATACCAGGGCACTCACCTTACTCAGTAAGCCCTCAAGTGTTAGATTGATCTCGTACTCACGCATTCAACAATAGTTTACCGGCAAAGGCCCTAAGGATAGGGAATTTTACCCGCCCATACAAGTAGGTTCCGTCTGCCCTAGCGCGTTATGCAGCTATTGCCACATCTGAAGCTACTAGTGCACTCGCCTTACTCAGCAAGCCCTCAGGCGAAAGGTACACCTCGCCCGATCATAACATGTTTTACGTACATACATACTTCTAATATCATAATACATCATTCTTTTTATCATCATTCAATCATACACATCTGTTCATATTCATGACTTAACATTGCATTGCATTTCACTTTAAGTGACTCTTTCCTATTTTACATTGTTCACATTTCACATTTCATTTCCATTCCATTCATTTCCCTTTTCATTTCATTTCATTTCATACCTAGCATCTTTCAGCTGTTTTACCCAGCATCTTTCAGCTGTTTTATCCAGCATCTTTCAGCTGTTTTACCCAGCATCTTTCAGCTGTTTTACATTTACCCAGCCACTTTCAGCTGTGACACATTTACCCAGCCACTTTCAGTTATGACACATTTAACCAACCACTTTTAGCTGTGACACATTTACCCAGCCACTTTTAGCTGTTTTACCCAATATCTTTCAGCTGTTTACCCAGCATCTTTCAGCTGTTTACATGGTTGCATTAACACACACAGACAACATTATCCATATCATATTTTATTTTCATCGTTTTACTTACTTAGCCTGCATCTCATACGTTTAACATATAATTGCACAGATTCTCATGCCACACAATTTAACAGTAAAATTCATACACTGCTTGTAAAATAAGCCAACCAACATTTCATGTTTATATACTAAAAATATCTTTCATTTCTTACTTAATTATCCTGAAAATATTTCCCACTTTCATCAGTTCATTTTCGCATATACATATTTAATAAACAACTCTAAACTTGGAAAAAAATATAATTTAAACAGTTGGCATTTTACCCATATCGAAACATATACACGTACATATAATACAATTTATTTTTCCATTAAATTCATAAAAATTCTGATTTAATATATATTTTTCCCCTTACCTGATTTCTTGAACTATGCCAACAGGGACTTCGAAAAATACCTGCGGCGCTCACCCGGACCCTGAAATTAAATTCCTAATTCCAATAAATTATTCTTAAATAAAATATTATTTAAATATTTCTTAGGGTCATAATTCCTAAATAAATAAATATACCCTTAAATTTAGCCAAATTGCCAAATTTCTCCAAATCCCACTCTCGCTTTGGAGTAGGGCCTAGAAAACCCCAATTGGAAAATTACATACGTCACAATGACGATGACGACGACTAGGACCCCGTGGTGGTGTCCGTTCGTCGATTTAACCACATATTAATGGCGAAATTGAAAAAATGGAGAAAAACTACCTTTCCCCAAGAGCAGTGCCTAAGCCGTTCTCATGAAAAATCTGCTCCAGTAGAAATGTCGGTAGCGGAACCAGGATTCCAACGGCACCTTCCATTTTTCGATCCACTACCAATTCGCCGAGTAATTGAGAGAAGAAGAGAGACGGAGACGGAGCGGCTGCGCGTACAAGACTTGCAGAGAGGGGGGGGGTGCGCTGCTCTGACTTCTCCTTCTTCTTCTTCTTTCTTCTTTCTTCTTCTCTTCTTATCTTTTCTTCTGTCAGATTCTTAACTTTACATAAATATATATATATATATATATATTATATATTACTTTAACTTACATATATATATATATATATATATTAACTTACTTATATATATATATATGTATATATATATATATCTTATTTTAATTATTATTATTTTTAAATCCAATACAATAATATTTAATTTAATAATTAGTTATTTAATTATTTAATTTATCTTAATTTAATTTAATTTCTTTAATTTTTTTTTAATTTTCCTACGTCATTCCTTTTATTTATTTATCTGTTATTTTATTTATTTATTTTTTCTAAATTATTTTAATCCTTTTAAATTTTCGGGTCTTTACAAATAAATTCTTGGAAATTGTTAGTCGACTAATTGAACACAGTTCAAAAAGAGTCAATCGGGTGGGCTTGTCGGTCGGCTGACTGATCTCAGTTCAAAATGATTAGTTGACTGGACAGTTATTCAACAGGTATGTTTGTTAGTCAGTTGGGAAAAAATCAGTGTTCTGGTCAGTCAACTGACCAGTTTCATTTTCTAAAAAACTTTCAGTTTTTATTTTTGAACCCTTGTTATTTGAAAGACTTAAATTTAATTTTTCAAAATCATTTTCTAGGGTTTTTTTAAAAACTGGTCTCTAAGTCAATGATGCATCCTAATTAGCTTTATAATTCTAAATTATATTTGAACTGAAGTACTTACAAACGACTTTCTAAACATGAGCTCTTTATGCACTAAGTCTTTTAGCATTTTGTCCATGTCTTGAGATTTAACTTGACTTTAAGTCCAATTTCCTTTAAGCTTTAAGTTTGACATGTATTACTTCTATACTCCAATAAGCTTTCCTTTGATTGGCTTTAATTGCTAAGCTTCCTTCCATGATAACTTTGTTCAATCCTGAAACATTATCACTTAACAACACATGTTAATATATCCTTCATTTGTTATCATCGAAACAAGATTGAAAAGTCTAGTTAGGCCAACAATCTCCCCCTTTTTGATGATGACAAACGAGGAGCAAAGGTGAGAGTTCCTTTGAAAAGGCTCCCCCTTACTATAAGCATTCCTTTAATATTTTAAGTACGTGAAGTCAACTATATATATCAAGCATATGAACACATATAATTCAATACAATTCACCATTCACCATTATAGTTTAATATAGTATGTGGATATGTTCAACATGGTGAATATACTTCAACAATAGTCAATATGAAATATTCAATATGAAAATATTCAAAATACATGTGGATATGTTGAACATGGTGAATATACTTCAACAATAGTCAATAAGCAAATATTCAAAATACTCATCATATCATCTTTGCTTTTCACAATCTCTCCCCCTTCGGACATCATTCAAAACAAGGGGAAAAGTACAAGGTCATACTAGTATAAGCAAAGCAAGAAAAACAACCAAACTAAGTGTTTAACATACAAAATATGGAATACATTCAAAAAAGGTTCCATAGTTCAGATTTGTGAGTACAAAAATAGTCTAGCTGGTAGCATCACTCTTTTCCTCAGACTCCTCAAAGTCACTCCCATCATTACTTGCGGGAGCTAAGCTGATGTCCATATGATTGGTAGAATTTGAGGAGCTTGCTAAGTGTTTCTCAATACAGCTTAAGTGGTCATCAAGTGAAGAGTAATTTGCTTAAAGGGAAGAAAAGTTGGTTTGAAGGGATTGGAGCCCTGTTTGCATGGTGTTACTAAAGGTGGCAAACTGTTGATAAAAAGGATTAAACCATGTAGGAGGAGTTGTGACAGGAGGTTGGTGCACTCGTTCTCCACTTCCCTTAAGTATCCATCCATCCTCACATTTTTCATACCCCATTAGTTTTAAAGTAGTGGAATTTAAAATATCATAATGGGGCACAAAGAAACCAGAAGGAGAGGATACTTGCCTCTTAGCAAAGAGTTGATTTAGGATTCCTCCATAAGGAAGGGTGACTCGTCGTGCTTCCACATGAGATATCATCCATTTAAGCACTAGACTTGGTAGGTCAAGTTTCTTGCCCTCGAGCAAGCACCAAAGCACGAAGCAATCTAAATAGGAGATATATGCGTGTGAACCAGCTTGAGGAAGAATATTATATGTGATGACTTTCTGAAGAATTTGAGCTTGAAGGTTCATATGTTTGTATAGTGGAGGATTGTCAAATGAAGCAGGCTCAATGTCTAAGATTAAAGGAAAAAATTCTTCTAGAGTAAAGCCTTGTTATAAGATCAATGAGGTACCAAAAGGAGGACATTCGAAATTTCCTTTAGTGATTTTGAAAATATTGGCTAGCGAATCGGGAGAGAGAGAAATAGTTTTTCCCATAACCTCGGTTTCTTCCTTAACCAAATTTGCATAGAAAATTTTTACAAGTTTTGGGAAGTGTCCTTTGGCTTAATACAAAAAAAAAAAAAAAAATTCCATCCTAGGGCCTCAAATAATGAAAGGATGTGAGGGAAATCAGAATGTGAAAAATGAAGTGTCAAGAATTTTACCGAGTATTGGATCTGCAGTGCTTAGGTGATTCCGGTAAAAACTCTTGGCATGCAGAGCTACAAGCCATTGCTCAATAAAAGAATCCTCAATATTTTGAGAGTAGGTGGAGGATTTCTTACTTCCAACCAACTTTGTTCTCGGCATTTTTGAATTTTCTTTGGAAACTGAAGGTGAAAAACCTGAGGATTACGTGCGGAATGGAAGATGGATGATTAGGTTTCAATAGATGTGGAGAAAGAAGGACTGAGGAATAGAAGAGAATGAGAGCACGAGTGAAGTACAAACCCTAGGTCAGTTGATTGACTACTCGAAGGACTAAGATTTTATGAACGAGTTTTGGAGATTTCTGTCAGTCAATCGGCCTACTCCATGGTCAGTTGGCCAGCTGCTTGCTGTTTCATAGGAAATGGCTTAGTCAGTCGGCTGGGCATTTAGTTAGTTGGCTGGCTATAACCTTCTTAACACACATTTGTTAAATCAGATGGTTGAGCCTTTGGTTAGTTGGCTGACTTTTGATCTTTTCTAAATTTTGATTATTTACACAATTTCTCTACTATGTATTAGACCAAGTTATCTTCTAATGGTTATGAACTTGTCTTCTGAGAGAGGTTTAGTAAAGATATCAACTCATTGATCATTTGTATTGATAAATTCAAGAGTTATATCTTCTTTTTGAACATGATCTCTCAAAAAGTGAGGTCTGATATCAATATGTTTTGTTCTAGAGTGTGGTATAGGATTTTTAGATATATTTATTGCATTGGTATTATCACACTTGATTGGTATTGATTGATAGTGTAGATTAAAATCTTTTAACTATTGTTTCATATATAGACTTTGTGCACAGCAGCTCCTAGCTGCAATATATTCGGCTTCAGCAGTTGATAAGGCTACTGAGTTTTGTTTCTTTGAAAACCATGATACTAAAGATCATCCTAGGAAGTGACATGTGCCGCTTATGCTTTTTCTATCTATTTTGCATCTGGCATAGTCGTCATTCGAATAACTAGTTATTTCAAATATCTTAGAATTCCTTTTATAGCTATTTGATGGGATTCTTTAGGAGCTGATTGAAATCGAGCACATAAGCATACACTAAACATTATATCTGGTCTACTATCATACCTCGATAGTATTTTATATCTACTAGTTTTTCTTTTTCATCTTTGTCAAGACTTTTTGAGGTACTCATTGGGGTTCCTATTGGTTTACATCCTTCCATATCAAATTTCTTGAGCATATATTTTATGTATTTTGATTAATTAATGAATGTTCCATTATTAGCTTGCTTTATTTGTAAACCTAGGAAGTAATTCAATTCTCCCATCATACTCATTTCAAATTCATTTTGCATGCATTTTGAAAATTCTTTACATCATTCTTCATTTGTAGAGCCAAATATTATATCATCAACGTAGATTTGAATTACAAGCATATCTTTATTTTTGAATTTTATGAACAAGGTACTATCTACCTTTCCTCTTGAGAAACCATTATCTAGTAAGAATTTACTCAACTTTTTATACCAAGCTCTAGGAGCTTGTTTTAAACCATACAAAACTTCAGTTAATCTAAATACATGATCGCAATATTTTGTGTCTTCAAAACCATGAGGTTGTTTTACATAAACTTCTTCATTTACATATCCATTCAAGAAAGCACTTTTAACATCCATTTGGTATAATTAAAATTCTTTGTAGGATGCGTAAGCTAAGAGCATTCTAATTGCTTCCATTCTAGCTATGGGGGCCAAAGTTTCATAGTAGTTTATTCCTTCATCTTGGTTGTACCCCTTAGCAACTAGTCTAACTTTGTTTTTAACAACTATACCATTTTCATCCTTTTATTTCTAAATACCCATTTAGTTCCTATGATTGAATGATTTTTAGGTTTAGGTACTAATTGTCATACTTTACTTCTCTCAAATTGATTTAATTCCTCTCGCATAGATATTATCCATGAGTCATTTTTTAAAGCTTCTTCAATATTTTTAAGTTCCTATTGAGATAAAAATGTGTAGTGATTACAAAGATTTTTCAAGGACGACCTAGTACTTATACCTCTTTAGGGCTCTCCAATTATTTGATTTTTTCGGTGATTTCTGACATATCTCCATTCTTTTGGTAATTCATTAGTTCTTTATTGTGACGTCCCGGACCCAGCTCAGAGAGAAGCAATCTCTCTGGCGAAAATGTGGGTACGACTGCGAACTGGGAAAAATGGATGTGTGATTTTGAAAATAATTTTTTTGTGAAAAATGATGTGTGATGGAGTTGCCACTAACCTTTTCAAGTGCGGTTAGAAAACTAGACTGCTACCCCATTAAGGGTAGAATCGGCCTACATCACCAGAGTCGAGCTTGGGAGTACGGTTACGCGAGGGAAAGGTATTAGCACCTCCTACGCGCCCGTTCTTACGAATGGTACCATATTAATCGAAAATTATCCCCAAAATAAATCTAATAAGCCTGTGAAAATTACTCCCTTTCAAAAAATCAAAGAATGAAAATACTATATAAGTATTCCCTCAGAGTCGGGGCAATCCAATACTCCGAAGAGTCTATGCCCTTGGTTGCAATCATCGGGAAGGAAAACCAAAAATAGGATACAAAATACGCACCCAAAAGTTTTGAAAGCTGTATGTTTTTCTAAGTTGGAAAATACTATTCCGGGAGGTTTTTACAGTTTGTTCGGGATGAAAATGATTTTTCGTGCCTAAGAAATATTTTTGTGATTTTTCCTAAATGTGAAAACATATTTTGTGATTTTCTGTGAGTTTTCCCGAACTTCAAAATAATGCAAATAAAATCAATGGAATTCAAAGTGTGAAAATATTTTTGGAATTTTTCTGAGAACCCTGTGATTTTTGTGAATTTTTGAATATCTATATAATAATATACAAGTGAATTGGAAAAAACTGGCGTGAACCAATTTAGGGGAAGATGAATCGGTCAAACATTGACCGGCTCGAGGGGAAAACCAGTTTGAGGTCTTGGTCGAGACCATTGATTTTTTGGGGTTTCCAACGTTCTTCCGAATGCAACAAAATTTTGAGGCAAAATCCATGAAAGTCAGAGTTTGAAAATATGACTTTAAAACATATTTTTGAAATTTTTGAAAGTAAGGAAACAATTCTATCTTTTGGAAAACACTTTGGAAACTTTCTAGGATTTTCTTTAAAAATTTTCAAACGTAAACAAGTTTCAAAGCTTTAAAAAAAATTTTGATTTTTTTTTGAGAATTTTTATGTCTTTTATGAATTTTTTTATGATTTTCATGGATTAAAAGAAATTTATTTAAAATAAAAACGAAATAAAATCAAATAAACCGGCAGAAGCCAGTTTAGGAAGGGGGCAGGACCGGTCAAATGTTGACCAGTCTGGGAGGAACTGATTTAAGGCCTGGTCAAGGCCGTGGTGTCACATGGCAGAATTTGAATGGCTGGGAGTGACTCACTCAAAAAATGTGCAGCTCGGAAGCTATCCCAAGTATAGGAGTTACGTCGTGTCATATTCAGCCCAAGGGCTAGATCATCTCCTCAGGGAATGCGTTTAATTTCAATTTTCACGTTTTTCCAATTGAAATAAAAATGTACTGAACTTAGTTCAAATTTAGAATTCTCAAGGTACACTGAATTAAAGAGCAAAATGGAAATCCTACATCTAATCAAGGAAACACCAGAACACGCGCTGATAAAAGATGGTAACTTTGAACTCAGAATTAAAACACGCAATGGAAACTCAAACCTAATACTTGAACGATAACGAAGTACAATAAAAACACAAACTTTGATAAAATAGATCCTAACTAAACCAAGTTTTAATAAAAAGACTAAATTTTGAAAAAGCAACTAATGTAATTTCCTTAAACAAAAACAATTTTTTTTTATTCTTTTTTTGTATTTATTATTTTTTCTCTTTTAAAGAAACCGAACCAAACTCTAAAAAAAATAACCAAACTAACACCAACTTTAATGCTACTAAAATAAGACAAGGATGAATGCAATTTAATTTAAATAATAACAACCAAGAGAGGGAATTAAAAATTGATGTTTTAATTAAAATTCACAAAACAAAATTTAACAATTATTCAATGCTAAAAAAAACTGGAAAGAAAAGAAAACTAAACAAATAAAAGAAACGAAATTAGAGAGAGAGAGAGAGAGAGAGAGAGAGAGAGAGAGAGAGAGAGAGAGAGAGAGAGAGAGAGAGAGAAGGGGCCTATGCTGGTTCTGGAGCTTGATTTGCAGAGCTGGTAGGCTCGGGTCTGGGATAGGAGGCTGTTCTAGACCTGCTATGATTCTCGGGTAACTAGTGCAGAGGATGGGGGCCTTGGCTAGAATTGCAGCAGACGGGCTAAGGAGAACTGCAAAGCTGCTGGATCGTGGCTGCTTTGGTTGCACAGTGGAGGCTTGGTCGTGCGGTGCTGTGGCTGGAGGAAAGGTAGAACAGGGGAAGAGAAAGGGAAGAGAGTAAAGGGAAAGGGAGACAAGGATGAGAGAGAAAATAGAGTAGGAGAAAAAAATAAGGAAGAAAAATGGAAAGGGCAGGGAAGAAGGGAGATAGGGAGCAGGGAGGAGAAGTGAGACAGATTAGGGAAACAAAATAAGGGAGAAAAGAAGAAGAAGAAGAGAAGAGAAAGCAAGGGAGCCCCACGGGCTGTCAAGAAAAGAAGGGGGAGAAGAAGAAGGTTTTAAAGGGAGTGGGGGAAAGCCCTAGACCCAGTTGAAGATCCAGCAATTTGACCCGACCCGGCCTGCATGGCCGAGTCACATCAAAACTTAAGTTTATAACATTTTTTTTTCTTTTTTCTTCACTTTTTCTCTCCTCAATCACAGCTAAGTTTGACCTTTCTAGAGCTCATTTCTTGCAAAACATAAAACATGAAAGTTGTAGATAATCCTTTCGTATTTCTTTATAAATTTGAATCTTCTTGATTGGCGCTCAGAAGGAAAAGTTATGCATGAAATATGAACAAGTGTCAGTTTTGGTTCCCGGGAATTTTCCTGCGACAAAAAATTACCAAAAATTCATAAATTATGCAATAAAACTCAAAAATAATAAATATGGCACTTTATTAAAATATTGGACATAATTGAAAATTTAATTAAAAATATAAGCTGTAAAGCCTAGGTTAAGATGCCCAATTACGCAGTTTTGGCGCTTAATCACACCCCCAACTAACATTTTGCTAGTCTCTAGTAAATGACGTGAATGAATTTCAGGGTAGTGCCTACAACTACAAACTCCAGTGATCATGAAATCAATGCACATGCGACACAACCATACAATTTCACGTACAAGAATATTACTGAATTTCACACAGGCTCGTTCATATTCGATGTACATTCCCCAAAGTACGTCACTCATGCAAGTTTCATCATTTAAATATCATTTAGCTTTAGAATGCTCACATGAAGTTAACCGGCAGCACCATTCAGAGTTAATGCAGTCACATAAGTCCGAGTATAAATAGGTAAACTCTCGAGGTGTGTGTGATGTATGTGACTCAGTACATCTAGGATACCAGTGGACACCTACAGAACGGTCGCTTAGACTCGTCCTAACTGGTATACCCTAAAAAAAACTCAAAGAAGATGGGTTCACTCATCATATGTGAGGAGGAGTGTCGCGATCAAACATCCCACATATTGAAAGAAACAAACGCTAAGTATATGGAGTGGACTAGTCTGGAAAGGATCTAACCTATTTGTGAGGCATCGGGTCCTTCACCCTAACATCTTCTCACCTACTCGCCACATCCAACCGAGACCACCCTAGATCAACTTATCCACAAACTTGTCGTGAATACATCTGAGGCATTAACCGGTTGAAGAATCTTCAAACGTGGAAAATACGTGTCGTGTCCTTGACTTTTTGTGATATTTATATGGAGCCGGAATTAGCATTTCATTTAATGCGCATGTTTATTTCTTAGTCTTTATTCTCCTCATTCTTCATTTTCTTTCTTTTCTTGATCGGTTAGGACAATCTTAACACTTATTTTGTAATCTTTAAACAATCAATGGGAATTTAGCTCAAGTAATGGTCTATGACTAAGTCTATCTCTAGGGGTGGCTCAGCCTTCACATCTTGAGTAGGCTACAAGACCTAGGTTTCTATCTCCCCACTAGGTGTCACCTCCAGGCTAGCAAATCAAAACATAGACTAGTGTCATCGTCGTCACGGGTGTTCTTTTAGTGCTCACAGGAAACCCTAAGTGCAATGAATCACGTGTATGTGTTTATTTAGCCTCGTGAGATACATATAGATACAAGAAATTATATAGCCAAATTAACATGAGTATACTATCAATCATTTCTTCATGGAGTCATAAGATCATATAAAGAGAAACTACGCCTGATCAACTCAAGTGTGTGATTTGTAAGTTATACTTAAGTATGTGAAGGGTATGAGTTAGTGAAGCATGGCATAATGCAGTGTAGTTCCTTAGTGCTCTTCCTTTCTTTCTCCCTTTTCTTTTTGATTTGATTATTTTTTTTGGCTTTTTTTCTTTTTTCTTTTTAATAAATAAAACCTGGTACGTGTACGTGCACGGTGTCACATGCGAATGCTCACCCCCTAACTAAAGTAGAACATTTTCCTTAATGTAAAAGCATAGGGGAAATAGAAAAGACTGTGCATGGGAAAAGTAGAGCGTACCTGAGTAGCGAAGTAATGGAAAAGAAAGACTAAACTACGAGAAAATAGACCTGAAAACTAACTAAAAATAAAATAAGATAAAATAAAAGGAAAAGAAGGAAAAGAAAAACATCACAATTGTCTAACGGAGGCTCAGGAGGAATTTCGTCTGGTGGCCGCATGTATATAAGTTGCATCGGTGGGTCTCCAAATTTGAGCCGCCACAATTGATCAATCTTCATACCTGCATGAAAATCAGCCTCGAATAAATCAATACGCATTAAAATACCAAACAATATTTGTGCAGGTTGACCCTCGTGTGTTGACAAGAAAGGGTCTTTATTCAACATCGTGTCCAGGAAATGTGCTTCTTTATGAGCTAACGTTTGAAAGAAAGTTATTGGAACAAGTACATGTAGTTCTTCAAAAGCATTAACATTGCAAGTTTTACCTGATTCCTTGAAAATTATATGCTCACCAGACTGGTCACCCTCTTTATCGGGTGTACAAATCATCGTACCACTGCAAGGGTCTGCTTCCATATTGGGCTCCTTGACATCTAATTCAGTCGAGAGTGACGATTCCACGGTTTCTGAGCTCTGAGTATGAGGAATCGCAGGTTGGTACTCTGTATTGATATCAGTCTCCTCATTAACTAACTACTCCACTTCTGGGGCCCATTTCCTCTGATTTTTCTTTGACTCTTTTGGTTTAGCCGTAACTTCTGGTGTTGGGACAATTGGTTGTCCGACGATGAGCATTTCAAATCGGGGAACTTCTTTCTCGCTTCTCGAGGTAATGGCGGCCTCTACTGTCTCAAGAGAAACATCGTGCATTTGTTGTTGTGGTTGCTGGTACTCTTGAGGACTAGGCTGATGTTCCACGAGCATCTTCTCATGTTCTAAGATGTCCAACTGCGTGCTTATCACATTAATGGTATCCTAAAATTCATTATTATAATTGACTTGAGTTTGCATAAACTGCTGGAGCATGTTCACCATCTGTGTTATGCTATCCTCAAAAAGTCCTAACGGCGTATAGCTCTAAGGGATCTGTTGTGGCTGGTGTTGAGGCGGAGCAATATCTGAGTAGTTTGGTGGTTCGTATATATATCCACCACCGATTGTACTGATAGGGTGTGTAGTCATGGTTGCTTGAGTGCATTGTGTGTTCCACTATGGGACATTGTCAGCTAGGTAATCGAAGAACAATAATACCTGATCTGGATCCTTGCTGAAGAGTTCTCCATTGCACATGGTCTGGACAAAATACTTGTAATCAGGGTAAGAGCAGTATAAAAACAATCAGCTAACCTCCATAAGTCAAACCCATGATGTGGACAAGTGCTTAGTAGATCCTTGAATCGCTCCCAGCAAGCCCAAAATGTCTCGTCATCCTATTGCACAAAATTAAAAATATATTCCTGCAAAAATAGGAGTTTTATGTAAAGGACAAAATGCATGCAGAAATTCACGCTCCATATCAGACCAATTAGTGATAGAGTGAGGTCTCAAGGAATGAAACCACATATGTGCCCTATCCTGCAAAGTAGCAAGAAATAAATTTAGTCGAATAAATTCATCATTTCTAGTATGAGGGAAAAACATATTGCCAGTTAATTCAAACTCTTCTAAGTGCTGATAAGGGCACTCAGATTCCATCCCGTAGAACTCGGGTAGTAATGACGTCCTCCCGTGCTGCATCATGAAATTAAGCTCTTCATTAGGTGAAAACAGTGGAAGAGGGTGCAGTAGCATATTCAAGCTGCAACAAGTCCATTATCGTGCGCAGTGTAGGTGCAGCCATTTCTTCAAACTCAATTTTTTTTTTCTGTTTTTGTTTTTTGCTTATATATATATATATATATATATATATATATATATATAACTAACAAAAATGACAGGAAAAATGCTAATTTGTGACTAAGACCGACATTCTCCGGCAACGGCGCCAAAAACTTGACTCACTCGAAAAATGAGCAACTCGGAAGCTATCCCAAGTATAAGAGTTACGTCGTGTCATATTCAGCCCAAGGGCTAGATCGTCTCCTCAGGGAATGCGTTTAATTTCAATTTTCACATTTTTCCAATCGAAATAAAAATGTACTGAACTTAGTTCAGATTCAGAATTCTTAAGGTTGTTTCAATCTCACTTTTGACAAATTAAATGACACACAATTTAAACCCTGAACCTAGCATACACTGAATTAATGAGCAAAATGGAAATCCTACGTCTAATCAGGGAAACACCAGAACACGCGCTGATAAAAGATGGTAACTTTGAACTCAGAATTAAAACACGCAATGGAAACTCAAACCTAATACTTGAACGATAATGAAGTACAATAAAAACACAAACTTTGATAAAATAGATCCTAACTAAACCAAGCTTCGATAAAAAGACTAAATTTTGAAAAAGCAACTAATTTAATTTCCTTAAACAAAAACATTTTTTTTTTATCTTTTTTTTGTATTTATTATTTTTTTTATTTTTGAGAAACCAAACCAAACTAACACCAAATTTAATGCTACTAAAATAAGACAAGGATGAATGCAATTTAATTTAAATAATAACAACCAAGAGAGGGAATTAAAAATTGATGCTTTG
This sequence comes from Malania oleifera, assembly GCF_029873635.1. NCBI lineage: Eukaryota > Viridiplantae > Streptophyta > Magnoliopsida > Santalales > Ximeniaceae > Malania > Malania oleifera. The sequence goes on along the minus strand of NC_080417.1, from coordinate 69,602,220 downwards.
ATTAAAATTCACAAAACAAAGTTTAACAATTATTCAATGCTAAAAAAGCTGGAAAGAAAAGAAAACTAAACAAATAAAAGAAATGAAATGAGAGAGAGAGAGAGAGAGAGAGAGAGAGAGAGAGAGAGAGAGAGAGAGAGAGAGAGAGAGAAGGGGCATGTGCTGGTTCTGGAGCTTGATTTGCAGAGCTGGTAGGCTCAGGTCTAGGACAGGAGGCTGTTCTGGACCTACTGTGATTCTTGGGTAATTGGTGCAGAGGATGGGGGCCTCGGCTGGAGTTGCAGCAGAGGGGCTGAGGAGAACTGCGAAGCTGCTGGACCGCGGCTGCTTTGGTTGCGCAGTGGAGGCTTGGCCATGCGGTGCTGTTACCGGAGGAGAGGTAGAAAAGGGGAAGAGAAAGGGAAGAGAGTAAAGGGAAAGGGAGACAAGGATTAGAATGGAAAAAGAGTAGGAGAAAAAAATAAGGAAGAGAAAGGGAAAGATCAGGGAAGAAGGGAGATAGGGAGTAGTGAGGATAAGTGAGACAGATCAGTGAAACAAAATAAGAGAGAAGAGAAGAAAAAGAGAAGAGAAAGCAAGGGAGCCCCGCGAGCTGCCAAGAAAAGAAGGGGGAGAAGAAGAAGGTTTTAAAGGGAGTGGGGGAAAGCCCTAGACCTAAATGAAGATCCAAAAATTCGACCCAACCCAGGCTGCATGGCCGAGTCACATCAAAACTTAAGTTTATATTTTTTTTTTTTCTTTTTTCTTCACTTTTTCTCTCCGCAATCATGACTAAATTTGACCTTCCCATAGCTTGTTTCTCATGAAAAATAAAACATGAAAGTTGTAGATAATCCTTTTCTCTTTCTCTATAAATTTGAATCATCTCGATCGACACTTGGATAAAAAAGTTATGTACAAAGTACGAACAGGTGTCGGTTTTGGTTCTCGAAAATTTTCCTGTGATAAAAAATTACAAAAAATTCATAAATTATGCAATAAAACTCAAAAATAATAAATATGGAACTTTATTAAAATATTTGACATAATTAGACATTTAATTAAAGATATAAGCCGTAAAGCCTGGGTTAAGATGCCTAATTATGCAGTTTTAGCGCGTAATCAGGCAGACCGTGAGCAAGATTAGAGGCGTGGCATCTTCTGGAACGTTGGTTGAAGGTAGAGATCGGACGGTTGAGAGGACGCATACCCTGGCATTGATGGTGAAGGCAATCGGACCGCCACATGTCACTTAGAGGGATAGGCCGCAATCAATGCCCCTAACGCGTATGAATCCCTGGCCGTAGATGAATTTGAGATCGGAAGGCTGGCGGGGAAAGGTTACGTGGCTGCAATGTAAGGCATGGACTTGGGCGATGATCAATGGTCAAGATTTGGCCAAGGGAACAAGATTGCCACATGCCACTTAGTGAGGGGTCGCGCAGGAATTCATCATTAGAGGAATGGGTGGCATTTAATGCTTCTGACGAGGTTGATATGAGCTGTCGATGTGATTGAGATCGAACGGCTTGGAGGGGGTGCATTAAGTAAGTTGACTTTGAATGATCCAGGGCATTTAACAAAGGCGAGGAGTGAACGGCTCAAATTTTAGCCCCACAGGAATTCAATCGGGTGGTTTAGAACACTCCACGTGTTCAGATCCTGCGGGCCATGGGTCAAAAAATACAAAAGACCTCATTTTTGCTCCGTGATTACGCGCCAAAACTGCGTAATTGGGCACTTTAATCCAGGTTTTATGACTTATATTTTTAATTAAATATTCAATTACATCCAATATTTTAATAAAGTGCCGAATTTATCATTCTGATGATAAATTACATGAGAGTTATGATGTCTGGGATATGTTAGAGGTCTACCATGATGGTGCAATGGGGTGTTTCAGTAGGCAAAAAGTGGACTGTCAGTTGTGAAATTTGTTGAAGACTATGCAGGGGGCTTTGGTGATAGAAGGCTTGCAGTAGCGTTTATTTTTACTGTTGTGGAAAAGCCTTGTTTGAAGCCTATGGTGAAGTCTTCAGGTGTAACATCTACAACTGAATCGGTGTTGATGGAAGAAGTCGAATCTGCCATTAGCAAGTTCAAGTAGTGTTGCTTGAACTTTGTGTTTGTCTCCAGTTGGTAGATGGGAGACGGTCCCAACCTAACATCCCAAGTTCAAGGTGGAGCAATGGGTTCATGTTTTTTAGTTTCTCCTATGGAGTGTATGTTCGCCAAGGTGGAGATTGTTATGAATTGCAGCTCATGTATTGAGTGGATAGCATACACAAAGGGAAAACATGAAGGGAATCAAGCAGCAATAGGGGAAACCATCAATGGTAGCTCTAACCATCGATGGTTTGGAGCAGGATTTCAGGAATTTTACATTTTTTTTTTTAAACCGTTGACGGTTTGGCTCGGAACCCCAAGCAGAGATTTCAAATTTTGAATGAGGAACATTTATATGGTTGGGAATTGGAGGGAAAACCTCTTGGAACTCTTTATATATGTCATATCTGATATATTTAGTCTGTTGGTTAGTGTAGATTAAGAGAATTGAGAGGGTTCTTGTATTGATCATGTAATTTACACAAGAAGATAGTGAAACCTTATCATTTGCTCCTGTAGATGTAGGTATTGTCAAACCACATAATTCCTTGTGTTATTGTGATTGTTATTGCTTTCATTTACTTGTTGTGGTTGTGGATTGATCTGTATATTCATCATTTACTACATTGTGTGTTTGATCCTTTACATACACAAATATATTCCGCTGTGCAAATTTGAGTTTTACACAATATATTGACTAAAGGAGAATACAAACAAATGTATTGTAACAATGGTTAATAGATGATGGATAGTGTCAATGCCACTTTTGATGGAAGGAAACTTTTACTTGCAAAATATGGCGTGAAAGTTAAATTTTGAAGGAATGATGGATTGGTTTGTATGGGACATAGCTTTTCAGTTGAAACATAGGATTCCTTTACCACCTCAAGGGAAGTCTTTATGCCTAGTTTAGTTATTGAAATGGTGAGCTGCCATTTTTCTTTTCAAACACAATGATAGTTGGAACTCACTTTACTCACTTCCTCAGTAAAAGGATGCAATTTTAGTGGTTCAAGAACTGAGGAATCTCTTAAATGCTTGCTAGCCACTAGATGTATGCATTAAAATTTTATTATGCCAAAATTATTAAGGTTCCTTTGCTAAAAATAAAAAAATAAAATAAAATAAAGAATTATACATTTGTTTTGGGTGTACAAAACAAGAAAAGAGGATAAGATGTGAAATGAGAAATTCCCATACCTAATGACTAAATCAAAGCACTCTTGACGCATGGATTGTGCATATGTCATATCCTTTAATGGATATCCTACCATCCCTTAGGCAAAGCCTATGAATCTCTATTTCACTATACATACATAAGATATGAATGAATGTATCAATGTTTTGACCAAGTCAATAAATGGAGTACATGAATGTATGAGCAAGTGGATTGAAGCTTCTAAGGATAAACACATATAAACAAAAATGCATGAAACTAGGGTTGGGTAAATGATACTGTGTGAATCAATTGCAAAAATAGGAAAAATGATTTAAAGGAATCGACCGGTATGGCACTAGATATTGATTGATGAACTATAGCATCATGTATAAATATGGATCAATGATGAACAGATGCTCATTGGTTGAGCTGGGATAAATGTATGAGCACATGCTAACTAGTTGAGCATGCCTTGATGAGTTGGTACTCCTCAATTGAGTGCAAAGAAATAAAAGATGACACATGTTTACAAGTTAAGTATGAACTGAGGGATGGTCTTGGGCTGATTATGGAAGAACAAGTGAAGATACATGCTCTATTTAAAGCATATAAGGATCAGTGGATGAATTGACACTCACAACTTAATCATTTATTGGTGTATATACACATGCTCATCCGTTAAGAGTGGTTGATGAATAATACTCAAGTATCTAAGCATTGAGAAATGAGTGAGGAGTTATACATAGAAGTTAACCATAGAGAAGCTTTGTTGAATAGAAGAATTGATGTCCCCGAGTGGAAGTTAGATGATTGAGCAAGGAATATGTGCTCACAAAGGGAACTTACATAAGTTGAAAAATGGATGGATAAACACTCCTATATGCTTTGGTGAGCTTGTGAGATATACATCATATTGAGCACTAAAAATGAATGAGAGCACAGAGAAATAAAAAGGAATTCACCTTTTGAAAGTTGACCAAAGATTGGTGAATGCTTGTAGACAAACCACATTGCATGGACATATGGATGCTTATGGTTGTGCATGGATAGATAGCAAGCATGGATGGTTGAATGCTCACAGATTAAATGAGGTGTGATGCTCCAAAATAGAGCATGAAACACATATGTTTCAAAAATTGAGCATAATTTGATGCATGCTCATACATTGACATTAGCAAGGTATTCTCTCAAATTAAGCATAGCCAAAGAGTTGCTCGCCAATTGAGCATACACAAAATGATGTTTCAAAGTGATCATAAGTGGATGCTTTCCAATTAAGCATAAAAGGTCTCACACTCATAGATTTGTGCATGAAAAAGCATGTGCTTATGATCAATGTGAAGATAAGTGGATGCTCTAGATTGAACGTGTGGGAAGATAATGAACTTATAGAAAGATGCTCTTGGCATAGCATGAATGGATGTGTTTAAGTTTAAATGGTGCCCTGATGCTCTACAATTGATTAAGCACGTATGAGTGCACATGAACCAATGGATGCTCATAGATTGAGTATTGTAAAATAATGCTCTAGATGGTAGAAGTGGTGCTCCAAATTTGAGCATTGATAGTGCCCCCTACGTTAAGGACAAAGTGAAAGATGCGTAAAGATTAAGCAAGGATATGATATTCTCAGGTAGAGCGTGACTAGAAAATGCATGGCAAATTTTTCATGGTTTGATAAGGCTTGCCTATTAATCATAGAAAGGAATGCTTTCAAATTGATCATGGTCAAAGATTTACAAGTCACATAGGGAGGAAGGCCTTTGCCCTACGGAAACATAAATGAAAAGAGGGTACCCTTGAATTGATAATGATTACTAAATGCCCTAGATTGAGCTTGGAAGGATGCCCCTTAGACATAGGATGTAATGTTGAGCATGAATGAAAGATGTATCAAATTGAGGATGGAGGTTAGATTTTCACATATGGAATATTGATAGATAAGTGCTCAAAATGAAGCATGCACGAGTAGATAAGTTCTTTGGGATTAAGCATGATGGTGAGTACTTATATTATGAATATGTGGATTTCGTAAGACAAAAGGTAGATCAAGCCTAAACAGATGAGTGCTTTAGGATTGATAATGTGTGCATGATGATGAATGCTTAAGAAAACTTCACCAAGGAAGAATAAGGTTGGATGTGCTGAGCATATGTGATGATTAGATGCTCGGGCCTTGAGCATAGATGGATGGATGCTTTTGAATCAGGCTTAAGATGATGATTGGATTCTCATACCTTAAGTATGGATCAATGGATGCCCCTAAATTGGGCTTATGCTAATAATTGGATGCTCATACCTTAAGTATGGATAAATGGATGCCCCTAAATTGGGCTTAGGGTGATCACATTGATGCCTAAAGTTGATTTTAGGGTTAGATTAGATATGGAGCATAGTGCCTCACGTTGTTATAACTAACTCCTATAAAATTCAATTCCATGCAAAGGGATAAAAACATGTAGGACTCTAGATGTAACAAATGATGCACATTCACGTAATTCATCATACACTAAAATAATCATCAAGAATCATAGGTGACATTCACATAAAGAAGGAATAGGCCTTTATTCCACAAGAAATGGGTCTCTAGGGAATGCTTTTTAGGGTCTTTATATACAGATGACCTAGGGTCTTTATATGTCATTTGACTTGAGAAAAAAAAGCCCCAAAATTATTTTTACTACCACCTAAAAATAATCTAGTAGTGGCTCCAACCTTTACTTTGGAAGTTCGAGAAGGACACAATTTGAGTTGGATGTTTTGTGGACCCATGCAGAGACTAATGTCTCATGAGAATTAACACTAATCCCTCTTTATCTAATCCTAAAAAGGCAAACCTAGGTATAGAGCTTGTGAGTGTGTGCATGTCACATTACCCATACACCATAACATATATCCCTATTCATGAAAAACAACAAATCAATGAAGACATATAAAATTTAAAGACCAGGTTTGATTTGATATTTGAGCAATCTCAAAGTTATCTTTTGGCTCAACTCTCTAAAGTTCCCACTGGAGTTACCAACCTATCAGCATATGAGTATCAAGATCTGACGCCTTGACAAGTATGGTGATAAAAAAAATATTGTAATTGCCCTTTATCTTGCACTTTATAAGTTCACGGAGTCACCACGAACCTTTTTTACCTAGGTGTGGTTAAGTTCACCTAATTACTATCGATTAATTGGTCTCTAGATAATTGTAGGGTCGAAGAAACCAATAGAATTTAGTCTATGTTTTATACTTATGTTTGGGAGTTCAGTTATATGAGGGTAAGGTATTAGGCACCCCCTACACACCCGTCCTTTTCAATGGTACTGCAATAAGTTCAAGATGTTCAAACATTAATCAAGATCAATCCATGAATCTTTGTTTATCAAGATTACTTTTTCATTAAATATTATTCCACCTCACATCCATTGAAGAACTCATTAATGTTGTGAGGCTTCTCTCACCTTAAGAACCACATAAAGAATAACATCATGTTCATTGGGGATCCATCATTTGATTCATTAGTTTAGTTTTACAACATTGGCAAATATAGTTTTATCACATAGAACATACAACATGTGTCATCATGCTCAATCTTAAGTTAATGCTAAATACACAATCATATTCATACAATTCTATATATAGTTGAAAAGGAGTATTTAATGTGTTTATTTCCCACGCCATTAAACATTGTTCCATCATACAACCATCAAGCAATCTGTTAGCGTTGTAAGGCTTTCCTAAAGTAAAGAACTGTATAAAAAATAACATGTTCTCTAGAGATCCGTCATTGGATTAGTTAAATGCTTTAGAATTTTCAAAACTTTCAATGCATACTCACATAAGATAGCGAACCGGAGATATCTTGCAATAAATCAAACCACATCATGGCACAACACCCATATACATTAATGAGTCTATGCATATATTCTCAATCAATACATACTTCGAACATTCATGCTTCAATATATTGATAATTTTTCCCAAGACAAAGAATTGCAAGACCCCGAGACTCAGGATTTTTACATTTTTCAAGTTCTTACAATCAAATTAAAATGTGAAAGTAATCAAAACACTTGGGAAGCCCTAAAAACATAGTATAACCACCTCAGATATTTTTTTGGGAATTTTTCAAAAAAAAAAATCAAAATTTTATACATTTTATAAACTTATAAAATTTAGAAAACACTAAAAAAATAATATAAAATGCCTAAGAGTTTTGAAAATTAATTTGAAAATTCGAAAGGATTCAAAAATGATTTGTTAAATTTTGAAATAGGAGCTTAAGTAAAAGCCTATAATAAAATATCTTGTATTAGGAGCAGCAAAATTGAAAGAAAAAAAATAAAAAATAAATTAATTTTAATAATTCAAACATTTTTAAAATAAAATATAATTTCTTTTGTATGGTTGTCCTCTATTTTTCATAAATTTTCGATATCAAAATATTTTATGAATTTTCTAAGTTTAAAAAAGATTATTAACTAAATAAATGAATAAATTATTACAAAAAGGATGCTAACGAATTTTCCAATTGTCTTCTCCACACTAAATCGCCAGTAAGGTGTCGGAACCCTAAAAATAGAAATCTATACATCTCCTTCGTATGAACTCCAAATCAAGCATTTTTTTTTTTTTTTGACTCCTTTTGACCCCAAAAATCATTTCCAACCAAAAAATCAATGAAAACCCCCAAAAGCACACCTATTTTAAGCTTGGTTGGTCATCACCGTTGACTATGGCGATGACCAATTTCTTGAGGATTTGGGCTTGTTTCGACCTATATTCTTAGGTGTTTTTACCCTAGGGACTTTGTTTTTCCTATTTCCTACCATTTAGGCACCACATACACATAAAACTACATTTTTTTTTTCAAAATCACTTCTCCTTTCCTCTCCTTTTTTTCCAGCTAGCGAAGCTCTGTTGACCTCTCTCTATCTCCACTGATTTTCTCTCTTTAGAAAACCTAAAAACCACTTATTGTGCTTAATCAATACCCTATAACATAGAAAAACAAACTTTAGGCTATAAAAAGTCAAACTTTTGATCAAACAAAAGTCAAAAATCCTATCTTTAAGCAACCTTACCTCTTCACGCGTAATGTACTATCATCTTCAACCATTGTAGACACCCCATTTTTACCCAGACCCAATATATGTATTACTATTATTATTATTATTGTTATTTTATTATTATTATTATTATTATTATTATTTTATTATTATTATTATTTTTTTCATTAGTATTATTATTATTACTTATTTTTATTTGTTACTTCTATTTTATTATTATTATTTTTCATTAGTATTATTATTATTACTTATTTTTATTTGTTACTTCTATTTTATTATTATTATTATTTATTATTTTCATTATTATTGACATTATTTTTAATATTAGTATTTTTACCTTTATTATTACTATTATTATCATTATTTTATTTATTTATTTATCTTTGTTATTACTATTATTATTATTATTTTATTATTATCATTATTTTAACCTTAGTATTATTATTATTATTATTATTATTATTATTATTATTATTACCATATTAATAATTATTTTCATATATATTATTTCCAAAAGAAAAAAATACCATAAACTAAAAAGGAAAGGGGAGATTTAGGGTTTCTAATTTTTTTCTCATAAAAAGCCTTTTCTTCTCTTCAAAAAGGGGGCGCACAATGAAAAAAAAAAAAAGGAGGAGATCCGTTTATGCTCTCTGTCTCTCCCACCTCTTGGACTCTGTCACAGCAACCCAAACCTTGACGGCCATCCACCTCACTGACCACTCCAGCAACCACCCTCCATCTCCATAGATCCCAGACCACCCGCAGGCTCTCTTGCCCTCTCCCTTGCACCACACATCCGACCACTGCATCCCAGCTCATACTCTTTATCCTTCCATTAAATCCAGCCACCATCAGACCCGTGAACCACCCGTGACCAACCTTCAAGGCCATCCACGGCACCACCTGCACAACCCTTCCAGTCCGTCGCTGCTCACGGCCACGACCCCATCACTGACAACACCCACTGCAACTCCACAGATCCACCCGCCGCAGCGCCACCAGCGGCTGTCGCACGTTTTCCAGAGCTCCTCTCCAACCTCTCCTGTGCTTCTCTGCACAGCCACAGGAACCCGAGATGCCGCACACCAGCCGCAGCGGCCAGCACTGCCGAGACCCCCCCCTTGCGGCAACCTTCCCTACCATTCTCCCGCACCAGTCACACAGAGCACTCGCAGCAGCTCCATCTTCTCCGGCCGCGAGCCACTGCTGCAACTCCGGCGACCACGAAAAGCCCCTCCAGCCCACATCGCTGCAACACTCCGGCCACCGGCCAGTCCTCCTCGTCGCTGTGGCCGTCACCGCCTGGCACCTCCAGATTTCCTGCCATCATCCTCTCAGTCCTGGCTGTACCCCCCCCCCCCTCTGTGAGTCCCCTGCCTCCCTCTGTTTTTTGCTGCACACTGTCTATATACATACACACACACAAATATATAAATATATATGCATAGGTATACTGGTATCATGTGGATCTCAGTACATAAAGTTAGTTTTTTTTTTTTATGTGATTATTGGGAGGTATGTTAATTGTTATTATATATATATATATATATATATTTAGATTTATATGATTTATCATTATTCTATTGTTCCATGGTTTTGGGTTGTTATTTTATATATATGCAGTGGCTTGATTTAATATTTTCATTATTTTATACTGATATGTAATAGCCTATGTGTTTTCTTTATTTATTAGGTATATATTTTATCATTTGATATATGTGTGTTATTGTCTTATGGTATTAATTTTTGTAGGTTTATCGTGTATTTATTGTCTATGTGCTTTTGCATGCAGTATATTTAGGGGTTCTTATTTATGTCTAAATTTATTGTACATATTAAATAATATTATTATTGTTGGATTATTATTATTTTTTTATACCCTATTACATGTCCATACTTCTTGTTGTACTTATTTATTTAACATCGATATTTAATAATTGATATTCATGTTTGTATCTTTTGTAGTATTTATGATTATATTTGTAGAATTTTCTTGTTAAACTTTTACTGTTATAGGATTTTTAATATTTGTTAAGTTGATATCCACGTTTGTATTTTGGCTATGTGTATTATTGTCATTGCAAAATTGTTATGGTTAAAATATGTCTTAATATTTAATTTTAAACTTTTGTTGTATCCATTGTAAATGTTAAATATTGTATTATCAAGGTAGGATTTTTACATGTTTAGTAGTAAGGTTACATATTTAGTAAATTAGGATCTTAAGCTTGGTGTTTTATTGATATTATATGTGAATTAATAATTTTAGTTATATGTATAGCCCATATTAGCACATTGGTAAATATTACATATTTAGCATTTTTGTATTTTTTTTATATTATATATTTAGTGATTTAGGGTTTAATGGATATTATATGTTTAGTAAATTAGCATTTTAATCACATGTTTAGCATCAATTATTTTTTTTTCTTTTTTTTAGTATATTAATATAGTTAGTATTAATTATTAGTATCCCAGTATTTTTAGTAACAGCTATTTTTAGCATATAAATATGTTTAGTATTAATCATTATTAGAATCTGACTATATTTAGTATTAGGTATCCTTAATATATTAATATATATAGTATTTAGTTACTTATTTTGACATTCATAATATGTTAATAGGTATGTGAGGCTTATTATTCTATTACCATATATTAAAAACCTCCCATGTTAGTAGTTTCCTATAAAAATTTTATATATAATTTCAAAATTTTGGGAGTGTATTTTCTTAATTATTATCCTTATGATTTTAATGCTAGGGTATGAGCCTTCGGGCTTCACGTACCTTAAGCTCTGAGGGAATATATGTATATATTTATTTATTTATTTATTTATTTATTTTTCCTATGTATTTATAAATTCATAAAAAGGAGTAATTTAAAGAATTATTAGATTAACTTAGGGATAATTTCAAATTAATTAGGTACCGTTCGTAAGAACGGGCGCGTAGGGGGTGCTCGTACCTTCCCCTCGCGTAACCGAACTCCCGGCCCCAACTCTGGTAATGTAGACCGATTCTACCCCTAACGGGGTAGTAATCATGTGTTCTAACCGCACTAAAGGTTAGTGGCGACTCCTACACCATGTTTTCCATGAAAATATTAAATTGATTTTTACTTCGCTGCCCGGGGCACACGCGCTCTCGGGACGCCGCGACAACCATCAATCAGATTTGAAACATACCAAACACAAGTTCTTAATGAAAGATCCAAATTAAAAGACTTACCTCAGTTCTTAATAGTCCAAATTGTTGACAAATTCCATGTTTTTGCATGCAGAGCTCTCAGTTTTGATAAAGTTTACTTCTCGTTTTTTCTCCTATTTGGCTTGCCTCTCTCACTCCTCTCTTTGTTCCTTCTTTTGGGAGTGAACTTACACTCCGTTTGCCTCCTTTTTTTTTTTTTTTATCTTTGTGTTTCTTTGAAGCCTATGCTTCTTTAAATAGAGCAAAGCTAGCTTCCCATATTTTCCTCTTCGAAAAAATACCCCTAATATCAAAAGGAGCTTACTTTTACGTCCAAAGGAGAGTATATGGGCCCTCTTTTGTCCTATTTTTGTCCAATTCTAAATTAAAATGAGGATGAGCCTGTTTTCCAGATTAAATAAGTGTCCAATTACAAAATTAAGGACCCAAGTGACCCTAAATGCGAGATTTGCTCACTGTAATGTAGGCAAAAAGAAATGAATTTTTAATTATCTACTCTTGAACTCCTATTTAACTCTCAAATTACTCTTCTAACCCTTAATTATTCCTAGTTATAACTATTGACTCTATAAGTCCAATCCCATTTTGATAATGACAAATCACGTTATTTTTTACTTGTGCATTGAACTTTTGAACAGGGTTAATTCTTAGCATGCACGGTTGATAAGGATGCAAGGATGTCGTAAGGACCACAAAGATCATATCACATGATTGGCACCTGAAGAACAAAAGGGGGATGAAAACAAATTTTCTATATTGTAATTGAGATTCAATTTTTGGTCTATAATATATATGGTATGTAATAATGCGCCGCATAAATGATAGGATCTTATGTTCAAAGGACCATAGAATTACCATAGGAACCAAAACCCTTTAAGATAAAATGTCACAACTTATTCACACATTTTTAATTCGGGTGCCTGAACAGACACAATAAACAAAGGTCTTTAAATATGTTTGACAAGCTGAGTTTCAATTCGGTGGCCCGAAACAAAGTCAGAAACATTTCTTCATAAATTTGGGTGCCCCGTCGTAGGTTCGATAGACTGAACTAGTGTGTTCGGTCACCCGGGGCTCAGTTTGAACAAAACAGCTTGGTAGCCAGAGTTAGTGGAATGTCCCTTTCAGGTGGTTCGGGCGCCTGTGGAAGGTGTGCATAAATTTGGTTAGTTGCCCGAGAGCCTAAGTCAATTGTTGACTTCTCAACAGCTCGGGCACCCGAGGAGTTTTGAACTCCTAGAGTTCGGTCAGCCGAGCTCTCTCAATTTCTCTAATAATATTCAATTCAAGTACATTTTTAACACTCCTGTATTTTGTATGATATATGTGAGAGTGTTGGGACCTAGGGTCATATTATGGTCTTACTAAACTTACCATATATCCTATATACATGATATGCAAGTAAGTAATACAGATCATATTCGTAGTTATTATTACATACCCATATTACATAAATTGAATTGGCAATACAAATTAAAATCTTCAGGGTCTTTATGTCTTACTTCAAGTGTCATTCCTTAAGATACTCATCCAAGCCTATACAGACACATGAAAAATATCAAATACCTAAGTATTTATTATTATCAAAACCGGGTGTGACCTATAGTGTCAACATTCTCCCCCTTTTGTTGATGACAAATACATTATGCAAAAAATAGGTATAGCCTTAGAAGGCTCCGCCTAACAATGTGCATCATGTAAAACTCAATAATTTTTCAAGTAAGTTCAATTCAATCCAATTTTCAATAAGTTAACCTAATTTTTGCCTCTCTCTTATCCATCTCCCCCTTTTGGCAACAATAAAAAGGGCCATGAAACTATTAGCCTTAGGCATTGGGTAATAATCAATTGTATACAGGAGAAGTTTGGGAATTTTAAAAAATATCGGCAGCATGCCATTTGAAAATAAGACATTTCCCAAAAATTCCTATATAAAAATGAGTTGTTTTGAGTTTATAAAACCTAATAGTTTATCCACAACTGGGCAACTCAAACAGTTCCAGTATGATCAAGATATAAAACATAAATGTAATCATCATCATGCAGTAAATATGAGAATTATGCATTGCAAAACATAATCAATTTCACAAAGTCTAAGCCAATAAAAGATATCAACAGTTATATTAGTTGTTAGAATTTTAAAATTATTTGAAAGCTTCCCTTGAATTTATGCAAATTATGAAATATCTAGGAGGCATCTCTACTATGCATGAGACCTAATTCACGTCTAATTTGTATGAACCTATCTTCTGGAAGTGGTTTAGTGAAAATGTCCACCCACTGCTCATTAGTGCATACAAACTCAAGAGCCACATCCCCTTTCTGCACATGTTCACGAAGAAAGTGATGTCTAATTTCAATGTGTTTAGTTCGTGAATGTGAGATAGGTTTTTAGAGATGTTGATTGCGCTAGTATTATCACATTTAATTGGTACTGTACCATAGTGTAATCCAAAATCCATAAGTTGTTGTTTTATGTAAAGAGTTTGCGCACAACAACTTCTAGCCGCAATATAGTATGCTTCGGCTGTGGATAAAGAAACTAAGTTTTGTTTCTTGGAGAATGAAGAAACGAGAGATTGTCCTAAATAGTGACAAGTTCCGCTAGTACTCTTTCTATCAACCTTACTACCGAAAAAGATAGCATCAATATAACTTACAATCTTACAGGTAGTATGCTTAGGGCACCATAAGCCTAACTCTATAGTTCCTACTAGATACCTCATCCGACCTTCGATTCTGATGACTCAAGATGCTATAAAAATATAAGAAAACGCTCTACAATTTTCATGTTTTGCATTTTGAGAAATACTAGCTGCATCAAGCTCAAAATGGGATGTGAAGTTACCATACGCTGTTTTATGGACTGTTTTGGCATTACTCCGTAATATGGACGTAACTTTATCATTCTAGCTCTGATCGATACAATTCCAAAATCTTGGGGAAAGGTGAGAAAGATATCTATAACTTTTGTGTTTTGAGCTTTGAGAGATACGGGTTTTAGTATGGTCAAAATCGTGCTTGTACACTGGGCTAGCAGTGAGGTGTGTGAGAAGCAAATGAAAAACAAAAAAAAAAAGAGTGGGCTGGGTATTTGATGTGACCAAGCCATGCAAGGCTAAATAAATGGGCAACCCATGTGTGTGTGGCAGCTGGGGGCAGAAAAGGATGAAATGAGGAGAAAAGGTAGGCTGGCAGTGGGCATGTGAGGGAGCTTCATGCAGCTTAGGGAAAAGAAAGGCTAGAAAAAAAAAAAGGGTTTAGCTAGGGTTTTGGGAGGACTTTTGGGGGGCTGCTATTGAGGACCTGGGAAGCTACGCCATGGCTGGAAAGTGTGGAGACCCGAGCCTCTCCTCTCCAACTCCATCTCTCATCACTCTCTCTCTCTCTCTAATCTTTCTAATTAAATAATTTTGTTAACTTGTTAATTACTTTTTTTTTTTCAGTTCAATAGAAATTTTAATGAGTTGTTTGGGATATTTGTTAATTGAGTATTCATATTTTAAGTTATTGTTGGTTTTATTCTCCATCTATCTCTCTCTAATCTTTTTTGTTAGTTTGTTTATTATTATTTATTTTCATTTGTCATTTCAATACATGTTTTAATATTTAGTTTCAGTTGAGTATTACATTGAGTATTTTTTCTTAGAGTTCATGTTGGGTCTATTTATGTTTAAAAATATTAGTGGATTAAGTTTATTTGTAGATTAAATTAATGTTGAGTTTGTTTTATTGATGTGTTTAAGTTACTTTTATTTTTGTTCTCATCTCTTTCTTCTTTCTCTTCTCTCTTCCTTGCCATTTTAGTTATTCACTTTAATATTAGTTTGACCCTTTGTTTAAGTTCAACTCTCTTTAGCCATTGTTGAAACTGAATATTTTTATTTGAGTTATTTTTATGGTGAGTTTAGTTTGTTATTGAATGAGTCTTGTTTGCTTTATATTTTTTGTCAAGTTATTGTGCTGAGTTTGGTGTTTAATCTTAAGCCATTATTGAGGGTTTAATTTTAGTTTATCTTTTTTTAATTCGTGAGTTGTTTGGTTGTTTTTATGCGTGTTAAATTTTTAGTTTATGTTTTGTGTCACTTCAATTTCATCACAAACTTCCCAAAATCCCAAGAAATCAAATCTAGACCATGTTTAGTAAAATTGTTTTCTTATTTTATTTTCCTATTTTGCACTAGTTTAGAACTAATCTGTATTCCCCGTGGAGACAATCTGGCCTATTTGGGCTAATTATTACACGACATAGCTCCTATACTTGGGATAGCCCTAGTGCTACTCATTTTTAGAAGTGAGTCAACGTTATATGGTAGGAGATGTCGTTCTCCTCTATACTAGGATGAAGTAGGTAAGAGGCGACTTTTGGGACCAAAAATAGTACAGTAGGCATGTGATAAATTCCAACTTATTAGAGATAGAATCAGTGCAGCTCAGAATCGGTAGAAAAGCTATGCAGATAATCACCGCCGGAGATTGGAATTCGAAGTAGGAAACCATGTATTTTTGGAAATAGCGCCACTGAAAGTTACTATGAGGTTTGGGAGGAAGGGTAAGCTGAGTCCTAAGTTTATTGGCCCTTTCGAGATACTTGAGAGAGTGGGGTCAGTTGCCTATCGGCTAGCTTTACCACCAGTTTTATCCAGAATACATGACGTGTTTCTTGTTTCTATGATGAAGAAATATGTCCCAAATCCCTCCCACGTGATCAATTATGTAGGAATAGAACTCGGAGAATCATTGGTTTATGAGGAGATACCAGTGCAGATCTTAGATAGGAAAGAACATGAATTACGTAATAAGAAGATTCCATTAGTAAAAGTCTTGTGGAGGAATCATGTGATGGAAGAAGCTTCATGGGAGGTTAAGGAAGAAATATAACTGAAATACCCATATCTATTTTAGTGGGGACCAGTAGTAGACAGAGTGATACACAGTAATAATTCAAGTAAAGTAGATAGAGTTTAATTTATTTTATGCCAAGCAAGATAATATATGTATAAGTGTTATTGTAGGTCGTAGGATAGGTAGTGTTTTGGTTTTCGGGGAAATTTTCCTTTTATGTATTTATAATCTCCTAGAATCCTAATGTAACCACGGTATTCTTCCTCCATAAATGAGAGTAAGTAATAAAATAAGTAACCTATTTTCCTCAAAGGATGGTGTTCAATATAGATAGTAAATTTCGAGGATGAAATTTTATAAGGATGGGAGAATGTAGAGACTCGAAGAATTATAGTAATTTAATAATAAAACAAAGGAGAGAAAAATATTTTTCAAAAAGGGTTTCAGCAGTGTCTCGTTGACGATTGCAGAGTGCTCATCGACGAGCAGGCTTCTTGGGTTCGTTGACAAGGACGTGTGCCTTGTCAACGAGACATTACTGAGAGGTCTAATTTCAGAGACTGAAACTCACCGACGAGGAATAAGTGTTCATCGATGAACTCCCTTCATGGACTCGTTGACGAGGTGATGTGTCCCGTCGACGAATCCATGTTTTATAAATATCCTAAGGTTGGGGTTTCAACGAGATTTTCATGCAAAACTTTTCTTTCTCTCTCTCTCTAAACCTGTTCCTTTTTCCTTCTTTCTTCATTTTCAGCTTCAATTCTCATCGGTTTGACGGTCGGAAGCCACCACGCTACTCTTGAAAAGATTCTCTTCAAATCTGCTAGAGTAGTTCATTGGTTAGGCAAACTTGGACACCATCCCAAAATCTGGGTAAGTTGGGTATTTTGAGTTTTATAAGGTATTTAGTATTTCTGGATTGAGAAAAATTCTTTAGGTAGAATAATACTGAAGTTTTGTTGGGAAAAATGTAATTTCAGGATGTTGAGTTGGGAAACACACAAGTGTAGTTTTGGAATATTTTGTGGGCTTCTTAGTAAGTCAGGTAAGGGGATAAATTAAATCAGTATTTTTCATGAAAAATTATGAATTAAAAAGCATTTATTGTCAGGAAAATATGTATGATATAGAACTATGTTTTGGAATACTACTGTTGAACAGGGAAATGATTTTAACACATTTTATATGAAAATATGATTTCAAAATAAATTATTATTTTATAAGGTTATGTACATTTGTGAGGCATGAGTAAAATATTTCCATGAAAATTATGCTATATTGAAATATTATGAGTTTTCCAAGATAAGCATTTTATAGCAGTTCTTAGGAAAACCCTAAAAACAGTACACGAATTATGTTTTTAAAGATTATGTTTAATAGTGCAAGAATGTATGTTTATTACGTTATGAATTATGCCAATGTAAATGCCGTGATTTTTATGTTATGAATTCTGTCGGCGTAAATGCCATGATTCTTATGTTATGAAATATGCCAGCGTAAATGCCGTGATTTTTATGTTAAGAATTATGCCGGCGTTGATGCTATGATTACGTATAATATGAAAGAAATCATGAAAT
The DNA here is from genome assembly GCF_029873635.1 of Malania oleifera. Taxonomy (NCBI): domain Eukaryota; kingdom Viridiplantae; phylum Streptophyta; class Magnoliopsida; order Santalales; family Ximeniaceae; genus Malania; species Malania oleifera. The sequence goes on along the minus strand of NC_080417.1, from coordinate 69,584,276 downwards.
ATGTTAACCTCGGATATTACTCTGAAATACATACAATTATGTTTTAATATGGAATGTATTATATGTTATCAGAACCCAGATAGTTTAGTTCAATTTTATGAAGCACCATACCGTAGCTATATGTTTACGAATATGAATATGTTAGTGCTACCACACATCTTATGTAGAGTGTAGGAGATGGTAGTCGATGTGGCTTTATGGGAGTGTCGTAGTTCCCCTGGTAGTCCGACACAGGTGGAACAAACCCATCGTATTTACACACCTATGTTTGACTTAGCATGGTCAGCAAGCCATTGCTAGGTCCTAGCTTCGGGCCGCACAACCCTGTTATATGGGGGGTAAGACAGGACAATAGCCAACTAACTATCCATCTTGGGTAATAATTCAAGTACGATATGGTTATTTAAGATGATTCTCCAAGTATAGAAATTTAGTATGTTAAGTTATGTTATGATAAACCAAGTTTTATTTAGATATGATACAACTGTTTAGACCAGTTATGAATTATGTACTGTTTATATGTATATCACGAAAAATACTTATGTTGTCACACACTAATATTAGTTTATCTCCATTACTGAGAGCTGTCTCACCCCAGCCATACAAATATTTCAAGAAATCTAGGTATAAGGGCGGATAAAGCTCTGTAGTGGCAAGAGTTGGCCGAGCTACCCATTTAGAATGGTAAGTAGATGAGATACAGTCAGATGGGTTTTTGTGATTATGACCCTACGATACTTTTTGATCTTATTAGGATGTATGTATATGTATGTGACAAATTCAGTAGAACTCTGGTGTAGTTTCTGGTGTTTTATGGCATGTATGAAATTTTATGTTTCTTGCTGCTTAGCTATCAGAGTTGTATGACAGGTATATCCCTGGTACTCATGGGTCCAGGTTGATCACAACTATGACAGCTTAATAGGATCATTATGTATTTTAGTATATGGAAAAAAATTTATGAAAAAATAGGTAGGTCGTTACATTTTGAGTTGTTGGGAATTTGAGTTGTGGTTTGCATTGAATCAAATTACATTCACTACAGGGCTTGAATCAAATACGTAGGGTTGCAAAAGTTGAAAGTTGAATCTTATATCTTGTTTAAGTATATTGTGATTTATTGGTTTGGTTGTTTGATTAAATGATTGTGCGGTTGTGGATTGAATAAAAGAACATTGAATTTTGTGTGATTGCTAATTCAACGAGAAGTTAAGAATTCATTAAAATAATTAAAAGAGGTTAAGAATTCATAAAAAGATTTGGAAGAAATTTTAATAACCCAATTCACCCCCCCTTTTGGGACTATATGTTAGTGTTCTATTGGTATCAGAGTGGGGTTGTAGAAAATTCTAACTAGAAGATACAAAAAGATCTATATGGCGCACTTAGGCATAGCTCCCTTTGGAGAGGGTCAATCTTCAACTAGGCCTCCCATCTTTTGTTGTTTAAACTACACATTTTGGAAACAACGCATGAGAATTTATCTTCAAACAATGGATTGGGAAGTTTGTAAGGTCGTCACACATGGTGACTTAATTCCTACAAAAACCATAGATGACAAGGAAATACCCAAAGAAGAAAAAGAAATGACCGACAATGACCATAAGATGCTTCAAGTAAATTCAAGTGCTGTGAATGTTGTGTATTGTGCCCTTGATATGAATGAATTTAATAGAGTCATGTCATGTAAATTAGAAAAAGAAATTCAGGATAAATTATAAGTAACCTATGAAGGTATTATTGATATTAGGGACAATTGAATCGATATGCTCACTAGCGAGTATGAAGCTTTTAGGATGAACCCGGATGAATCCATCACTAGTATGTACACTAGGTTCACCCACATAATAAACTCCCTAATGCATTAAGAAAAACTTACACCACCTACGTAATGATTAGAAAAATACTTAGAGGACTGCTGCCACTTATATAGGCCAAAAGCCATTGCAATAATCGAAGGAAGAAATTTGAAAAAAAAAAAAACCTCCTTAGATGAACTCATAGGTTCTCTCCTCACATATGAAACAACAATGAATGAAAGAAGTGGAATATCTAAAGCCCAAGAATCTATTGCTTTTACAACATCAAACAAAAGCTATAGTGATGAAGATAAAGATGAAATAGATGAAGATGAAATAGGCTTCATATCTAGGAAACTTGCAAGAAAACTAAGAAGGAAAAATAAATTCAAAAGAAAAATCCTCAAGTTCAGATGAAACTAAGAAGAAAGAACTACATACATGCTATAATTGCAAGAAAGTGTGACACCTAAAACCAGATTGTCCAAAACTTAAGAAAGATTCTAAAAAGAAAAAGAAGAGGGCTATGAAAGCAACTACTTGGGACAACATGAGTACAAGTAGTTCTGATAACGAATCAAGTGACCAAGAAGTTGCTTGCTATATGGCATGGGACGGTAAGGAAAGTTCCTCATCCAAATCTTTTAATGAATCATATAGTGAATCTAGCAAAGAATCCAATGATGGGTGTATGTCCTCTTATGAAGAACTTCAAAATGATTTATTCAAGATACATAAGATGTTAGTTAATGTGACTAAATGATACACATCATTGAAAAACAAGAATGAAGGTGTTATTAAATAGTTAGAATTTCTTAAACTTGCTGAAAGAGAAAAAGATTCAAAAATCAAGAAAATAGAAAATAAGAATGAAGATGTGATAAAAGAGTTAGAAGCTGAAAATATTGCTAAAAAGGAAAAAAAATTTGAAAATCAAGAAATTAGAAAGCAATAATGAAAAGTTGATGAAAGAATTAGAAGACTTAAGATCCCAATACTCTATGGAAAATGAGAAAGATCAATATTTTCTAAATTGGAGAATAAAATCAGAAAAATATCTCAAAACCAAAAAAATGGAAAAAATATACAAAATTCAGAAATTTATGATCCTAAGAAAGAAATTGAGGATCAAGCCAAAATCATATACAACTTCACAAAAGCAAAAGAAAATCTTGACAAAATGATTGGGATACAAAGAATATCCTTAAATAAAGAAGACATAGGATTCAATAGGGTTGAGAATACAAAGAAAAAGAATCTCTACATGGGGTACTTTACAAAAGTCTGTAAAGATTATGCTAGCACATCTTCAAATGCTTACACTCACACCACATGCTACCTTTGTAAGAAGAAGGGACATATAAAGTTTGAATGTCCATTAAAAAGAAAGGGTGTGAAAACTAAACAAGTATAGAAAGTAAAAAAAACATCCCTTTTTAAACCATTCAGACCCAAGAAAATATGGGTACCTAGATAAAAGGCCTTGATAAAATCATGAAAAATCTCAAAGAAGAGTTTAATAGCTTATTGAACAAATAAAAACTAAAATAACATTGTTGGCCAAAATCATAGTATGATTCATACAAGTCTTAAATTAGAAAGTATTAAGATATATGAAGTTTGGGAACTCATATGAAATCAAAGAAAATCTGAGCTTATTGCTTGAGTTTTTTTTTTTTTTTAATTAAGAAAAGATATTTGAGAATGAGAACAAATTGAGAAATATTGTAGTACAATGCACATGATTAAGATATGCTCCATCCTTAAATGTTATGCTGATATGTTATATGCTACATGTGTATATCTTGAAATCTCCAAAGACATGAAAATGATTGATGATTTGTGGCTTTCTATATATTGAAAATTTGAGCATGAAGTTATTGAGCATGATTTTGAAGCATGAATTTTGATATATGAATATAAAATTAATTCTTGACCATACATGCTAATGATGGATTGCATGGATAAACTTATTTGTCTTGTGCTGCTCCTTGTACTACTACATGTGCTTATAGATAATCTTCTTTATGTTAACTAATGTAAAAAGGGAGAGAATGTTAAATTGAAAAATTGGCATCTAAATAATTTGGTATCCATGAACAGTGCATAATGTGACATCAACATTAGTATCTATGAAGTATATTGGTATCCATGAATATATCAATTGGTATTTGAGTATGACAGCATACTTATATCCATGAGCATATTATGATATCAATGATATTGACATGATATTGGTATTAGTATTCATGAGCACATACATGATATGAATAAATATTTGAAGCATGGGATGATAAACTTAAAAGCATAATTGGTATCAAATATGAATGTATTAAATTCAGGGGGAGTCATATGACTTATTGCTTGTACTATGTTTTGTTTCTCTCCAATTTTTCAATTAATATCATGAATTAATGAAATTTTCAATTGATATCATGAATTAATGAAATGTTCAATTAGTATTATTCTTTAATATTTTAATTGGCATCACAAATTCAAAAGGTCAATTGGTATCATGAATTAATGAAATTTTAAATTGGTGTCATTATTATTTGACTATTGAAGCACACTACACATGTCATATTGAAAATAATGAATTGAGTGTGTACATACACTTGATATGCATGTTTGATATTCATATGCTCAAAACATAATTTAATTTGAACTTAATCACTTTTGATATCTTACTCTTTTTGATTGATACCAACCTTTTGTTTTTTATTGATACCAACCTTTTGTGAGAAACGAATTGCACAATGGAAAATATATATATAGGATCAAACACATGCAACACTTAATGATGAATATACAGAAACAATCTACAACCACAGAAAATATATGAAAGCAATAACAACACAATATGCCAGGAATTAGGTGGTTCGGCAATGCCTACACCCACAGGAGCAAATGACAACAATTCACTATCTACCAACCTCTACAAATACATCACATATGACATATAAATAAAGTTCCCAGAGGTTTTACCTCCAAACCCCAACCAACTTAACGTCCTTATTTTAAAATTCAAAAAATTGTGCTGGGTTCCTGAGTCAAACCATTGATGGTTTGTGCCATACCATCAATGCTTTCAAACATAATGTAGATCTCCGAAATTATGCCAAACCGTGATAGAATCCGTTGGCTGTTTGGGCTAAATCGTCGACAATTACAGTAAATCCGTTGACGGCTTCTCCTGCTGGCCCCAACATTCAGATTTTCCACCATTTTTTCTCTTTGTACATGTATCACATTCAGTATATAACCCACATATCACAATATTACTTATGTACACTATTTTGTTTTCACTTTTCCCTATTGAACCATAAGTTGATTTATATGTAAAACAATAAAAAAAAAAAAAAAAGCATAGGAGGCCTCACATGGCATGTAAGAGATAACTCAAGTGCACAAGTTAGAATTAAAATAGAAAAAAGAATGAGAAAATTAGGAATTATAGGCAAATTTTTCCCCTTATTTTTTTATAGAGATTTACTAGGAAGTTAATGCCTATATTGTTTGGGAGGAGGGGTTTATTTATGCATTATGTGGGTCTCATAGTTCTTTTGATTCTCTACTCCAATAGGGAAACTATTACGTAGACGTCACCGCAAACCACTACTCACACCTCTACCTTCTCTATCACCATCATCTATTTAACAACATGGCCTTCTCTTCATTTAGTTGTTTTCAAATAGAGTCTACCTCCACCTCTAATTAAAAATTAAACAAAATAATTATGTGCACAATTTTTTATATCAATAAACAACAACAATAACAAAACCAATCTTTAGTCCCGGTAGGTGGGGTCGATCATATGAATTTTTTTTCGCCAATTTATGCGATCATGGACCATTTCTTTTTATAGATTTAAGGATATTAAATTTTTACTCACTATCTCCGCTCAAACTATTTTAAGTCTACCCTAAAAATTACTATAGAAAGAGTGGGGAACAATACCGAAAGCAATGATGATTGAGGTGAAAGTGTAAGGATAGTTTGCAAAGGGGAGGCCGCAAGATTGACCGTTGATTTTTTATATTTGTTTTGAAAAATAAAACTAACTAAAGTTTATTTATTTGTGGGACGGAATATATTTACTATTTTATTGGATTATTATGGGCGATGTGGTAAAATAAATCTACTTCATAAATTGCCCTCTTATAGGAATCCTACTCCAAATTGTCATCCGAATTGAGAGCCATGAGAGAGTTAAGGGTCATATATTAATTTATATAGCATATGATCAATTTTATCCTCATGATAAATGTACATTTTTTAAAAATAAAAAATAAAAATAAAGAATTTGATGGCAAAGTGGCGTTGCCGGCACGGCTTAGAAGGTGTTCGGTGTTATGGGGCAAGGGTGGCGTGAATAAAGGGAGACGTCCTCACTGATTGGGCCTCGGGAAGGAGCCCATTTTGCTTTCAGCCGGCCAATGTTAAACCACCGGGCTATGGACAGGGACACCACTTCACCACTTTGGTGGGCCACTGATGGCCCATCCAAAGTAGCAACTTATTTATCTCTTCACCACACGTCCATTTTTCGGAGGCAACTTGCTAGCTGGCGGCTATTTTCACATGCTCTGTTTACTCTTTTTGTTGTTCATACCGTAATGAATTTTTGTTATAATTACACTAATAAAAAAAAAATAGGTAAAATTAAATATGTTTAGGACATAAATTACAAAGTTATTCCCTCCTTGAGAATTCAAGGATTTATTTTGTGTCATTTTGCTTTCTGCTTTGCATTTTATTTTTTTATAGTACTGAAAAATAAATTACTAAAACAAGCTTATTTATAGTACCAATTTTTTTATTTTTTAAATTATTTATTAAAAATTAAATTATATTAATCAATAGAATACTTTAGTGTATAAAATTAAATTTTTTTGAATTAAATTATTCATTTTAGTCACACTTTTTAATCAAAAATAAAATAATATGATCATATAAAATTAAAATATAATTAAAATAAAATATTTGATAAAATTTTGGAGAAAAATTATATTAGAAAGTGAATTTATTTCTTATTTTCTTTTTCTTCCCTTCTTTTAATTGAAATCTTTGACCCAAATGCATCCTTAAGGTCAGGCTACCATCTAATTGTCTTTCTAAATCACTACTTTTCTTTCTTAGTTCATTAAAAGTCATATTAAGCTCTATTACGCACAACGGGAATTGTCTATCTTCAATCCCAAATTCCTTCCCACCATTTTTTGTTGTTAGAAACTAAAAATTCCAATAGGTATGGGATGCTTAAGGGATTGACCATTAGTAGCTCTTTCTTCTAATAATCATGTCCCATTATTTTTAAGGAATGGAAATTTGGCTTAGGTAAACTAATAGGAATTTCAAGAATGTGGTTTTTGAAATGTTGCCCGCTCAAGTTTGGAAACTTATAAGAATTTATGTTTTCAATTTCATAAGTGTTACGGGATAAAACGGTGATGACTTGTAAGACTGCTCTCCGACTTCTGATAACCTAAAAGGAATGAAAGCAAAATAGGCTTGGAGGACCGGGGGTGTACTCTAGGGGATCACTGCGATGCCTAAGTAAGGGAAATATTTCACAGAGGTTGAATGCAATAGTAAAGGTGAGTAAAAATGAGATACCTTCGCATCCTCCCCTTTCGTAGTGGCCAGAGTTGACCCTGGAGGTGAATCATCTTTATGACGCGGGGGCGTGAATCTCTCCCGGGTCATAAAGTGCCAGCATGTATCACTTCGAGGGTTTAAGGAGTCAGCGTGGATCTCTCCCCTCTTTATTAGGTTGGAACTGATTGCTCTCGCCAGAAGGTTTGACTTGGGAAGTGTTCATTAGGTGTTGACTCCCTTTCATTAACTGATATATTTTTGGCATATTAGTAAGAATGTAAAATATCCCAAAATATGAGTATTCAATAGTCATAGTAGCTCCCTCAAGTAATCTTTGGGTGAAGTACTAGGCACAATAGGTATTTATATTGGATCTATTATGATTTTGTCATATATATATATATATATATATATATATAGATATAAACTATCTAATTTAGTTTAATACGTACACATGACGAAATCATATTAAATCCAATATCTACATGTGTTGTATCTAAAAATTTATCAACCTTAGGTTATGTGAAAATCTAACTTCATGCTATTAGAATGTCTCTATTGCTTGCTCCTAAAAAACATCCCGAGGGTTCAAAATTTTAACTTTTATATTCGAGTAAATTTATTCAAATATAGAGGGGGTGTAAGAAATAACAAATAGACTAACTTTGTGTAGCCTAAATTTCCAGTCAATCCAATATATATCATCCCTATTGTTGAAGTTCTCCTTTTTATTTTTTTCAAATAAAATATCCACATGGATCAAATGTTTAAACGTTTTTGCCGTTGTGATGTGTGCTAAAAGTGGTTATAGAATAGAATACAACTAAATATCCACGTTGTTTTAAGTGTTAATTGTATGTTTGTATGGTAGGAGGTTACACGCATGCACGCTTGGATTCATAATATATAAAGCCAGTTGCTCGCTGGGTAGCTAGCAATATTCTGGAGTGGGAGCGTGGACGTCAATTAATTTTATAGATAGAATGGAAGGGAAGAAGGCGTACTTGGCGGTGACTCTGATACAAACTTTGTATGCGGGCATGTTTTTGGTGTCCAAAGCAGCCTTCAATGACGGCATGAACACTTTCATCTTCGTTTTCTACAGACAAACCGCTGCCACTGTTTTCTTACTCCCCATCACCCTCTTCCTGCACCGGTAATCTCTATTTATGTCTCTTGCTAAATTAATTAATCATTTCTAATGAAACATTATCCTTCCATCGGCCATCTCATCCTCTCCCTTACTTTCTCCAATTTTTCGCTCAATCTTTGATGATATCGACGATGACTTTTTCTTTTTCTATTTTTTTCCCAATTAATCTCCTTTCTCTTTGACGATAATGATGATGATGACGGCCCTCATGATGATAATCTGCATGCAGGAAGAATGCGCCGCGGCTTTCATTTCTGATCTTCTGCAAGATTTTTATGCTGGCTCTATGTGGGTATGTTTTACATGTATATTGATTAATTGGTTTTAATTTATTTTTCAATTAATCTCTCTTCTATCAATGGGGACAGTGCATATGTGTGCGCGCATATTTATATACGCACTAATATTGGGAGTGCTGAATTGAAATTGATTTTTCAAATTTCAGGATTACTTTAAGCCTGGACGTGAATGGCATCGCCCTGGTGTATACTTCACCAACCTTGGCCGCTGCCACTACCAACTGCCTCCCTGTCATCATCTTCTTCTTCGCTGTTCTACTCCGGTTCCAACCCGACCTCCTTAATTGAATTTCTTCATTTTTAACCCCACTGTTTCAATTCTTTTCTGTTCTTTTCTTTTCTCCCTCATAATTTTTCTATTATATATATCTGGCTGGCTGGCTAATTAGGTTCCCGTATATCTATCTCTACACGAAACACACATGCGTGCGTCTGTGTGATGGTATATACGTACAGTACGCTGTTGACAGATGCCTAATTAACCATTTTGGGGGCATCACCTCTGTTACAATGAAATTGCGGTGATACTCAGATATTTTCTCCGAATTTAAATAATCAATATGTGTAAGGGAATAAGGAGACTGACGTTACCTTCTTTTACCTCGAAATCATTTTTCACTAATAAAGTCGAAAACAGAAAAAGAAAGAACTTGATCCAAAGTTAAAGGTCTTTCCTTTTTCACTTAAATGCTCCATTCACGCGTCCATGCATAAAACTGATGCACTAAGCCACGGCATATGGTGAGTTGCATACTTAAAAAATTTTTGAAGGGTAGGTTGTGCTATTAATTTGTTGACTTAGTTTCTATCTCATGGGCTGATTAGTCACAATAAAGTGTAATTTTGTGGGAAAAAAATCAGTATATGCAAAAATAATGTGTCACCACGTTTGACTTAAGCATTTTCTTCATTTCTTAGAAATTAAAATTAAGGAAATGTAATTTATATATTTAAATTAAAACTAAGATAGAACAATCATTTTTAAGTTCATCTTGATATGTATCTGTTTGTCCAATAGATGAAAGCACATATGGATGGCATTAACTCTGAAAATCATTGGATCCTTTCCCTTTTTATCTTTTTTCTTTTTCTTTATTGCTCATACATTTTGCAGATTTTTTTCCCCTTCATAGTTGTATCTCTCTTATTGCTTGAATAAATTCATTATTATTCAAAAAATAAAAAATCTCTTTTAAGTTATATGAGAATATGCAAGGTGGCATAAACTAAGATGCCAAAGTACATGATGTGATATTTGAGTTTAAAGTGTAAACCAATATATCATGATTTGAGTCTCTCTCCATATAGATTCCTTACAGTGAAAGTAAAAATTAAGTTAATTATCTGTTATGCAATTGAACCATTTATAAATGGGTATATAAAATATAAACCCAACCTTTTTCCATTATATTTATTGAATAAGTTATGAATAAGTTCTTATTAATAAATATATAAAATAAATGTATGTGGAGTTAGCATATATGTAGCCACATAGTGATGGAACCGTGCATAGTTTGTCACTTAGTTTTTAATACTTTTATTCCATTTCTAAAACCTAATTAAACTGGTGTACTTTCTTTGGTGAATTTTAATTGAAGGGTTGAAGTATTGAGGTGGAGGACAAGGGCTGGAATGGCAAAGGTTGGAGGCATACTAATTTGCTTGGGGGGTGCTGCCATGCTTGCCTTGTATAAGGGCCCCCATTGGACACTACCACAGTTGTACCATTATCATAACAGTCGTCATCATGACCAAACCCACGTTGCTTCAGGGAATTCATGGATTAAAGGTTGCATCCTCATGCTCACCTCCAACGCCCTCTGGGCTTTGTGGATTGTGCTCCAGGTACCTGCTCCATCATAATCAACCATCCATAAATTGTATATCCATTTATTTATGCTCTTGCTCACCTCCTACTCAATTTCCTCAAGTATAGTTCTTTTGTGATCACACATTTTTTTAATTTAGACTAACTTCATAGTCAGAATAGTGTGAAACTGTGGTTGGAAATTTAGAATTGGATTTTCCAAACACAGCTTGAATCGCTATATACTCATTATAATTAACTGATTTATCTATTAAAAGTGTTAGTCTTCATCTGAGGATATCATTGGAGGCATTCACACATATCAAATGTGGAGTCTACAGTGAGTAAAGAGTCCACACTGGGCATTGTGTCTATAGCTCCCTAAGATGGTTAGGGATTTTCTATATATTTAATGGGAATATAAAAACTACTAATTATCTTACAATAACTAATTTATATCTTTACACTAAAAATGATCATAATTACTTATACTTGATTTAACTCCTTAGAATATCACCAATATATTGACATAGAATTAAAAGTTTCTATTAATTAAATGATTAAAATAAAAGTGTTTAATTTAGTTAATTTTCTAAACAAACTAAATAAAGATATATCATATACATAAAAGTAATACTAGCAGTTATGGAATAATTGAAATGTTAAATCATACTTCTAAGCTAAATCAATGACCACACATGTAATTTTAAGTGACGAAAGTGGTATCAAATTCAACCCAAGCGTCCTAGTATCATGTTACTATATGTAATTATCATCCCACAAACCTTATTATAGCGTCAAGTTGCTATGAAGGATAAGATCTAAAGAACGCAAAATTAAGGAAAATGACCAATTTATGTTATTACACTCGTTTGCTATCATTTAATTATATCTATTTTGTCAAAGCTTACTAAACTTGGTCTCGTAAAAAATATGAGAATTATAACCCAAGCTGAATCTTTAACTCTTGTTTATTTATTAAACATTTAAATTGAACCCAACTCGAACTTGAGAAGTTCAAGTCCATTACGCTTAATCAATTAAGAGGGTTAAGCTTCCGAACTTGAACTTCAATTCAAACTTGAACTTCATCTTAAATATGACATAATTTTATATGATGATTTAAGCCAAATATTTGTTCAATACCTTAATTTGGAATGAGCATTAACTGATGATGTTTGATTAAAAACAGGCAGGAGTTTTGAAAAGTTACCCTTCCAAGCTTCACTTCACAACTCTTAATTGTCTTTTAAGCTCAATTCAATCATTTGTCATTGCCATTGCTGCGGAAAGAGACTTTAATCAGTGGAAGCTAGGTTGGAATCGCAACCTCATTGCTGTAGCATACTGCGTAAGCGTACAATAATACGTCAATGTTCTTAATTACTCTTTAATTGTGATCTGTGTATTTAATTAACCCTTGTTTCAGTTAATTAAATAATTTTTTGATTTATTTATTTCGAGGACAAAAAAAAAAAAAAGGAGTAATGCTTTGTTAGTTTAATTACCTAGGAGAGACTGGAAAGAAGCAAAATAAAAATGGTTTCTAAAATCAAGTTCATATTTCCTTTTCATTCCGAATCAAAAGAAAGTTAGAAACATTCGGTGGACAATCATTTATCTATTATTTTTATTTACTAGCAATTGTCCAAAATGTTGATATCTATTTAATATGATTTAGAAAAAAAATAATAAATTACGTGTCAAGATAAAAGCATAAACCACTAATAATAATTTTGAAAGTTAATGAAAGGTTCGGGACCAGTCCCTCCTTCCTGCAAATAGACACAATTATTAAGTAATGTAGTCCATCAAATCACATTATATTTTAGATAACTAATTAGAATTTGATATTTTAGGGGGGTTATGAAATAATTTCACCAAAATAAATAACTATCACTTAAAATTATTCATAATTAAAGGGCATGATAGGATATATGATACAATTAATATTAATGTTAATGTTTGTTCATAAATCATTTTAAGCCCCCATTTTCGTATATTATAAAAATAAGTCATTATTGTGAAAAAAAAAAAGTTAAATTCAATATTTGAATAAAGAAATAGTGTTTGGCATATACTTAAGTACTTTTTTGAAAAGTACTTTTCTATACTATTGTTTTTTTTTTTTTTTTAAAATAAGTATCTTCTAAAATTACATTTTTTCTTAAAAAAGTATTTCTTTGAATAAACACTTATAACAAGTAATGTCAGACTACTAAACCTTTGGATATGTTTTTAAAAAAAAAATATACTTTCTATAATATAAATGATCCCTTAATTGTAAAAAATAAACCTAACGAATGATATGTGTGGGGATGCAGGGTATAGTAGTGACAGGAGTTACATACTACTTACAAGCATGGGTTGTCGAGAAAAAAGGTCCAGTTTTTCTAGCCATGTCAACTCCTTTGGCTTTTGTTCTCACCGTCTTCTGCTCAACTTTCTTATTAGGTGATGTTATTAGCTTGGGAAGGTAAAGTTTGTTTATTTTCTTAGTTTTAAAAGAGATTATTTACACACAAAAAATAAAATAAATTTGATATGTTATTATTTAACAATTAAATTGATGAATTCATCTGTTTTCTATATTTATCTTTTTCAAAGTGCTTATTAATGGATAAATGACATTTTTATATTGCCATTTGACTTGAGAAGTATGTATGTATTAAAAAAATATAATTTAATTATTTATTAAAATTTTTTCTCCCCCGTACATCTATTGTTACAATAGGATATATTTCAATTTCTCTGTTTCCTTTTATATCAAACTCTCGAACACAAAAAAATAACTCTATTTGTATGTAACAAGTCTATTCCAAATTTAATTAAGAATTAGAGAGACTGTGTATATAAGATGAGAGGTGAACGGGAGGTGTTGATAACAATACCATTGGTACATGTGTTCTTTTTAAGATTGGAGTTTATATAATAATTTTGTTCCCTTGTGGTTTGCAGCATAATAGGTGGAATATTGCTGATTGGAGGACTTTACAGTGTTTTGTGGGGGAAGAGCAGAGAACAGCAAAAGATGACTGAGGTTGCCAATTGTGCTCTACCAGTTCAAGAATGTGGAAAAGAATGCACGGAGTCAAGCCTAAAAGAAACATCTGCAACTGAGAGCACCCAACCACCATTTCTTGTGTGACCTTATTTCTCTTTTCAAATATTGAATAGCATACATAGATTGATCTTTGACTACGATCACCTGTATTAATTCAAACAAGAATAACTTGGAGGAACCAGTGTGTACTTCGGGAAATCATTTTAATACCTAAGTTTGGGACCACAGAAGGTTTAGATTGAACCAGTAAGAAAGAATAGATGAGAATGAGAAGCTTACCCCCTCTCAGAGTACCATTTTTGTTGGCCTAATAAGGTCTTTCAATCGGTTTTGGTGATAACAAACAAAAGACTATTTAACTTGGAAAGGATGAATTTTTGTGTTTCAGGAAATATGGATCAAGTATGGTTCAAGTAAAGATCAAGTACGAGTCAAGTTTGGGTCATCAAGGAAGATAAACTAACTAATGATCCAAATAGAAACTAAGACATTTGCAGCTTAAGCAAAGAACTTCAAAAGCAAAGATTGAGGAAGATGTCAAGCTTGGCATACAAAGTCTTAGGAAACATATTGTAAGTATTTTAAAAGTTAAATTTCGTTTGAAATATGTTTTGAAGCTTTTCCAAGATATTATGAGGACCTAAAGACCTATTTGAGAATATTGAAACAAGTTTTGGAAAAATCAGAATAAGAGAGCAAATTATTTTTTAATGAAAAAGATTTTTTAAAAGAGGTTTTTATCTGTTCAAATGACTGAACTTTTAAGTTCAGATGTCTGAAGTTACTTCAGACGTCTGAAGAATAAGAGCAGACATCTAAAGATTTTCTAGGACAAAACAGAAACAGGCAGTAGCTGTTCTGACGTCTGAACTCGATACTTCAAACATTGAACCCAATATCTCAGACGTTTGAACCTCTATTCAGACATCTGACCCTGTGTCTAGTTCATTTTTTAAAGGGTTTTAGGAACTTTAGACATTTGAACTCGACTCTTTAGACATCTGAACACTGTTCTATGGGAAAATTTTTTAAAATCTAATATTTTAAATTATAGCCGTTTGAGCTCCAAATTTTGTAACAACTTGGGAAACTCTCTAAGGAAACTCTTGCAACAAGGAAACTTGTTTGGAAGTCTATAAATATGTGGTTTTTGTAAATCAGAAATACACCAAGCATTGAAAACTCTCAAGCTCTCTTGCTCTCAAAGTCTCACCTTGATCAATCTCTTGCAAGATGAAAGTATTGTGATTCTGATATTCTTACTCATCAATTCCTGAAGAAAGATTACTAATTTCTCATCTGGAGAAAAGGAATTTGGTGAAATCCTTGTTAAGCTTCAAAAGTGTATTTCTTTCTTGATATTTATCTTTTGAAGTACATAGTTTCAATTTGTACTAACCTGCTCTTTGTGTGAGCTTCTCTTGTACACCAGTTTCTTATTGTCTCTCTTGTAGATTTTGGATGATTCTAGGCTATTGGATCATTGACCAAACAAGGGTATATTGTTTGGAGAAGGCGGGCTCTAGCCTTAGCCAAAGGAGTGATTGTAAACAGGCATTGTTCCACCCGGTAACGGAACTGCTATAGTGGAACCCTTCGGTACTTTGCCAAAGGCGAGGATGTAGGCTGTGTTGAAGCCAAACCTCGTAAAAACCTTGTGTCTTTCTTTCTTCTTTATCTCTATTTTCTGTACAAGTTGTTGTTGTGTGATTTAAAGTGAAGGTTGCAGGTTTTAAAGTAAGAAAGAAGCAAAGACTCTTGATATTTAGAAAGTACGTTTGGCTTTTGTTATTAGCTTGGGTTGTCGAGAAAAAAGGTCCAGTTTTTCTAGCCATGTCAACTCCTTTGGCTTTTGTTCTCACCGTCTTCTGCTCAACTTTCTTATTAGGTGATGTTATTAGCTTGGGAAGGTAAAGTTTGTTTATTTTCTTAGTTTTAAAAGAGATTATTTACACACAAAAAATAAAATAAATTTGATATGTTATTATTTAACAATTAAATTGATGAATTCATCTGTTTTCTATATATATCTTTTTCAAAGTGCTTATTAATGGATAAATGACATTTTTATATTGTCATTTGACTTGAGAAGTATGTATGTATTAAAAAAATATAATTTAATTATTTATTAAAATTTTTTCTCCCCTACAATAGGATATATTTCAATTTCTCTGTTTCCTTTTATATCAAACTCTAGAACACAAAAAATTAACTCTATTTGTATGTAACAAGTCTATTCCAAATTTAATTAAGAATTAGAGAGACTGTATATAAGATGAGAGGTGAACGGGAGGTGTTGATAACAATACTATTGGTACATGTGTTCTTTTTAAGATTGGAGTTTATATAATAATTTTGTTCCCTTGTGGTTTGCAGCATAATAGGTGGAATATTGCTGATTGGAGGACTTTACAGTGTTTTGTGGGGGAAGAGCAGAGAACAACAAAAGATGACTGAGGTTGCCAATTGTGCCCTACCAGTTCAAGAATGTGGAAAAGAATGCACGGAGTCAAGCCTAAAAGAAACATCTGCAACTGAGATCACCCAACCACCATTTCTTGTGTGACCTTATTTCTCTCTTCAAATATTGAATAGCATACATAGATTGATCTTTGACTGCAATCACCTGTATTAATTCAAACAAGAATAACTTGGAGGAATTAGGGTGTACCTCGGGAAATCATTCTAATACCTAAGTTAGGAACCATGGAAGATTTATATTGAACTAGTAAGAAAGAATAGATGGGAATGAGATGTTTACCCTCTCTCGGAGTACCATTTTATATATAGTGGTGGAGAAATGTTATTCTTTAATTTAGAATTTATGGGCATATAATTTACAATTATCGAGGAGGTTATGGATGATTTAAGGGCATTTACACGAAGGTGTTAATAGTGGTTTGATAACCCTAACCCTTCATAAATATGCCTATGGACTTTCAGTGTATTAGTTATGTAGGGGTATTGTTGATGGTTTTATAACTGTGGCCCTTATAAATGTGGCTATTAATTTTGGATGTAACACTTGCCCCCCTCCTTTACTCTCAAATTTTTTAAGTAAGCTTCTTTTATTCGAGAGTGTATTTCGGGGTCCTTTCTCGAGCCAATTTGGGTGTTAGGAACATGTGAGCATCCAGATCAAAGTGACACCAAAATTTTAATGTGGTTCGATCAATAACAACCTGCGTCCATGGAGCACACACCAAATATTCACTATCGCCGGAAAAATTACAACTCTCACACACACTCTCTCTCTCTCTCTCTCTTTTCCTCCCTTCTTCCTCTTTGCTCTCTCTGAGCTTCTTTGTGCTCTCTATGCACTATTTGCACACACAATTACATCTTCCACAACCCTCTATTTATAGGGCTTGGAATTTACATTACAATTAAAATAAAATCAATTACATATGGAAGTTACAACGGAGAGGTTTAATGGTGGATAAATGCACCACGTGTTTCTGACTCAGCTCCTAGCTTGCGACGCGTGAGATTAATTTCACCACGTTTTCCAACTCAGCTCCTCCTGGCTGTCTTCTGGCTCTAGCTCTAACAATCACCCACTTGGAGATAGAGACACCTCCTCAACCAGAGTATCATGAATATATGATGTGCTCATAATATATGTCTTCAAGCATGAAGATCAACTAAAATTGAACACAACTTCAGTTTCTCTGTAGTCACCATCTTCCTGTTTGCTCGATTTCTGCAGACTAATCTGATGGTTGTCAGCTTCATAACTGGTGTAAAGATGTCGGTGTAGTCAATCCCTTCCTTCTGCTCAAAGCCTTTGACTACCAATCGAGGCTTGTACCTTCTGGAACCGTCATGCTCCTCTTCGATTTTGTACACCCACTTGTTGTGAAGGACTTTGGGAACTTCCACATTTTGTTGGAGGTGAGGGACTTCATCTCATCCTTCATCGCAAGCTCCCACTTGCTCGTATCTGCCACCTAACATGCTTCATCATAGCATTCGGGCTAAAAATTTGTTTTCTATATTTATCTTTTTCAAAGTGCTTATTAATGGATAAATGACATTTTTATATTGCCATTTGACTTGAGAAGTATGTATGTATTAAAAAAATATAATTTAATTATTTATTAAAAATTTTTCTCCTCCGTACATCTATTGTTACAATAGGATATATTTCAATTTCTCTGTTTCCTTTTATATCAAACTCCCAAACACAAAAAATTAACTCTATTTGTATGTAACAAGTCTATTCCAAATTTAATTAAGAATTAGAGAGACTGTATACAAGATGCGAGGTGAATGGGAGGTGTTGATAACAATACTATTGGTATATGTGTTCTTTTTAAGATTGGAGTTTATATAATAATTTTGTTCCCTTGTGGTTTGCAGTATAATAGGTGGAATACTGCTGATTGGAGGACTTTATAGTGTTTTGTGGGGGAAGAGCAGAGAACAACAAAAGATGACTGAGGTTGCCAATTGTGCCCTACCAGTTCAAGAATGTGGAAAAGAATGCACGGAGTCAAGCCTAAAAGAAACATCTGCAACTGAGAGCACCCAACCATTATTTCTTGTGTGACCTTATTTCTCTTTTCAAATATTGAATAGCATACATAGATTGATCTTTGACTATGATCACCTGTATTAATTCAAACAAGAATAACTTGGAGGAACCAGGGTATACTTCGGGAAATCATTCTAATACCTAAGTTTAGGACCACGAAAGGTTTAGATTGAACCAGTAAGAAAGAATAGATGAGAATGAGAAGCTTACCCCCTCTCAGAGTACCATTTTTGTTGGCCTAATAAGGTCTTTCAATCAGTTTTGGTGATAACAAACAAAGGACTATTTAACTTGGAAAGGTTGAGTTTTTGTGTTTTAGGAAATATGGATCAAGTATGGTTCAAGTAAAGATCAAGTATGAATCAAGTGTGGGTCATCAGGAAGATAAACTAACAAATGATCCAAAGAGAAACTAAGACATTTGCAGCTCAAGCAAAGAACTTCAAAAGCAAAGATTGAGGAAGATGTCAAGCTTGGCATACAAAGTCTTAGGAAACATATTGTAAATATTTTAAAAGTTAAATATCGTTTGAAATATGTTTTGAAGCTTTTCCAAGATATTATGAGGACCTAAAGACCTATTTGAGAATATTGAAACAAGTTTTGGAAAAATCAAAATAAGAGAGCAAATTATTTTTTAATGAAAAAGATTTTTTAAAACAGGTTTTTATCTATTCAGATGGCTGAACTTCATGTTCAGACATCTGAAGAATTACTTCAGACGTTTGAAGAATAAGTGCAGACATCTGAAGATTTTCTAGGACAAAATAGAAACAGGCAGTAGCTGTTCAGACGTCTGAACTCGATACTTCAGACATCTGAACCCAACATCTCAGACGTCTGAACCTCTCTTCAGACATCTAACCATGTGTCTAGTTCATTTTTTAAAGGGTTTCAGGAACTTCAGACGTCTGAACTCGACTCTTTAGACATCTGAACACTGTTCAACGGAAAATTTTTTTTAAATCTAATATTTTAAATTATAGCCGTTTGAGCTCCAAATTTTGTAACAACTTGGGAAACTCTCTAAGGAAACTCTTGCAACAAGGAAACTTGTTTGGAAGTCTATAAATACATGGTTTTTGTAAATCAAAAATACACCAAGCATTGAAAAACTCTCAAGCTCTCTTGCTCTCAAAGTCTCACCTTGATCAATCTCTTGCAAGATGAAAGTATTGTGATTTTGATATTCTTACTCATCAATTCCTGAAGAAAGATTACTAATTTCTCATCTGGAGAAAAGGAATTTGGTGAAATCCTTGTTAAGCTTCAAAAGTGTATTTCTTTCTTGATATTTATCTTTTGAAGTACATAGTTTCAATTTGTACTAACCTGCTCTTTGTGTGAGCTTCTCTTGTACACCAGTTTCTTATTGTCTCTCTTGTAGATTTTGGACGATTCTAGGCTATTGGATCATTGACCAAACAAGGGTATATTTTTTGGAGAAGGCAGGCTCTAGCCTTGGCCAAAGGAGTGCTTGTAAACAGGAGTTGTTCCACTCGGTAATGGAACTGCTATAGTGGAACCTTTCGGTATTTTGCCAAAGGTGAGGACGTAAGCTATGTTGAAACCAAACCTCATAAAAACCTTGTGTCTTTCTCTCTTCTTTATCTTTATTTTCTGTACAAGTTGTTGTTGTGTGATTTAAAGTGAAGGTTGCAGGTTTTAAAGTAAGAAAGAAGCAAAGACTCTTGATATTTAGAAAGTACATTTTGAATAACCATTTGAGGAAACCCAAAAGGGAGTAGGTTGGTTAATCTATGGAAATCTTGATCAAGAGAAGTGCATACGAAGAGATTTTTCAAAGACGGTGGAAAACATTTACAGGGAAATTGACAAAAGTACTAATATTCTTGGTTGAGTGGTTGAATTGTTTTGGTTTAATTGATTGGTTTGTGAATTTAAATTTCAGTATTTTCAAGTGTGATTATCAGTTATTAATTGTATTTTTCTTGGTGTCATAAGCAAAGCTTAAAAATTATTAAAATAAAAAAGAATCCAATTCACTCCCCCTTTTGGGAAGTTGTTCCTAATTTCAATTTTATATATAGTGGTGGAGAAATGTTATTCTTTAATTTAGTATTTATGGGCATATAATTTACAATTATCGAGGAGGTTATGGATGATTTAAGGGCATTTACACGAAGGTGTTAATAGTGGTTTGATAACCTTAACCCTTCATAAATATGCCTATGGACTTTCAGTGTATTAGTTATGCAGGGGTATTGTTGATGGTTTTATAAATGTAGCCCTTATAAATGTACCTATTAATTTTGGGTATATCACTTGCCCCCCTCCTTTACTCTCAAATTTTTGAAGTAAGCTTCTTTTATTCGAGAGTGTGTTTTGAGGTCCCTTCTCGAGCCAATTTGGGGAGCTTCTAACATAATCCGAGCCAGTTGCATAGCGTCTTGGCTCAATCCAAGCCAATTACTAAGAACTCTAGTTTGATTCGAGCTGGTTACAATGTTGTTCCACTTAGTCTGAGCAAGTTGTTCGGCTC
This sequence comes from Malania oleifera, assembly GCF_029873635.1. Lineage (NCBI taxonomy): Eukaryota > Viridiplantae > Streptophyta > Magnoliopsida > Santalales > Ximeniaceae > Malania > Malania oleifera. Next base: position 69,563,516 of record NC_080417.1, on the reverse strand, counting down.
AACCTGAGCCAATTCTCTCAAAGTTCGATTCAATACGAGCAGGTTGTTCGGCTCAACCTGAGTCTGTTCTCTCAAGGTTCGGCTCAATCTGAGCTGAATGTTTTCTTGCTTGACCCTCTCTGGGCTGGTTTTCTCAAAGTTTGGCTTAATTCGAGCTAAATGATTTTCTATTTGGCCCACTTCGAGCTGGTTGTTTAACTCCATCTATGATTCTGTCAACCTGCAAAGTCTTGGATCATTTGAACAAAGTAACTAGTTGCAAAGAGCTATAAATCCAGCCCTTGTCCTATCTATAACACCATTATGCTTCATCAATCCATGTCAGTCATTTAGTTTTTGGCAGCAACAGTTGGCGTCGTCCATGGGAATGCAGGAGATTTTCCATTTTTGACTATGGCCATGTAACATAACCCCAAGCTAGCTAAGGATTTGTTACGTACAACTTCTCTTATTTCTTTTCTTAATTTTTTAACTATGACACAGATTACTCCTTGCCTCAAAAGTTATCCTTATTATCTTTTTAACCCTTTAAGCCAGCTAAATTCTTGGTTTCTTAGAGAGTTATTAGAAGGATGTGGACACATAAGTCCCTTGATGGGGCTATGATCATATCCCTAAACTATACTCATTTAATGCATTCCATTAACATTTAATTATATTATATTACTACTTTATTATTTTACTTTAACCATTATAACATTATATTAATATTATACATACATATATATATATATATGTATGTATGTATGTATGTATGTATACTTATATATTCATCATATTATTTATTTCATTAATTCAATTTTAATAATAATAATTAATTAGTTAATAATATTAATTTTTTTTTCCGGGTCTTTACAAATGTATCCATGCTTGACTTTCAGTCTAAAATTTTAAGGTTTCCCATGGTGAAACCGCTCATGAGGCTCGAAGACATGCCCACTTGATGAGCACAACTCATGAGGCAACCCAAGAGTGAGCTTGACTTGTCAATTATGACCTATTTGATGAGTACCACTTATGAGGCCTAAAGACATGCCTACTTGATGAGCACAACTTATGAGGCAGCCCAAAAGTGAGCATGATTTACCAAATACTACCCATCTAATGAGAACCAATCATGAGGCTCAAGGACATGTCCACTTGTTGAGTATAGCTCATGAGGCAACCTAGACTGAGGACAATTCACCATAAAAGCCCCAACTGATAAGCACCAATCACACTACAAAAAATAAGGTTATTAGTGATGGTTTAAAACGTCACTAATTGTTGGCCTACCATAGCTTTTGAATCTCGTTTTGATGATAACAAATGAAAGTTTATTTAACATATTGTTGTTAAGTGATGATGTTTCAGGAATGCTCAATTGACAAAGTTCAAAAGATCAAAGGAAATGCAAGTTCAAGATCATTAAGTACTACTAAGCCACACTCAATCTTCAAAGTGGTCCAAAGGAAACTCAAGTGAACCAAAATGTTCATAGCATATGGAAGCCTAAAGTTGACTCAAAGAGGACTCAAAGCAAAGACTCATATGAAGACTTCAAAGCTTAGAGTGTTTAAGGATTTAGGATGAATTTTGTAAGTACTTCATGCTAAATATCGTGTGGAAATATTTTGAAGCTTATTAGGGGTTGCCATGGACTTCGAGACCTTGTTTTAAAAAACCCCAAAAAATATAATTTTTTAAGTAAAAAAGTAAGAGAGATAAGTGTTTTTAAAAACTGAACTAAAAAAAAACAGAAAATATAACTATCCAGACAATTGAAGAATAAGTTCAGGCACCTAAAGATTTTCCCCAGGCGACTGAAGAATAAGCTCAGGCATCTAAAGATCTTTCTGGAGAATTTCTAAAGAGGTGGTGTAGGCTCAGGCGACGAACCCTTGTCACCTTAGGCGCCTGACCCTATTTTCAGTCAAAATTTCACAGTTTTAAAGAACCTCACGCGATTGACTCTGAGACTTCAGGCTCCTGAACACTGTTAACGACTATACTTTTTAAAAGTTTTAAAATTCAAATTTAAGTTTCTTGTGCCCCAAATTTTGTAAAAACTTGGGAAACACTCCAAGTATACATTGACAACACGAATTAACTTTTTTTAACTGAAAGTTAAGGTGTAGTCCCAAGAAGGGGGGGGGTGAATAGGATTATTAAAATTTTCTTTTAACTCTTATTACAAATTTGCAACCTTTTGTTAATTTAGTGAACACACAAGTTTGTTTTAACTTCTAATGCTTAGTTAGATTAACCACAACTTAAATATCAACAAAACCAATAATTCTCAACAATATCAATTAAAGAACCATTAAACCATTCAACCACAATATCTTAATCAAGATATGATATGTAGTACTTTTGCAATTTTCAACTTTTACAAGATCTCAAAGTAGAATTTGTTTGTCACCCTGTACATGTGAATTTGATTCAAGCCTTGTATGAATGGGTTGTATTTCCTCAATACAAACCACAACTCAAACTTCCAACAACTCAAACTTTAAATAAACTTTTAGTTAATTTGTCTTGGGTGTTAACCAATCAACGTACTCCCTTTCGGTTTCTGCAATCCCAAAAATAAATTAAACCTTAGTTTATTTAATTTTCAATCCATGTAGTATATATGATCAAGAATTAAAATCCAACCACGCAGTTAATATAAACAATAAATTAAATGAGAGTAGAGAAGAGAGTAAGACTGAGATTTTTTACAAGGTTCGGCTCATACCCAGCCTACGTCCTCGCCTTAGGCCAATACCACCTAAGGTTTCCACTATACCACTCCTTTCTGGTTGGAGTAAAACCTTACAATCCCTCCTTCAGGGTGGAGCCCCCTCTCCAAGTGATACCCCACACTCGGTCTAACAACGATTCAAAAACCTAAGCCATCTACAAAATAAGAAACAAATATTGGTGTACAAAGACACTCTCCAAAAGAGTAGATTAGTACAATTGAAATCTATATACTTCAAACAAAATCACAATATGGAAAGATGAAGCTCAAGAAGATATCATTGGGGTTCTTTCTTTTTTGTAAAACTCAGTTAAGAACACAAGAACCATGGCCTTTAAATCCACAAAATCTCAGTAGTGAAATTTAGAAACTGATTGCACAAGAGAGCTTTGAGAGAATTGGGAGATTTAAGAGCAAGACCGCTTGACTGTTGTATTTTCTTGGTGTGTTTAATCCTTAACCCTGGGGGGTTACTTATAGATGAGAAATCAAGCCTATTTCGTGTTCCCTAAGTGATTTGGAGTGTTTTCCAAGTTTATAGAATGTTTGGAGCAAAAGAAATACGAATTTGAATTTAAATTTTTTTAAAAAATATAGTCGTTAACAGTATTCAGTCGACTAAGGAGTCAGGTTCAGTCTTTTGAAGTTCTTTAAAACACTAAAATTTCAACTGAAAATAGGGTTAGTCGACTGAAGTGACAAGGTTCAGTAGTTTGAGGCTCTACTGCCTCTTCAGGAATTCATTAGGAAATTCTTCAGTAGATTGAACTTAATCTTCAGTCGTCTAATAACTTCGATGCCCCTTCAGTATTTTGGTCATAACCTTTTTGATAAAACTCCAAATTAGACGTTCTTGGCATCAACAAAAAGCTAAGAAAAAAATCCCACAACATTCATGTTGAACACTTTTTATGATAAGGAGTGTTTGATAAAGACAAATGTACATCAATGCGGATATAGAAAAAATAACAGAATTTGGAAAATCCCATTTTAGGGCTTTTCATTCCAAAAATATTTTTAACCTTTTTGAAATAACTTTTGACATTATAAAAATATTTTTGAAGTAGCAAGAAATTAACCTAAGAGCTTCATGCATCAATATTGAAATTTTTTGAAGTATTTACATAAAGACTTCTTAAGACTTTGACATTCTAAGCATTTAAGTCTTCATGCTTGTCTTTTTTTGACTCCATCTTGTCTTCAAGTTTCAATATACTTTAAACTTTTAGCAAGTTCTCTTTAATATTCATGCTCTCATGATCTTCAAGCTTTATTAGATCATCTTTGAATCCATGCCTTAATATTTTTTAAGTTTCATTTGATCATCATTCTTTGGAGTATAAGCTTTCAATAATTCTTGTGAATACTTGACCTTGTATTCATATACTTGAGTCCTGAAATATCATCACTTAGCCAAATATGTTAGGTTCCTCTAATTTGTTATCATCAAAATAATATTTTAACCCTTGTAAGGCCAACAATCTCTCCCCTTTTTTATGATGACAAATAAGGATCAAAAAATTGAGTAAGCCTTAAAATGACTCCCCCTTACAATAAGCATCAACTTAACAATATTTGCAATATCAAGATCAATTTCAATATCATGCTCATATATCAAAATCAAATCATTCAAGATCAAGATCACATCATTCAAGATCAAATACTTTCATAATTGAGTCAATATACATGCTTAGGTATGTAGTATCATGCTCAATTCTTGCCCAAAACTTGTCCCCCTTTTGACATCAATCAAAAAGAGTAAGATATCAAGAAAAACTATAAATACTAAGGCAATAAGAAACCATAAGCAAAAGTATAGATCTAGTAAAGGTTCAAAACAGAAACTTTGCATTCAACATGCATAAAAAGATAGACAATAAATTTCCAAAGTAGTAAAAGAAAATACAAAAGATTGTATATCATAATTTTCAATGATTTTCAGTAATGAATATAAATCATGATATCATTATTTATCAAGTCTAACTCCCCCTGAATGAAATGTATTTCATATTCAATAGGTTTATAATTTCATTCTTGAAGTATAAACTATGTATTTATGAAGGTGTCAAGATTACCAATCATGCTTTTAAATTTATCATGTCATGCTCAAATATCAAATAATTTCATGTAAGTGCTCTTGGATACCAATATCAAGAATAATACCAATATCATATTAATATCATCAACATCATAACAAGATTCATGCTTCATAATCATGCTCAATAAGTTCATGCTCAAATTTGGAATGTATAGTCAGTCATAAATCATCAATATAAGTCAAGTCATTATCATGTCTTTGGCAATATCAAGATATCATACATGTCAGCATTCTAGCATAGTCATAGTTCAGTATTTAGTTCATATTATCATATCATTAGTATCTCACCATATATGCATATCAGAATATCAACATTTAGCATGTAAGTATGTAGCATATCAACATCTCATATAAGCATGGAGCATATTATTATCATTTGTGGATTGTGCTACAATTTTGCTCAAATTGTTTTCATGTTACTCAAGTATCTTTTATTCTCAAATATATCTCATTTTGCTTAAATACCTCTTATTTTGCTCAAATATCTTTTTTTTTAATCAAAATACTCATGCAATAAGCTCAATTTGCTTCAAATTTTCTTTCTTTTCATTTCATATGAATTCCCAAAATTCATACTGTTTTCCAAATCTTAATATTTTCTAAGTTAAGCCTTGTACGATCCTATGATTTTGGCTAACAATGTCATTTTTGTTTTTATTTGTTTCAATGTTATAGTCGTGAATAAGCTTTTAAACTCTTCTTTGAGATTCTCCATTTCAACTAGCTCAATATCCTTGTATTGAAATTTCTAAATGAGAATGACTAAACCTAATATCTTTGGAGTCCTTAGTTTTGAATTAGGCTTTTTATCTAGGTACCCATACTTTCTTGGGTCTGGATGGTTTAGAAGAAGTTGATTATTTTATTCTCCAAACTTCTCTAATTTTCACATCTTTCCTCTTTAATGGACATTCGAACTTAATGTGTCCTTTCTTCTTACATAGAAAACATGTAGTGTGAGTATAAGCATTAGAGGAGGTGCCAACATAGTCTTTGGAGGCTTTCGTAAAGTACCTTATATAGATGTTCTTTTTCCATGTATTTTCAACTCCATTGAACCCTATGCCTTCTTTATTCAAAGACATTCTTTGTGCGCCAATCATTTTATCAAAGTTCTCCTTTCCTCTAGTAAAATTGTAGATTATTTTAGTTTGGTCCTCAATTTTTCTTTTAAGATCACCAATTTCTAAGTCTAGTATATTTTTACCCTTTTCTTGTAATTTTCATTGGTCTTGAAACATCTTGCTGATTTTATTTTATAGTTCAAAAATATATTGATCTTTCTCAATATTAATGGAAGTTTGGGATCTTATATCTTCTAATTCATTCATTATCTTTTCATTTTTGCTTTCTAATTTCTTGATTTTCAAATCAAGTTTTAGAGATTCCGATTCTTTCATTACAACTTCATTTTTATTTTTCAATAATGTGTGTCTTTTAGTCATATTAACTAGAATCTTATGAACTTTAAATAGTTCACTTTGTAGTTCTTCATAAGATGACATACTCTCATCATTGGTTTCATTAGATGAATCACTATTATAATCATTAAATGATTTAGATGAAGAACTTTGTCCTTCATCATCGTCCCATGTCATATAGCAAGCAACCTCTTGGTCACTTGATTCATTATCTGAACTACTCGTACTCATATTATCCAAAGTAGTTGCTTTCATTGCCTTTTTCCTTTTCTTTTTGGAATCTTTCTTAAGTTGTGGACAATCCAATTTTATATGTCCAACTTTCTTACAATTATAGCATGTTGGAGGTCCAACCTTTGTTTTCTTTTTACTGATTTCCTTTTCTTCTTCTTCATCTAATTTTAAGTTCTGGATTTTTCTTGTAAATTTATTCTTCCTTCTAAGGATTTTTGCAAGTTTCTTGGATATGAAGGCTATTTCATTTTCATCCATCTCTTCTTCATCTTCATCACTAGAGTTTTCATTTGATGCTTTAAAAGCAATGGATTCATGAGCTTTAGATTTTCAACTTCTTTCATTCATGGCCATCTCATAGGTGAGAAGAGATCCTATGAGTTCATCTAGTGAGGTAGTCTTAAGGTTTCTACCTTCCTTTATGGTTGTAGCTTTTGGTTCCCATACGAGTGGAAGTCCTTTAAGGATTTTACGTATCATCTCATAGGTAGAATATGTTTCCCCCAAAGTGTTTAATGAGTTTATGATATGTGTAAACCTAGTGTACATGTCTGTGATGGATTCATCAGGATTCATCCTAAAGGCTTCGTATTCACTAGTCAACATATCGATTCTATTGTCTCTAGCATCTACGGTACCTTCGTAGGTTACTTCTAGTTTATCCCAAATTTCCTTTGCTGTTTTACAAGCCATAACTCTATTGGATTCATTAATGTCAAGTTCACAATATAGGGCGTTTATAGCACTAAAGTTGACTTGTAGCATTTTATGATCCATTTTGGTCATCTCTTTTTCTTCCTTACAAACCTCATTTCCGTCTACTAGTTTGGTAGAAATTAAGTCACCATTTGTGACAACCTTCCAAGCTTTCCAATCCATAGTTTGAAGATAAATCCTCATTTTTTGTTTCCAAAAGGTGTAATTAAGTCCACAAAAGCTAGGTGGTCTAGTTGAGGATTGATCCTCTCCAAAGGGAGCTACTCCTATATGTGCCACGTAGATCTTTATATAACTACTTTTTAAGATTTGTTTTAACTTGCCTTTGATACCAATTGAAAGTTAAGGTGTTGTCCCAAAAAAGGGGGGGGGGGGTGGGGGAGTGAATTAGGTTATAAAAATTTTCTTTTAACTTTTATTAAAAATTTGCAACCTTTTGTTATTTTAGTGAACACAAGAGTTTGTTTTAACTTCTAATGCTTATTTAGATTAACCACAACTTAAATATTGACACAACCCAATAATTCTCAACAATATCAATTAAACAAAAATTAAACCATTAAACAAGAATATCTCAATCAAGATATGATATATAGTACTTTTATAATTTTCAGCTTTTACAAGATCTCAAAGTAGAATTTGTTTGTCACCCTGTATATAAGAATTTGATTCAAGCCCTGTATGAATGGATTGTGTTTTCTCAATACAAACCATAACTCAAACTTCCAACAACTCAAACTTTAAATAAACTTTTAGTTAATTTTTCTTGGGTGTTAACCAATCAACGTACTCCCTTTGAGGTTTCTGCAATTTATATTGATTAACCAACGTACTCCCTTTCGGTTTCCGCAATCTAAAAAATAATTTAAAACTTGGTTTATTTAATTTTAAATCCACGTAGTATATATGATCAAGAATTAAAATCCAACCACGTTGTTGACATTGGTGTATTCCTAAGAGGGGGGGGGGGGTGAATTGGAAATTTAAAAATTATCTCCTAGTTTAAAAGATCCAGTAGCAGTATATACACAACTTAATGTGTGGAAAATATATCATGCCCAACATTCACAAACAATTGAGAATAACATACATGTGCAGCAAATATAAAGTGCTGAAATGTAAAGTGCACACACAATATGTTATCGGGGTTCGGCCAATACTGCCTACGTCCCCGCCTCAGCTCGCAAGCCCCAGGATTACCACTATTACTCACTTAATGGGTGGAGCAGCACCGATTACAACTAGGTCAAATTAAAGTAGGGTTGACCTCAAATTCACAGGACTGACCCCAACCTGATCCTTACGGGCTAGATCAAAACCCCTCAGGCCACGCTTAGAATACAATCAGATAAACTTTTTTGTATAATGAAAAGTGCTTCTAACACAAGCAGATTTGTACAACAATTCAGCACAGCATAATCAATGCACACCAATAATGTAAGAACTATAAGCTCAATGGTGCAATCAACACTCAGAATAATGATTATCTCAAATCAAGCACAAGAGTGTATCAATCAAGCTTATCTTTGAAACTATGTAAAAATAAAATCTCAATCACAATTTAGGGTTTCAAAGATTTGTACCAATAGAAATTTAGAATATCTCAAAAAATAATTTTCTCAATATCAAAGCACAAGGAGATATTCAAATATGAGCTTGTAAAAATATTTTTGCACACACAAAAATACAAGCCCAATGAGTCTTGTAATAATAATGCAAAGACCAACTTAGCTATAAAATTTTTCCCAGAAAAATATTTACTATGTAAAATCGGGGGAAAAATCAATGCTCAACCCTTAACCCAAAAATCAAATAATACAATAAACAAGTGAGGGTCTTAGCAACAACCAAGAATAAATAAAACACTCACAAAGCTTGATTTCTTAAAGGAATTGTACTATATGAGTGTATAGGGTTTGTATGAAGAAATAGGGCTCAAGAAATTTTAGAGTTTTTTCTTAATCAATTTTGCTAATTACTTGCTAATTAGAGCAAATGAGCCCCTACATATAGACTTTCCTAATTTTATAACTGTTGGGGACACATAGAATATTATTAAAAAAATTTTAAATGAGTTTAAGAAATTAACCATGATTTACCTTAAACAAATGGGGTAAAAATTAAAACAATCTAAGAAGTTTTGAGCGTATGTCCCTTGGTTTGGTCACCCAAATAGACACAACATAAAAAGTGATTTTTAAAGTTTGAGTGCCTGAATTTAGGTTCAGTTTGTTGACCAAAGGCGATTTCCATTCTGTCCGAGGTTGGGTCACCTGAATTAGAGTTCAGCTTACCGAACTTCCTTGTTTGGTTGCCCGATGATAAAATGAACTATAAGTTCGGGCGCCTAGGGACGATGGAAAAGTACATGGTACAAGTTCAATCAACCGTGGACACTCAAGTCATTTGAGTTTGGTCGCCCGACTCTTGGTCAACTTTTTGACCAGTCAACAGTTCGGTAGACTGAGGCAATTTGACTTGCCTAGTTTGGTCGCCTAAAACTCTTGTGATTTGGCCCTTTAAGTTATGATATAATTCAGTGGATTCCTCTGATATTATATGTGATTTTGGGGACTATCCTAAGTGCAAGTGTAAGAACTTAGGGTCTTTTCTAAGGCCTTTGAGCTTATTAGTTCCTACATACATGATATACATTCATTATTACATACATTTCCTATATTACTATTACAAACCCGAAATGAACATCATATAAATTACAATGAATGAATCTTCAGGGTCTTTATTCTTCAAGTCTTCATATGCCATCAAATGATATTGCTAATATAAACCTGTACACAAACTTGATAGACATTAAATACCTGATTATTTGTCATAATCAAAACAGGATATAACCTATAAGGTCAACATTCTCCCCCTTTTTAATGATGAAAAATACATCATGCAAAAGTGGGCACAACCTTGAAAGGCTCCCCTTGTCAATATGCATAATGAGAAGTTTAAAACATTGTCGACACCCCAATTTTAACCAGGCAACCTCAAGAAAACCAAACAAAACATGAGTTGACTTTGAGCCACGACTAACCCTAAGTTTTGAAATTAAGACCCTCGTCCCTCAATCAAATCCTTATAATATTGATCCAGTCTTTAAAAAAAAAAATTATGGTTTCAAATTAAGTCTTGCGAATATTCAGTCCAAGTCCTAGGTTTTTGAGCCAATTATTAGGAAATGTTTATGGTAATTTTAATTAACTCTTTTAGTTGCAAAATTAATCTTGGTTGTTGTATATAACCCCGTAGTTCTAAAATTAACTCCCCTTAGGTATTAGGGTTTGAGTCTTAGAAGTCCGAAGGGTGAGTAAGTCAAGTACCTCTAATGTAGCTGATTTCAAAACCATTTTTCCTTGGTTGAGCCCTATAGCTTCCAAATTCATTGTAGGCTAGGATTTAAGGTCCTTTATTTTTAGAATTATTGTTCTTCCTAACAAGCCTAGGTCTTATTCTCCAAGTTTTCAAATTTTAATCTCAAAATCCAAAAAAATTAGTGTAGAGTCCTCGATGTTTTCACGAGTTCGGGAATATTTGAACTTTGAATCGAACTTTCAAAAACTTCACCTGTTTTGAAATTGGGTCTTAATTTTAAAAACTAGTTTATTTGGAGATTAAAGTCATATTCTGTTTTGTTTGGTCAAGATTGGTCAACTCCCAAAAGTTAAAATTAAAAACTGCATTGTATCACAATTTCATTCAGGGGGGAGCATACGGAGAGTGACACATGCAAGCAAATAATACATAAGGTGCAGGGAAATAACATATACAAGCTGCCAACTAGAAAATACAGGGAAGGTGTACAAATTAAAGTTGCATGAAAGGAAACATGGGGGGTTCATACATCAGCATGTAGAATACAAAGAAATAGAAACAAATAAAAATACAAAACATAGAAGATAAAAAATACAAAAAGCGAAAAGAAACTTCTTGATGCGCCATTCCCATGCCACCACCTAGAGGCTCCCCAAAAGCCCACAAGTTATAGTTGCCCACCTAGAATTTCGCCTACGCGCAGAAAAGAAAAAAACAGATTAGTTAGTTAGAAGAAAAGGAAATTGAAAAAAATATATAATAAAAAGAAATAAATAAAACAAAATAATAAGCAATAATAATGGTAGATGCTTTGCCCGCCATTCCCATGCTGCCATCTAGCTCAACAAATCCCCTGCGCACAAAAAGGAATCAGGTAGTTAAAAAGAAACATTCAGGAAAAAAGAAATGGGAATTCATACACACAAGGAGAGAATGACACTTGTAAAGGTGAAAATTCCCTCTGACATTCCGTTAGGTGAATTGGCGCTAATGGCCACCCCAGACTCCCTATAAATAGGGAGTCCCGACACTATAGCAGGTAGAGGGGGGAACAATGCATAGACTCTACAAGAATTGAGAGAAGAAAATAATTAGAGAAGGGAAGGTTCTGTGGAATTTGAGGGAAATCCAAGTGAGAAATCGAGAAAAGCTCTGCACTACATAATGTAGAGAGTAGAGAGAAAGGTCTGAATCATTGAGGTTTAGATATACAGGAGCAGAGAAGCTGAATTACATAATTCAGAAAGGAAATCAGAGAGCCAGCCATACACAAAATCTAGAAAAAAGCTCGGAGGAGCACAAGACTTAAGGTAAATTTAGTTTTTCTTTGCACTATTTTAAGCATCTAATACTAGATACCGATGCAAAATGTTGAATGCAGGTCTCCCTCTCTTCACCCTGGGTCTTAAGTTCATACTTGAATCTGAACTTAGGTTCCCAATACTTGACCCGAACCCAAACTTGAGTTCGGATATCCCAATGCTCACCAGACCTGGACCCCAGAACCCAACTTGCACTCGGGTTTGAACAACCCAAATTAGAGCCCATATGTTGTACCCCATAAGGCTCCTGGTTTAAAATATCCCAGGCCCTCGTTTTGGAAAAGTAAGTGGGCCAGCCCCATTTTAAAATATCCCAGGCCCCCGTTTTAAAAAAGGAAGTGGGCCAGGCCCATTTTAAAATACCCCAGGCCCCCATTTTCTAAAAAAGAAGTAGGCCGACCCTGATTTTAAAAGACCCTGGGCCCTGTTTTGAAAAAGACGTGGGCTGGCCCATTTTAAAATATCCTAGGCCGCCGTTTTAAAAATGGAAATGGGCCGGCCCCATCTTAAATAAGTCTGGGCCTAGTTTTTTTTAAAAAATATATATATCAAAAGCGGGCCGGCCCCTTTTTTTTTTTAAAGAAAAAAAACCCGGTTCTCTCTTTCAAAAGAAAAACCCTGCTCATTTGACTCAGGCCCAATCCACTCAAGCCTATCCCAAGTCTTATACATACTAAGCCCACATGTGACAATCATATAACACATTTAGATTCACAACCACTCACCCGGGTTGACTCGCACGAGTGGACCCTGGTTTGACTCACCTCACTAGGACCCGCAAAGAGCCGCATGACACGCCGAGTTGACTTGCACGAAACAACCCGAGCATCACCCACTGAGCTGGAGACGAGTTAACTCATGTTTGTCCCCAAATTTGAAACCTAATCCTACCTAAAACCCCATGTGCAAGTCCGATATTCATGCACTCTAACATCCAAACCATCACAAACAACTCATCATTGGTATCACACACACTTATCAAAAACCTCAAAATGAAGAAATCTCAAAATAAATAGAAGTAAAATAGAGAAAGGAAAAAAGGACTTAGCCTTTGGCTTCACTTTTGGACATCTAAGAAAACCTTTGATCTAACCTCCCCCAGATCGGTCAGAGTTTCATCACCTTGCTTTTCTTTATACGAGGCATCATCTTCTCAGTGGATTGCAGGAAAGAGGGAGGTAAGAGACAGAGAGGGACTGAGGAAATGACGAGCAAGGGGGAGTTGTAGAAAGAAGAACTGGATTAAGGTTTACAAAACACAAAGAGGAAAAAGGAGATACAAAGAAGAGAGGAGGATAGCACTGGAGTTTTTTTAGAGGAACGAACAAAAAGAAAGGAGAGCAAGAGAGGCAAGGGAAAAAGAGGGAGGCTTTGAATGAGAATGAGAAAAGAGACAAAAGAAAAAATTGAAGCTTAAATATGTTTTGTCTCAGGACCATCTGATTTGAACATGTGGCATAAGTTTGATCATTCGATCAGAAAAGCCACGTGTTCCCACCATCACTACTCAAAGCGTGTTTCTTATGAATGGCCAGGATCGGGGCATGTTAGCGATCCACGCGCTTTTTGTTCCTTATGCACGACTGTGGCCCCTCCACATGGTTGAGATTCGGCCATGCCAGTGAGCCTGACACGTCTCCCCAGAGCCTTTGGATCTCTGATTCTAGTTGACCCATAAATGTCTACACGCACCTCAGCTTGGCCGCCGACACGGGGTATCCTTGTCACTTTCTCAATCAATACGGCATATCGCCCTCATCTCTAGCCGTTGGATCCCTGCTCCTGCCAACAATTATGATTCTCCATGTCAGAAGCCCCCATTAATAGTTGCAGGCATCCCTTCCTGATGGCCAATGCATGGTAAGCTTCGCCCCTCAGCATTTAATGTGTGATCCATTTCATCCCGTGGCAGGTAGATATCTTCGCTTGCCAAAGGTTCAGATCAAGCCATGCCAGGGATTTAACCTGCATGGTCTCGTCCACTCGCAATCCGCCACGTGGCACCACATAGCCTTGATCGGCCTTAAACCAATCTTTCCTGGACCGGTCAACGTTTGACCGGTCTAGCCCCCTCCCCAAATCGGTTCTTACCGGTTTATTTTATTTTAAATAATTTCTTTAAAACTTCAAATAAATCCACAAACATCATAAAATTCAGGAAAAATGCTAAAAAAATTAGAAAAATAAGAGAAAATTCCCAAAAATATTTTAAGTCATTTTGAAAATAATTCCATCACATATGTTCATTCACAAACCCTTTCACACTCTTATGCTTGCACACACACATGCATGCACATGCACGTACACACTCACACAAGTACACTTTCATTCATGCATGTATTTTAACACTTATGCACACACACATGCATGCACATGCATGAACACACTCACACAAGTACACTTTCATTCATGTATGCATCTTGACACTTACACACACGCATGCATGCACATGCACATACACCCCATATACATACACATTCACATATTTATACACCCTTGCATTCGACATTCATGCATATGCATACATATTCATGCACATAGACAACATGTGTACATGCACACAGGCCTATGCACTCAATACCCATGTATATGTTCACACCCATACTCAAAACCCTTTGGTCTCAACCAAGACCTTAAACTGGTTTTCTCCCACACTGGTCAATGTTTAATTGATTCACCCCCCGAACTAGTTGGTGTCGGTCTTCTTCATTGTATCATTTCAATGTTTAAAAAGTTCACGAAAGTCCAACAAATTTTTAGAAAAATCGCAAAACTTTTAGAAAATTCCAAAAACATTTTCAAACTTTGATTTACATGGCTTTTATCTTAATTTTCTTTGTGCTATTTTGAGGTTCGAGAAAAATATCAAAAAAATCACAAAAATCACAAAAACTGTTTTCTCACAAAAATCGAAAAATTCATTTTCATCTCAAATGAGCCCAAAACCTCCCAAGCTTCCAAATATTATTTTTTTTTTCCTTACCTAGACAAATTCTATAAGTTTCAAAAGACTTGGGTGTTATTTTTGTAAAAAATCTATTTTCCCAATTTTCCTATACCGATGATTGCAAAGGGAGGCATTAAGCTCTTCGGAGTATGGTATGCCCCGATTTTAAGGGAATACTTATATAGTATTTTATTTTGTCCATTTTTTTATACTTTTTGATAGGGATTAATTTTATAAGGCTTATTAGATATATTTTAGGGTAGATTTCAATTAAGTAGGTACCGTTCGTAAGAATGGGCGTGTAGGGGGTGCTACTACTTTCCATTCGCGTAACCAAACTCCCGAACCCGACTCTGGTAGCAGAGACCGATTCTACCCCCTAACGAGGTAGAAATCAAGTGTTCTAACTGAACTTCAAAATTTTATTGGCGACTCCATACACCATGTTTTCCATAAAAATATTCTTTTCAAAATAACCATTTTTTCCCAGTTCGCAGCCGCACTCGTGCCAGTGTTTTGGCAGGTCAAGGACGTTGCAACAGCTTGGCGACTCTGCTGGGGAACTTGAGAGTCGAGCCAGTAATTAGTCAAAGATTATCTCAAAATTCAAATTTGATAAGCCTTTGTGAGTACTTCCTTTCACTTTTGTACAAATTGATAATTCGATGGTACATAGGTGAGTGATTGTGTATATAAATAACCATAAGTGTTTGACTTACCTTTGTGTTTGAATAAGCAGGTGATTGGTTCTAGATACTTGTGAATATTTACCATGTTGAACATATGATTGGTTGGTAAGCATGTGATTAGTTGTATATATTTTCTAACAAGTAATGTGTTATGAAGCACATTTCGATTGTGAATAATGTGTTTGAATAAATGGATGCATGTGGGGTAGAGGGATCTGGTCAAAATTAAAATCACACACTCTCATAGCTCTATACCCGAGCTTTCCTTTTTAGGATTAGATAAGGGTGTAATAGCGTTTTTCCCCATGTGGCAGGGCTTATGGGAACCCGTAAATCACTCCTCTCAGTGCGAGCTTTGTCCGGACCTCTGTAAGGGAGGATGGAGTCTCAATTTGGGAACCTGTTGTCAATAAGGATTAGAGCCTAACTGCATATTATTTATTCGAATCCTCTGCTTAGGATAGAGCCATAGAAAGTCCCATGCATGGACCAACCCTGGGATTAGGACAGAAGCTCCACCCTTCTCCGCATGGTATTATGTTTGTAAATATTGCTTCAAATTGTGTAATCTTGTCACTAACACATTGCATCCACGTAGGCATTCTATATACTTTGCCAAGGTTCTGGGAAAAATTTGAATCACCTATGTAGGGCCTTGTAGTCTACCGATAGACAGAGTTGGCAATCCAGACATACTCCAAGAATCAACAAAAATAATGGGGTGACAGCATAGGAAAAGAATCTACATTCGAGGTATTAAACCGAGTTAGCTTGAATACTCGGTCCAATCCAATGAAGAAGCTAAAGAGCATCTGGAAATAGTGGACACCTCAACATCGTTTGAAGTTTTCTTAGGTGTACGGGCATATTGGCTTCTTGCTCCGCGTATCAGTAAGCCCCCATGTGATTGAGGTTCTAGTAGAATTATGGAATCCGGCGTACTCTTGCTTTACCATTGATGGAGTAGATTTGGCTCGGGTCATCAAACCCACCATGAATCGGATTATCATATTCGTAGCAAGCCATTGGAGGAAATTTTTGGCTTGGGTCATCAAACATGCCATGGCTCGGATTATCACATTCATAGCAAGCCATTTGAAGAAGTTTTTGGCTTAGGTCATCGAACCCGCCGTGGCTCGGATTATCACATCCATAGCAAGCCATTTGATGAATTTTGGTTTAGGTCATCGAGCTCACCTTGGCTCGGATTATCACATTCGTAGCAAGACATTCGAGGAAGTTTTTTGGCTTGGGTCATCGAACCCATCATGGCACGTATTATCGCATTCGTACCAAGCCATTTGAAGAATTTTGGCTTGGTTCATCGAACCCGCCTTGGCTTGGATTATCATATTCATAGCAAGCCATTCAAGGAATTTTTTTGGCTCGGGTCATCGAACCTGCCTTAGCTCAGATTATCACATTTTTAGCAAGCCATTCGAGGAAGTTTTTTGGCTCTGGTCATCGAACCCGCCATGGCTCGGATTATCATATTCATAACAAGCCATTTGAGAAAATTTTTGGCTTGGATCATCGAACCCTCCATGCCTTGGATTAGCATATTCGTAGTGAAATTAGGAATAGCTTCCCAAGAGGGGGGGTGAATTGGATTCTAAAAACTTCTTTTGATTCCTTTTAAAATACCTTAAACTTCTTTTATTTCTTTTAACCAATTCTTGACTTGTTTTTTTTTAATTCCTTAATCAATCGAGAACTTAGTTCTTTTATCCAATCAATTAAACACAATCTTCAAACCAAACAATCAATTTATTTGCCAAGTACAAGTTAAACAACAAACAACCAAACCAAGATATAAAGTATTCAGCGCTTTGGTAATATAAGATCTTGAGATAGTTTGTTTGTTTATATAAGTCCTATGATTATGAATTATAATTTATGCTTACTAAAGTAAAGCCCTGTATAAATAAATCCAATCACTCTTTCCAAATATTTAAAATTCAAATAAACTCTTGGTAAATTTATCTTTGGGGTGTTAACCAAGTAACGTACTCCCGTATGGTTTCCGCAAGATATGGTGTAACCAACGTACTCCCTTTCGGTTTCCACAACCCAAATCAAAATTGGATTTTAAGTTTACTTGATTTCCAAATATGCGTAGTATGTATAATTTAGATATTTAAATCATCCACGCAGTTGTATATGAACTGAAAATAAAGAATAGGGAAAGAGAGAGTGAGATGGAGATTTTTACGAGGTTCGGCTTATACCCAGCCTATGTCCTTGCCTTTGGCAAACCACCAAAGGATTCACTAAACCTGTTCCATTGACGGGTGGAACAAAACCGATTACAACATTCCTTGGTTAAGGCTAGAGCCTGCCTTCTCCAAATGATATTCCCTCATTCGGTCACTCCTTACATAGGCTAGAGTCCGCCTCTCTAAGCAATATCCCCTTACTTAGCCAATGATCCAAACACCTTGGAACGTCAATGAACTACAAGAAACACAAGCTAAAATCTGCGTACAAGTATACTCTCTCAAAGAGTAAGTTAGTACAATTTCAGCACTATATACTTCAATGTAAAATATCAATAGGAAATAGAATTCACCAATATCCTTCTTAGAAGAGGATTAGCAGTAGGAATTCAAAGGAAGAAGTATCAGCACTTCAGAGTTCTCAGCAAAAGAATTTTTCAATGAGTGAGCAAGAGAACTTAGGAAGAACAAGAGTACTTTCAGCTTCTCAAAACAGATTTTTCAATTCTTGGGTATATTTTGATTTGCAAAACCATGTATTTATAGGCTTTCAAACTTGAAAAAGTTTTCTTAAAGAGTTTCCCTATTTATTAGAATATTTAAGGTTCAAACGGCTATAATTTAAAACATTAGAATTTAAAAATTTGCCCGTTGAACAGTGTTTAAATGTCTGACAACAGTGACCCCGTTTCAGTGTTTTAGCCATAACTTCTTCTGTATAACTCCAAATTAGGTGTTCTTGGTGTCAAAAGAAAACTAAGAAAAAAATCCTACAACTTATATGTTTACCAATCTTTAAAATAATGAGTTTTTGATATATAAAAATTCACCTCAATGCGACTGCATAAAAACTGACAGCATTTGGGAAAAAACTCTTTTTGGTACTCTTTATTCCAAAAATGATTCTAACCTTTTTAAAATAATTTTTGACCTTATAAAAATATTTTCAGGTATTTTAAAAAGTATCTAGGTCTAAGAAGTTAACCTAAGAGTTTCAAAATATTTCAAACGATATTTTAACATTCTAAGTTCTTGAGTCTTCATGCTTTGTCCTTGGATTTAATCCATATTTTCTTCAAGCTTCCATATTCTTTGAGCTTTCTTACTTTGCCTTTCTTTGGCTCTTTTGAATTTAATATGCCTTGGCTTTCAACAACTCATTCATGTCCTCATATTCTTCAACAAGTAATTCATGCCTTGGCTCATTTAAGCTTCATTTGATCCTTGTGAGTACTTTGACCTTGCTTCCATCATATTTGATCCTTGTGGGCACTTTGACCTTACTTTCACATATATGAACCCTGAAATATCATTACTCATACAAATACATTAAATTTCATTTGTTTGTTAGCATCAAAATAAGATAACAAGATTTTAAGCCTTGTAAGGCCAACACGTAGCAAGCCATTCGAGGAAGTTCTTGGCTTAGGTCATCAAACCCATTGTGGCTTGGATTATCACATTCGTAGCATGCCATTTGAAGAAATTTGGCTTGGGTCATCGAACCTGCCTTGGCTCAAATTATCACATTCGTAGCAAGCCATTTGAGGAAGTTTTTTTCCTCAAGTCATCAAACCCGCCATGGCTCAGATTATCACATTCACAACAAGCCATTCAAGGATATTTTTGGCTCGGGTCATCGAAATTGCCACGACTCGGATTATCACATTTATAGAAAGCAATTTGAGGAAATTTTTGGCTTGAATCATCGAACCTGACATAGCTCAGATTATCACATTCGTAGCAAGCCATTCGAGGAAGCTTTTGGCTTGGGTCATCAAACCTGCCATGGCTTGGATTATCACATTCATAGCAGGTCATTCAAGGAAATTTTTTGGGTTAGGTCATCAAACCTGCCACGGCTCAGATTATCACATTCGTAGCAAGCCATTTTGAAGAATTTTGGCCCAGGTCAATGTACCCGCTGCCCCCCGGATTAATTGCTTCCAATGCAAATCATTACCTCAAAAAAAAAAAAAGGGTCTCCCTCGTTGGCAGAAGCTAGTTGTAGTTGATTGACCAAAGCTGTGGTCTGGTTAAATAAGTGTCTTTTATCTTTGCAGACTTGTTACTTCAAATAACGCAGGAGAGATCCTACTGTTACATTGAAGCAACGAAGCCTACAAAGAGGGGTAGCTATCGACACCCCAATTTTAACCAGGCCACCCTAAGAAAACCCAACAAAATAGGAGTTGACTTTGAGCCACGACTAACCCTGAGTTTCGAAATTAAGACCCCTATCCCTCAATCAAATCCTTCTAATGTCGATCGAGTCTTCAAAAAAAAAAAAAAATATGGTTTCAAATTGAGTATTGTGAATATTCAGTCCAAGTCTTAGGTTTTTGAGCCAATTATTAGGAAATGTTTATGGTAATTCTAATCAACTCTTTTAGTTGCAAAATTAATCTTAGTTGTTGTATAGGACCTCGTAGTTCTAAAATTAACCCCCCCCCCCTTAGGTATTAGGGTTTGAGTCTTAGAAGTCTGAAGGGTGAGTCCTCCTATGTTGAGTACCTCTAATGTAGCTAATTTCAAAACCATTTTTCCTTGGTTGAGCCCTGTAGTTTCCAAATTCATTGTAGGCTAGGGTTTAAGGTCCTTTAATTTTAGAATTATTGTTCTTCCTAACAAGCCTAGGTCTAATTCTCCAAGTTTTCAAATTTTAATCTCAAAATCTAAAAAAAATTAGTGTAGAGTCCTTGATGTTTTCACGAGTCTGGGAATTTTTGAACTTTGAATCAAACTTTCAAAATCTTCACCTATTTTGAAATTGGGTCTTAGTTTTAAAAACCAATTTTATTTGGAGATTAAAGTCGTATTCTGTTTTGTTTGGTCAAGATTGGTCAACTCCCAAAAGTTAAAATTAAAAATTGCATTGTATCCCAATTTCTTTCAATGGGGAGCACGTGCAAAGTGACACACGCAGGCAAATAATAAATGAGGTGCAGAAAAATAACACATACAAGATGCCAACTAGAAAATACAAGGACGGTGTACAAATTAAAGTTGCATAAAAGGAAACATGGGGATACATACATCAACATGCAGAATATAAAGAAATAGAAACAAATAAAAATACAAAACACAAAAGATACAAAATACAAAAAGTGAAAAGAAACTTATTGATCCGCCATTCCCATGCCGCCACCTGGAGGCACCCTAAAAGCCCGCAAGTCATAGTTGCCAACATGGAATTTCACCTACGCACAGAAAAAAGAAAAAAAATAGATTAGTTAGTCAGAAGAAAAGGAAATTGCAAAAAAATATAATAAAAAGAAATAAATAAAACAAAATAATAAGCAATAATAACGGCAAATGCTTTGCCCGCCATTCCCATGCTGCCATCTGGCTCAACAAATCCCCTATGCACGAAAAGGAATTAGGTGGTTAGAAATGAACATTCAGGAAAATAGAAATGGGAATTCATACGCACAAGGAGAGAATGACACCTGTAAAGGTGAAAATTCCCTTTGACATTCCGTTGGTGGAATTGGCGCCAAAGGCCACCCTAGAGCAAATAGTGTGGGGGGGGGGGGGAGACAATATAGAGACTCTGCAAGAATTGAGAGAAGAAAATAATTAGGAAAGGGAAGGTTCTGTAGAATTTGAGGGAAAATTCGGGCGAGAAATCGAGAGAAGCTCTACACTACACAGTGTAGAGAGTAGAGAGAGAGGTTTGAGTCATCGAGATTCAGATATGCAGGAGCAGAGAAGTTGAATTACAGAATTCAGAAAAGAAATCAGAGAGTCAAACATACAAAGAATCCAAAAAAGAAGCTCGGAGGAGCACAAGACTTAAGGTAAATTACGTTTTCCTTTTCGCTATTTTCAACATCTAATACTAGTTATCGATGCAAAATGTTAAGTGCAGGTCTACCTCTCTTTAGCGCGAGTCTTAGGTTCATACTTGAACCTGAACTGCAGTTCCCAATACCTGACCCGAACCTGAACCCGAACTTGACTTTTAAATATCGCAACACTCACCAGACCCGGACCCCAAACCCCAACTTGCACTCGGGTTTAAACAACCCGAATTAGAGCCCATATTTTTTACCCCATAAGGCCCCCATTTTAAAATATCCTAGGCCCCCCATTTTAAAAAAGGAAGTGGGCTGGGCCCATTTTAAAATATCCTAGGCCCTCATTTTAAAAAAGGAAGTGGACCGACCCTATTTTAAAATACCCCAAGCAATCGTTTTCTAAAAAAGAAGTCGGTCGGCCCTAATTTTAAAAGACCCCGAGCCCTATTTTAAAAAAGACGTGGGCTGGCCCATTTTAAAATATCCTAGGCCCCCGTTTTAAAAAAGTAAATGGGCCGGCACCATCTTAAATAAGCTCGGGCCTAGTTTTTCAGAAATAAAAAAAATCAAAAGCAGGCTTATCCCTTTTTTTTAAAAGAAACTTGGTTCTGTCTTTCAAAAGAAAAACCCGGTCCGTTTGACTCAGGCCCAATCCACTCAAGCTCATCCCAAGTGTTACACATACAAAGCCCACACGTGACAATCATATGACACATTCAGATTCAAAACCACTCACCCGGGTTGACTTGCACAAGTCGACCCTGGTTTGACTCACCTCACTCGGACCCGCATAAAGCCGCATGACATGCCCAGTTGACTCAAATGAGTCAACCTGAGCATCACCCACTGAGCTAGAGACAAGTTAACTCATCTCTGTCCCCAAATCTGAAACCTAATCCTACATGCAACCCCATGTACAAGTACACCATTCATGCACTCTAACATCCAAACCATCACAAACTGCTCAATATTGGTATCACACACACACACACACATACACATCAAAAACCTCAAAATGAAGAAATATCAAAACAAATAGAAGTAAAATAGAGAAAGTAAAAGAGGAATTACCCTTTGGCTTCATTTTTGGACATCAGCAGACCTCTGATCAAAGAGAGGGATTGAGGAGATGATAAGAACTGGGGAGTTGAAGAAAGAAGAACTAGACTAGGGATTACTGAACATAGAGAAGAATGAGGAGATACAAAAAAAAAAAAAAAAGGAGGATAGCACTGTAGTTTTTTTTAAGAGGAACGAACAGAAAGAAAGGAGAGCGACAGAGGCAGGAGAGAAAGAGGGAAGCTTCGAATGAAACTAAGAAAAGAGACAAAACGAAAAATTGAAGCTTAAATATGTTTTGTATGATTTGAACACATGGCGCAAGTTTGATCGTTCAATCAAAAAAGCCACGTGTTCCCACCATCACTACTCAAAGCGTGTTTCCTATGAATGGCCAGGATCGGGGCATGTTAGCGATCCACGTGCTTTTTGTTCCTCATGCATGATCACGGCCCCTCCGCATGGTTGAGATTCGGCCACACCAGTGAGCCTGACACGTCTCCCAAGAGCCCTTGGATCTCTGATCCCAGTTGACGGTCCCGATCACTTGTCATAGAGGCCATTAATGCTATCGGCTTTCCACCATAAATATCTGCACACACACCTCCACTCAGCAGTCAACACGTGGTCTCCTTGTCACTTTCTCAATCAATACGATGGATTGCTCTCATCTCTAGCCATTGGATTCCTGCTCCCCCCAACGGTTACGATCCACCATGTCAGAAGCCCCCATTAATGCTCCCAGGCATCCCTTCCCAATGGCCAACGCGTGGTAAGCTTTGTCCCTCAACATTTAATGTGTGATCCATTTCATCCCGTGGTCGTTAGATCTCTTCACCTGCCAATGGTTCAGATCAAGCCACGCTAGGGATTTAACTTGCACGGTCCCGTCCACTCGCGACCCGCCATTTGGCACCACATGGCCTTGACCGGTCTTAAACCAATCTCTCCTGGACCTGTCAACGTTTGACTGGTCCAGCCCCCTCCGCAAACCAGTCCTTACCGGTTTATTTTATTTTAAATAATTTCTTTAAAACTTCAAATAAATCCATAAAACCCATAAAATTATGAAAAAAAATGCTAAAAAAATCTAGAAAAATAAAAGAAAATTCTCAAAAATATTTTAAGTCATTTTGAAAATAATTCCATCACACATGTTCATTCACAAACCCTCTCACACTCTCATGCACGTACACACTCATACAAGTACACTTTCATTCATGCATGTATTCTAACACTTATGCACACACACATGCATGCACATGCTCACACACTCACACAAGTACACTTTCATTCATGTATGCCTCCTGACACTTACACACATGCATGCATGCACATGCACGTACACCCCCACATACATACACATTCACGTATTTACACACCCTTGCATTCGACATCCATGCATATACACACACATTCATGCACATAGACAACATGTGTACATGCACACACGCCTATGCACCTAATACCCATGTATATGTTCACACCCATGCTCAAAACCCTTTGGTCTCGACCAAGGCCTTAAATTGGTTTTCTCTTAGATCAGTCAATGTTTGACCCATTCACCCCCGAACTGGTTGGCACCGGTCTTCTTTATTGTATCATTTCAATGTTTAAAAAGTTCACAAAAGTCCAAAAAAATGTCAGAAAAATCACAAAACTTTTAGAAAATTCCAAAAATATTTTCAAACTTTGATTTCCATGGTTTTTGTCTTAATTTTACATATTTCCATTCTTTTTGTAATTCAGTATTTTCAACAACATCATTGTTTGATTTTTATTTTTCTTCTTCTTCTTTTGCTTCTACTATGTCTATTCTAGAGGTAAGGTTGATAGTACTTTGTTTATCAAATCTAAGAAAGATGATATGCTCATTATCCAAATTTATGAAACTTCCAATTGATCCTGCACACAAACTCATCAAATGTTAAGTACCAAAATATTTGTCATAATCAAAACGGGATATGACCTATAAGGTCAACAATCTCCCCCTTTTTGGTGATGACAAATACCTTATGCAAAAGTGGGTAGAGCCAAGAAAGGCTCCCCTTGAAGGTATGCATAATAGAAATGTAGTAAAGATTTTAATGGTTCATACATTTTCTTCCCCAGTACCCAATCCCAAGTACCCAATTTGGCCTCTTCTCCCCCTTTTGGCTACAACAAAAAGGGTCATGAAAAATTGGAAGTATAGAGGAAAGGCATTGAGTAGGAAGCATTTAAATATGAGATATGATTTGGGAGGATTTTTAGAAACTTCGGCAGCAGGCCATTTGAAAATAGAGCATTTCCCAAAAGTATCTGTATAGAAATGACCTGATTGATTTCAAATTTACAATTTATCCACAACTAACAACTCAAACAGTTCAGTATGAATCAAAACATAAAACATAAATATAATTATCAACATGCAAGAGATATGATAGCCATGCATTGCACCAAACAAAAAAACTCACAAAAAATAAAGCAAAGATAGATTTAAACTTTTCAAAGCCGTAGATTTCTAGAACAAGTAGCTCCCTATAAGTTTGTGCACTCTATCCATTTTCTATGTGGCACACATAAAAACATAACTAGAAAAGTATAACCATGTTGGACCTAAGGATTTAACAGTCGCATGCAAGATCATATGGCAAACACAAGGATTATGTGACAACCATGAAGATGTTTGCATCAAACATTCAAAAACAAATCTGTGAGGAAGCACAAGCTAAATTTAATTTCAATACACATCCAAGCTGAAAATATTTGGTGAGCATAACGTGATAAGAATTTTACGTCTAGATACTCCCTTTCAATATGAATGATAGCTTAGATGGAGTGATTTGCTTATACTTGTTAAATATTAAATTCATTTGACGTGCCAAGTAGTATAATCAATTATCTTAGCTCCTCTAAATATCTGATGATTACGCCAGGATGAAGTTTAAGTTTTACTTAAGTTTTCACTCATTCGTTCAAAAAGATTTTAACTTGTATTTTATCATAATCATCATTGTACTTGTTTCATTTTTGGAAATAGTTTTTCAAAATTTTGATAGCATGTCATCTGTAAATTGGACATTTTCCTATAAAAACATGTACCTGAAAGGTTTAAACATATAATTTATAACTTAGTTTAGCATGCAAGAACCTATAATCCTCTCCCAGCATGCAATTCACTTCCATTGCATCTGCTATGCAGGAGACATTCTAAACTAAGCATGCAACCGGGTAGCATTCAACAATCCATATAAATATGCCATCCATCAACGCATATGCATGGTAAAGAACAGAGAATGACATATGGATATATATATAACATGATCATGGGAGCATTTTAATACACTTGTCATGAATAACTAATGCTCCCCCTCAAGAAATAGCTACCGATAAATTTAAATAATTGTAAATGACCTAACTATTAGCAGAAATCAAATTGGATAGTGGGTGAGAGTGTAGTGCAGTCAGTGAAAGAAAAGAAAAACAATGTACGTTGCTTATAGTTACAAACAAGATAATAATAATAATAATAATAATAATAATAATAATAATAATAATAATAATAATAATAATAATAATAAAATCAGTTTTTGCAAGGTGCTCTCTTTGTGTCCATTCCCCATACCCATCATCAGCATCATCTCCTCCATCTGGGGCAAAATTCATCTACTCCTCATCTCTATCATCGTGTAGCTCATGAATACAGTCATTCAGCTCATTAAAATTAACAACTATAACCCTCTCTAGCTCCCTGTACCTATGCTTTAAAGAGATCGAAAACTCTCTAAATTCATAATGAAGAGCAGCATACTGTGCACTGGATGATGAGCCCATATCCCTCTGCCCCCCTGATATCTATTTGTATGGTCTGGGTGATCTGAAACTAGGAATTGTGAAATTAGGATAACTTTCCCAAGAGGGGGGGGGGGGATGAATTGGTTTATTTCAATATTTTGTCCTCTTTTGACAACTTACTTGTTTTAATACAACGATGAGAAAAATAAATCAATCAACTAATAACCACAACCAAAACCACACCACAAGATACTGAAATTTAAACACACAAACCAATTTAACCAAAGTATTCAAACAAACATGCAAGTTTTGTTAAGCTTTTTGTCAACTGCCCTATAGATGTTTGCAACCTTCTTTGAATGAAATCTTTTTTTGCGCTTCTCTTGATTAATATTTCCACAAATTAACCAACGTACTCCCTTTTGGGTTTCCGCAAATGGTTAATCAAAACATACTTTCTAAATATCAAGAGTCTTCCTTTAATTTTATTTTCAAGCCCTGCAACCTGCACTTTAATATTCACAAGAATATGTTGTGTAGAAAATAATGAGTAAGGAAGAGAGAAAGACACAAAGATTTTATGAGGTTCGGTTTCAACACAACCTACATCCTTGCCCTTGGCAAACCACCAAAGGATTCCACTATTGCAGTTCCTTTACTAGGCGGAACAACACCAATTACAACACTCCTTTGTTAAGGCTAGAGCCCGCCTTCTCCAAACGATGTACTCTCGTTTGGTCAACAATCGAACAACCTGGAATCATCCAAACTCTACAAGAGAAACAATAAGAGGATACGTACAAAGAGTGCTCACACAAAGAGCAAGTGAGTACAATTCAAATCTATGTGCTTCAAAAATCAAATATCAAGAAAGAAATATACTTTGAAGCTTCAAGAATGAAATTCACCAAACTCCATTTTTCTCCATATAAGAAATCAGCAAGTATAACTCAGGGATTGATGATTCATGATCTCAAAACACTAGCACTTTTAGTTTGCAAAAGATGAGCAAGTTGAGACTTTGAGAGCAAGAGAGCTTATTGCTGATTTTTCAATACTTGATATATTTTGATTTGGAAAACCATGTATTTATAGGCATTCAAATGAGTTTCCTTGTTGCTCAAGTTTACTCGGAGTATTTCCAAAATTTTTAGAAAGATTAGAGCCCAAGCAACAAATATTTGAAAAATAAAATTTTGAAAATTTTTTCCCGTTAACAATGTTTAGAAGACTAAACACTCGAGTTTAGTTAACTGAAGTTCCTGATCCTTTAAAAAAAAATGAAC
Source organism: Malania oleifera (assembly GCF_029873635.1). Lineage (NCBI taxonomy): Eukaryota > Viridiplantae > Streptophyta > Magnoliopsida > Santalales > Ximeniaceae > Malania > Malania oleifera. The sequence continues at coordinate 69,535,904 of NC_080417.1, read as the reverse complement.
TGGATACAGGGTCAAATAACCAAAGTCAAGGTTAGATGACCGAAGTGTCGAGTTCATACGATGAAGAGTTAAGTTCCGATGACCGAAGTGCTTCTGCGAGTTATAATTTTTCTCAAATAATTCTTCAGACTATTGAGCTTATTCTTCAGACGTCTGAAGTAATTCTTCAGTCAACTGAACGTGGAGTTCAATCATTTGAAGTTGCCACTTCAGACTTCTAAGAGAAATTTCAGTCATTTGATGTTTTGGTTTTCTAAATTTTTTTTTAATCCCTATGCAAAATATGATTTGATTTCTTTCTCTATCCTTTTATAAAACTTTTTCCGGGGTTTTTTTAAAATAGGTCTCTAAGTCCAAATAACCCCCTAAACAAGCTTCGAAAGATATTTCAATAGATATTGTTTTTGAAGTACTTACATTGTTTTTCCTAAAACTTATACTTTGAGCCTTGAAATCATCCACATCATATTTGCTTTGAAATCCTTTTGGATGATAGCTTGAGCTAGTTTTAACTTCCCATGCCTTGATCAGTATAGAGTTGTATTAAGCATCCGTTTGGATCACTTGCTAATTCATTTAGCCTGATGGTCCATAACAATCCTTGTTTTCTTGTCAAACCTGAAACATCAAAACCTTAACCATTCCAAGTTAAAATATCTTTTGTTTGTTATCACCAAAACTGATTGAAAAGCCTAGTTAGGTCAACAATCTCCCCCTTTTTGATGATGACGAATAAGGAGCAAAGATAATGGTTCTTGTAAAAAATACTCCCCTCACTATAAGCATTCAATAACAATTTAGTAAACAAGAAAAACATATCAAAGTAGCATATCATTTAAGCATGTTAATATAAGCTTTTGAAGTTCCATATATTGTTTAAGTTCAATGCTTATATTACTTTTGCATTTCATTTTTTAGTTGTTAAATTCATTACTGTATTTTGTATTTATCTTTGCTAAACATCACTTTCTCCCCCTTTGTCATTATTCAAAAGAAAAAAAAAAACAAGAAATAAGAAGGCAAGTCATTTTTATAATCATCGAGGAAGTGTTTGCATAACATGGTGTTACAAAAATTGCATAGTAACAACACAGTACAACTTTTGAGCTAGACGCTAATTAGATACTAGATTACATGCAAAAATCAATTTTGAACAAGTTTTCGACACTAGATGCTGCCTAATGATCTTCTTCTTCATCCTGTCCTTCTTCATCTTCCTCAATACCTCCTGCTTCTTCTTCTTCTTGGCCTTCTCCTTCTTCTTCTTGGCTTCCTTCCTCCTCAGTTCCTTCTTCTTCTTCCTATCCTCCCTCTTCTTCTTCAGAACTTGCTTCATTATCAGAACTATCATCTTCACTTTGAGGGGCTGAGCTAATATCCATGGGATCACCTCCTTGAGAAGAGCTAGCCTGATACTTCTTAATTCGATTGACGCGCTGATCAAGGGATGTAATTTCTTTTTTTAGGCTTCTAAGCCTAGTGCGCACTTCAGATCAGAAACTAGAGAAGTCCTTTTGAAATGATAAAAACCATGAAGGTGCATCATGAGAGGATCTCAAATCCTGAGTGGGAGAAGAAGGTACTGCTGCTGAGGCTGAGGCTGAGGCGGCAGATGCTAGGGCACACGAAGTTCTACTTGATTTCAAGTACCAACCTGAACTTCCTTTATCATAATCCATTTTCTTTAAAGAGGTCACGTTTAAAAAAATCATAACGGGTTCTCTTTATGAAAAATTCAGAGCTAGTGGAGACATGAAGATGGGAGAAAAGAAGAGTGAGGACACCTCTATATGGAAGAACAACTTGGGAGGACTCTAGTTTGGCCCACATCCATTTGATAATTAAAGTGGCCAAATCTAGTTTCTTCCCTTTAAGCAGACACCAAAGAACAAAGCACTCAATATACGAAAGATGATCAAACGAACCTTATTTGGGTAGAATGTTATTGGCAACTATTTTATGTAAAATTTGAGCTTTCAAACTAAGTTGCTTGTACAAAGGAGGATGCCCAAAATAAATAGGTTCACTTTCCATGATTAATGGGAGAAAAGTTTTGGAGGTAAACCCTTGTTCTAAAATCCAGGATTGAGCAAACATAGGACAATCAAATTCGCCTGGAGTAATTTTGAAAATGGGAGATAAAATTTCAAAATTTAGCAAGATTTTCTTCCCTTTTACTTCAGAAGAGAAAATCCCATTTTCATAAGTCATATTGACATAAAATATTTTAATAAGATGAGGGAAAATTCCTTTGGTTACCAGGTAACAAAATCAAACCATCCTATATTTCTGAATAAAGGAAGGATTTCTGGAAATTCAATATTTAGGAATGAGATATCCAATACCTTTCCAAGAATAGGATCTATGATGCTGATGGAAGAATGGTAACGAAGCTTGGCTCGAGGGGCAACAAGCCATTTATCAAGATTTTGCTCATCCTTACCAGATGAAGAGCCACGATTGGCTGTTTGCTTAATACGAGGGATATTCAATGAAGAAGCCTGATTGCAGAAACCCTAAGTTTCATAGAATGAACCTTAGAAGAGAGAATCAAGCTTCAGAATGAGTGATTTCTGGGTGAGGATGAAGAGGAATAGAGAGAGATAGGTTCGAACGAGTAGAACAACGAACTTCAGAAGGCCGAAATTAGGGTTTCAAGGATAGTTGTTATATTTAAATCCCGTGACTTCAAATGACTGAAGATTATCTTTAGCTGTCTAAAGAATTTTAGATCTGGAATGTGAAGAATTAGTAGCTTCTCAATCGTCTAAAGGTCCAGGTTCAGTCATCTGAACCTTTTTGCTACAGTGTTGAGTCATATGAAGTTTTTAGTTCAGACTACCGAAGATCATAGAGATATTATAATTTCATTTTTAGCTTACTTATCTGCTATGAATTAACCCAAGTTCTCTCCGAATAATTATAAATCTTTCTTCACTTAAGTGTTTCTTAAATTTATCTGCCCATTGGTCATTTGTATTAATGAACTCATGTATTATATCCTCTTTTTGGATATGATCTCTTACAAAATGATGTCTTATGTCTATATGGTTGGTTCTAGAGTGTGAAATTTGATTTTTGGATATATTTATAGCACTTGTGTTATCACACTTTATTGGTATTGTCTTATAATCTAGATTAAAGTCTTTTAATTGTTGTTTCATGTATAGAATTTGTGCTCAACAACTTCTGGCTGCTACATATTTAGCTTCAACGGTTGATAAGGCTATGGAGTTTTGTTTCTTTGAGAACCATGATACCAAGGATTGTCCTAGGAAGTAACATGTGCCACTTGTACTCTTTCTATCAATCTTACATCTGACATAATCAGCATTGGAATAACTTATCATATCAAAATCAATATCCTTTGGATACCATATACCTAAATCTAGTGTTCCTAGCAAGTACCTAAGTATCCTTTTAACCACTGTTAGATGTGATCCCTTAGATGCTGGTTGAAACCTAGCACACATACATACACTAAACATAATATCAGGTCTACTAGCAGTTCGATATAGTAAACTACCAATTATTCCTCTATAGTGTTTTATGTCTACTTGTTTTCCTTTTTTATCTCTATCAAGGTTTGTTAAAGTACTCATCGGGGTTCCTATAGGTTTACTTTGTTCCATATCAAACTTTTTAAGCATGTATTTAATGTATTTAGTTTGATTTATAAATGTCCCATTTTTAGCTTGTTTAATTTGTAATCCTAGGAAATAATTTAACTCCCCTATCATACTCATTTCAAATTCTTTTTGCATACATGTGGCGAAGTCTTTACATAGTTCTTCATTTGTAACTCTGAATATAATATCATCCACATATATTTGAACAATCAACATTTCTTTGTTTTTGGTTTTGATAAATAAAGTGCTATCTATCATTCCTCTTGAAAAAATCATTTTTGAGCAAGAATTTACTTAACCTCTCATACCAAGCTCTAGGAGCTTGTTTCAAACCATACAAAGCTTTTGTTAACTTAAATACATGATTTGGATTTCTTGAATCTTCAAAACCTGGAGGTTGTTTAACATATACTTCTTCATTTATATATTAATTTAGAAATGCACTCTTTACATCCATTTGGTATAATTTAAAGTTTTTGTGGGCTGCATAGGCTAGGAGCATTCTTATTGCTTCCATGCTTGCTACAGGAGCAAAGGTTTCTTCATAATCGATACCTTCTTTTTGATTATAACCTTGTGCTACTAACCTAGCTTTATTTTACTACTACTCCATTTTCATCATTTTTGTTTCTAAATACCCATTTGGTTCCTATTATTGATTTTTCTTTGGGTTTAGGCATAAGTTCCCATACTTGACTCCTTTCAAACTGATTAAGTTCTTCCTGAATCCAAGAATCATCTTTTAAGGCTTCTTCGATATTCTTGGGTTCATCTTGAGATAAGAAGGCATAATGATTGCAAATATTTTTTAATGAGGCTCTAGTGGTTATTCCTTTTGATGGTTCACCAAGAATTTGGTCTTTTGGGTGACTTTTAGCATATCTCCATTCTTTAGGTAGTTCTAGATTTTCAATGGTGTTTTCATTTGAAGTTTCATTATTATTTTCTTCTTTTATTTCAAGATCTTCTTCTTTTTGTAAAATATTTTATTTTTCATCAATCTTAATTTAGTTGTCATGATTATTTGATTCATCAAACGTTATGTGTACTGATTTAATAATGGTAAGAGTTCTTTTATTGTAAACCCTATAAGCTTTACTATTTGTTAAGTAACCTAAGAAAATTCCTTCACCCGATTTTGCATCGAACTTTCCTAGATCATCTTTAGTATTAAGAATGAAGTATTTGCACCCAAATATATGAAAGTAGGAAATGTTGGGTATTCTTCCTTTCTATAGTTCATATGGTGTTTTGTCTATACTTGATCTTATAGATACTCTATTTATAATGTAACAAGTTGTATTCACAGCTTATGCCCAAAAGTATTTAGGTAGATTATTTTCGTTTAACACGGTTCTTGCCATTTCTTGGAGGGTTCTATTATAGAATTTTTCAACATCTTTGTTTTTAAACTCCCTACCTTGATCACTTCTAAAATTTGTTACATTATAACCCTTTTCATTTTTGTAATTTCTTGCATAATGTGATTAGCATGTCATAGGCTTCATCTTTGTTTTCTAAGAATAATACCCAAGTATATCTTGAATAGTCATCTACTATTACAAAAGCATACTATTTACCTCCTAGGCTTAAGGTTCTAGATGGATCGAATAAGTCTAGGTGCAAGAATTCTAGGGGTCTTTTAGTAGATATATATATTTTTTCTTTTTGAAACTTGTTTTGACTTGCTTTCCCTTTTGGCATGCATCGCATATCTTGTCTTTTATGAATTTAGTATTTGGCAATCCTTTTACAAGATTTTTCTTAGATAATTTGGATAAAAGGTCCATGCTAGCATGTCCTAATTTCCTATGCCATAGCCAACTTATTTCATTCTTTGCTGCCAAACAAGTTACATTTTGATTTACTAAATTCTCAAGGTTTATGCAATAAACATTATTTATCCTATGAGTTATAAACAAGGTTTCATTGTTCTTAGGATTTTGGATAACACATTTTTCTTTCTTAAAAGTTATTTCGAACCCTTTGTCACTTAATTGGCTAATGCTTAACAGATTGTGTGTTAACCCTTCAACTAATAGCACATTATCAATGGTGAGAGAAGGTTCTTTACCTATTTTCCCAATGCCAATAATTTTACCTTTAGCATTGTCGCCGAAGGTGACGTATCCCCCATCCTTTTGTTTCAATGCAATGAACTTGGTCCTATCACCGGTCATGTGCCTTGAACATCCGTTGTCCAAGTACCATTTATCCGTTGACGGTGTAGTCCTAAAGCATACCTACAATGAGGGATTCATTTTCTTAGTCTTTAGAACCCAAATTCTTTTAACTTTCTTTGTATTGTTTTTAGTTCCTTTATTGACTTTCCATTCTCCTTGAACTTTAGCATATATTCTTTTTAGTGGGCAATTGAACATTACATGACCTTTAGTCTTGCACATGTAGCAAGTGGTGTGTTCATGTTTATTGTTTGAAGAAGTACTATCATAGTGCTTGGCTTCTTTGACAAAGTATCCCATGTATAATTTTTTATTTCTTTTGTTTGTTTTTCCATTATAACCTATCCCTTCTTTGTTTCCATTTAGTCTTTGCTGTCCAATAAATTTTTCAAAATTTTCTTTTCCTCTAGTGAAGTTATATATAATATTGTCCTTATCCTCCACTGATTTCTTAAGTTCATTTATCTCTAAATTTGTTTTTATTCAAATCATCTACACGAGTTTTGCCTAATTCTTGAGTTATTTCATTTACTTCTTCTTCTAACTTTTTAATACAAGAGTCTTTTTCTTTTCCAATGGTTTTGAAGGATTCAAGTTGTTTCATTAATTCTTTATTTTTATCTTTTAGAGTTATATTTCTCTTAGAAATTTTTATGAATCTTTTATCTAAGGAAAACAACTTAGCTTGCAATTCCTTAGAGGAGGGCATGTTATCACATGACTTATCACATGACTCATTGTAAGATTTTGCAGAGGAATAGTAGGAGTTTACCTCTTCATCATTAGCCATGAAGCATATATTTGTCATCTCTTGTCCACTTGATTCATTTTCCGTCTCACTAGAGCTTGAATATAGGAGGTTCATTTTTACTTCTATTTTCTTTTCTATTTGTCTCTCTTTTTTCAGGTTTCTTTTTATTAAACTTTCTAGGAAACCTTTTATGCCTTCTATAGAACTTGCCTAGTCTCTTAGTGATGAATGCTAATTCATCCTGATCTAAGTCGCTTGATTCACTTTCCTCATCACTTGAGCTCTGACTAGAAGCTTTCAATGCAATGGATCTTTTATGTTTGGGTTCAGGATTCCTTTCCTTTAAAGCCATCTCATAAGTGAGTAGTGAGCCAATGAGTTCATCCAGAGAGGTATTCATAAGGTTTCTACCTTCTGTGATAGCTGTAGCCTTTGGTTCCCATTTGGAGGGAAGGTCTCTTAGAATTTTTCTAATCATTTCATAGGTAGTATAAGTTTTTCCTAAGGTACTTAAGGAATTGATTATGTGAGTAAATTTGGTGTACACACTTGATATTGTTTCATCTGAATTCATCTTGAATGCTTCATATTCGCTTGTTAACATATCTATCCTATTGTCCCTAACATCTAAAGTTCCTTCATATGTCACTTCTAATTTGTCCTATATTTCTTTAGCCGTCTTGCAGGCCATGACCCTATTGAAATCATTAGCATCTAAAGCACAGTTTAGGGCTTTTATAGCACTTGAATTTATTTGGAGCATCTTATAGTCTATATTGGTCATATCTTTTTTTCTCTTTGGGGATTTTTTTTTCCATCTACTATCTTAGTATGAACTAGGTCTCCATCCATAACTACTTCCCAAGCTTTCCAATCCATGAGTTGGAGATATATTTGCTTTCTCTTTTTCCAAAAGGTATAGTTGTGTCCACAAAAGATTGGTGGACGGGTTGAGGATTGGCCCTCACCAAAGGGTGCTACTCCTATATTTTCCATTTGATCTTTTTATAGTTTATTGTTAGGAATTGCTATAACTTGGCTCTAATACCAATTGAAATTAGGATAGCTTTCCCAAGACGCCGGGGGGGGGGGGGTGAATTGGTTTATTTTAATATTTTGACCTCTTTTGACAACTTACTTGTTTTAATACAATGTCAAGAAAAATAAATCAATCAACTAATAAGCATTTTTATACACAATAAGTTTGGAAAGTTTTGGAAAACTTTCAGCAGAGTGCTGTTTGAAAATGGGACTTTCCAACACAAATTCTGTAAAAACAATGACCTGTTTGAGTTTATAAATCCTAGCAGGTTATCCACAACTACTCAAACAGTTCAAGTATGATCAAAACATAAATCTAACTATCAATCATGATATGATAGCCATGCATTTCATAGCATAAAAAAATTCAGATTTAGCAATTAAGCACACAAACTATATAATTGGCCATTTAAAGATTTAAATGACATGAAAACATAATTAGACCATAATTATCCACAAACCATAGCAATTTAAATTATATCATAAGACCCATGGAAGATATGAATTTAACACACACGGCATATGATAACAGATAGAAAGTTTGAGCATAAAATAGCTTAACTAGTTCGCATGCATTTTCATATGAAGTTACCAAACCAGTTATGCAATTTTTTTTTAAAACATATATATGGATATAATAATGTGGCAAGAGAAAAATTTTTAGTTTTGAAATTAGTTCTTGCCATGAAATATTAAAATAACTACATATGTATACAAATATAAATATATATCCCCCTTTGATATTTGCAAAAAGAACTGGGGGTGATGCTTGCAAAGCAAACTTTGAAAATCATGCAAGCAAGCAACATTTTTCTAGTTTTAGCATTTAAGTACAATTCATAATATAACTAGAAAATCACAACTACAATGATCCTAAAGAGTATAGCACATTCAAAACAAGGATTATATAGCAAAACAGAAGATTTTGGCAACAATAAACATCATGCTTTAAATTAAGATTTTCAATAATATTATTTCATTTAAGCATATGTCACAATACAACTTAAAGCACATCTAAGCCAAAATAAATGTTGTTGAGCATAACATGATAGACATTTTAATTTTAGATGCTCCCCCTATCAATTTGAGTATGTGCTTAGATTCTTTAACTACTTATATCTAAGGATTAATTTCATTTTGTTCAGTAGTATAAGCCATTCATTTTGACACTCTAAATCAACAACACTGAATATTAATCAACTCTATTTACCCTTATCAGTATAGTTGTCCCTATAGACCATAAATGCATCAAAAAAGTATATATATATATATATATATATATATATATATATATATATATATATATATTAAGGCATGCAAGAAAGTTCATGACCCAAGAACATTCCATATCAAATCATAGAGCCTCAAGTGCAGGCTATAATGTTCAGGGATTTTCATAAGAGTCTCAATATTTCAATAGATGAAAGTGATGCATATAAGCCATTTATGCGCTTCCTATAGGGATGGATTTTAGCCTTTCTAAATCTTTGATGTTTATGCTAGGATGAAGTTTAATTACTCAACTAGTTTTCACTCATCTTTTCAAAAAATATTTTAATTCTAATTTTATCATAATCATCTTTAACACAAGGTTTTGGTTTGCGAAAAATCTTGTCAAAATTTCGGCAGCATGCCGTTTGTAAATCGAACATTTCCCAAATTTTCATGCACCAAAACCTAATAGATTCAAAAAATCAATTCAAAAGAATTCATTTTGAGCATGCAAGAACCTATGTCCATTACCAGCATGCAATACACATCAACTGCATCCGCCATGCAGGAGGCTTTCAATAACAAACATGCAATCTAGTAGTATAAACAACTCAAGATATTCAATATAGCTCAACAAAAGTTCGTGCCAAAAAATATATATATATAAACTATCCATCAAAAAAATTTAAATCATTTATTGAATCATGGATAGTGCAGCGATGTTGTACACATATATAAACATAAGGCATAATCGATACAAGGATATGAGAGCATTTTAATTCATATAGATATGAAGGATAAATGCTCCCCCTGAGTTATGCACACAACCAAATCATGCCTTTTCTATTTTCAAATTCTTTAGCCAAGTGTTTTAAGATTTTCAGTGATCAAATGGCTTTGAATTATATATACATAGGCATAGGTCAATAGAGACCTAATGCAATCATATTCGCCTTTCAACTTATCTCTAAGGATATGAAACTCTAAAGGATATGACTTAACATTTTGAGAGCTATGCGTGTGGAGTAGATTAAATACTCTTTGAAAATTTAAATCACTAATGGGTATAGAAGAGTATTTAGGATAGGCAAGACATTTATTAAAATAGTTTTATGCTAGTGAATATGTCCAAACCATTTAGACAAAGTGCAAGTAGAAGTATGTGAGTTTTTGAACACTGCTCTTTGGTAATTGGAAAGTATCCTTCAGATATGATCAAATAGAGGAGCAAGGATACGAACCAAGGAATGGGTGAAACCTCACCGAATATCATCGTGGTTTGGTAAGGATTTCCTAAAGACGAGATAAACCAAAATTAGAGGATTTTTATATTTTTCGTTCAATGGGAACATTTTGATTTTAATAAATGAAATTTGAATCTCTTAGTGGTTGCCTCTAATTTTGATTGAGAATGATGACTTTTAATAAGCACACAAAAAATTATGGAATTCATTATCATTGGTGCTTATACCTAGAGTGATGACTTAATTTTGATTGATGAGTTTAGGGTAAAAAGATATAAGGCAAGACGAATTCCCTAAAGCTCAATTATATGCAATGGACAAAGTATGCTTAACTTAAGATGTTTATATTTAAGGGTGAGTTAAGCATTTGAAATTAATTACCTGGAAAAGATGTCATGTCCATTTGGAAGTAGATTTTATTTCAGCAAACTGCTAATGTTTTCATATTTTCACCAATCATTATGATATATATGCATTAAGTTCAGATTGGATATTTTACTTGACTTTTCATATTGGCTTAATTATCTAGGATTCTTAGTGTTCAATATAGTGTATATATTGAATGCTTCTACTAAGAATTTTCATTCTAAGCACCAACCACTTCCCAAGCCTACAATCATCACTACCCTCCTAGAAACTAAGGAAGAATTAAAATGAATATTTAATTATTATTTGATCCCACTCTCCCTCAAGTCCTATGGGGTTTGCCTTCATGATAACCCACATCATTTCTTTGTCTAAGCCTCTAGCACATCTAAGTAGACAATTAAACCAAATGCGCCCTTTCATTCTATGGTGCAAGCAAGTTTTGAATAAATGTGAAAGATTATGCTTGCATACCCAATTTTTACTAGATGTGGCACGGAAAAATTTATAATGATGGGATTTACAAAGTGAACCCTTTTTGAAAGCATTTCTCTTATTAACTCTGAAGGGTTTATTATGATTATTCTTTTCTTCTTTAATTTTGGGAGCAACTTTAGAATAATCATCTATCTCTTCATCTAAGTAGACAATTTTCAATATTTTCTCAATCTTTTTCTTTTCTAATGTGGCATGATAATCTTTTAGATCATCTAAATGTGTTGCCACCCTTTTATTTTCTTCACCCTTTTATTTTATTTCTTCATGACTATTTTCTGCTTAGACATCCAAACTAGAAGCTTATGCATTTTAAGTAAATCCTTTTCTAGTTCTTTGTAGAATGGCATGCTTTTATTTATAAAATTAACACATGATTCATTACACAGTTCAACACAAGAATTATCATATGAATCAATGCATGAATTTTCAGCCAAAACATCACATGAGCTATCAGATGATTTATCACAAGATTTTTCACAATAAGCATCGCATGAATCGTTTACAGAATTATCACAAGGTTTGACAGATGATTCAACATAAGATATATCATAAGTTTCAATATAAGAATCATCACATGCTTCATTACATGAATCAGTAAATGAGGTAGGGTAAGATTCATATACCTCATCATCTATTAATGCATCCTACTCATGATTAGCCACTACCTGATCATCATTTGGAGTGACAATTTCTTTTTCTTGGGTCTCTCCATATCTCTTTTCCAGCTCAACTCAGATCTCCTGTGCACTACTATATACCATAATCTCATAAAGAATATCAGTAGCTAACGCACGGTACAACAATTCCATGGCATATGAATTTGCATGCATTAAAGTAATATCATTTTCTACAGGCATACAAATTCCATTCATAATCACCTGTGAGGCCCTCTAGTTCATAGATTTTATGAAAACACTCATTCTAATTTTCCAAGTAGTGTAATCAACACAAAAAAAAAAAAAAACGGAGGGTTGGAAGGTGATTGTCCCTCACTGAATGGGGATACACCAAATTGAGCCATTGCGATCTTTTTGCAAAAACGTTTAAGTCTAGTGCAACGAGACTCTGATACCAATTGTTAGCTTTGGTGTATTCCCAAGAGGGGGGTGAATTGGGTATTTAAAAATTAATCCCCTAGGTTCAACTAATCTAGCAAGCAGTATTTCACAAACCTAGGGTCTTTCTATATATTCACAATCCCAATCAAATATCTAAATGATAAACGTAAACATAGAGGTGTAGAAAATAACTTGCGTAAAATAAAATCAACACCAGATATGTTATCGGGGTTCGGCCAACTATACCCACCTCCTCGCCTTGGCTAAAAAGTACAAGGATTACAACTATAATTGCTCACTTAAACAGGTGGAGCGGCACCTAAACCAAGTCAATTAGCACAGGGCTGACCTCAACCTTTATAACCAGGTCAATTAACATATAGCTGACGTCAACCTATACAATCCTTACCGGGCTGGATTACCGCCCCCTCAGGCCACGCCTAGAAATACAACAATATTCACTCAATCAAATGGTATAGTGATTATACTTTCATGTAAAGCAGATATGTACCCAATACGCGCAATCACATACACATAAATAATGTAGGAAATATAAGCTCAGTGATGTGTATTTTTGTGCGAGCTACACTCAACAAGATATGATCGCTAATATGCTCATGAGTGTTCTAAACAAGCAATACCTTGGAATTTAAGCAAAGCACAAGTCAAAAGCAAATCAGTAATCCAAATATATGAATTAGATAATCAAACTAGTTTAAGAAGATTTTCTTCAATGAAATAAGCACACTACTAGTTTGAAAATATTTTGCTTGTTTGAAAATATTTTTGCACAACCAAAAACAAAGCTATTGGACACTTGTAGTAACAATGCAAATATCCTAAGCTTACTTGGTTATCCCAACACAAGATCTATAGTATGAAAAACTATGGGATAAACCTAAGCTAAACTCTCCAAAAATAATATCTCAATCATACAAGCAAGTGGGAGTTTTTAGCAATACCTAGGAATTACAAACACACTTACTAAGCTCTTACAATACCAAGATTTATCAAAGGAATGAGTATTTGAAGGTATTTGAGCAAAGTGGGATTTTGAAATAGAGAGGATTTTTGGATAATAATTTTTGCTAATCCTTACTTAATCTTGACAAATGAACCCCTATATATAGAGAAAGGGTAAATTATGATCGTTGGGGGACACATAGGGTATTCTTAAATTTGTTAAAAAAGTTTAGCAAAAATGAACCCTGTTTAACCTTTTAACCTCCGTAAAAATATTAATCAACCTGAGAGAATTTAGGTGGCTGAACTTAAGTTCGGTCGCCCGAATAGACTCATCTTGAAAATTCATATAAAATAGTTTGGGTGCCCGAATTGTCATTCGGATGGCTGAACAAAAGTCAGAGAGTTAAGTCTGAGGTTCGGGTGCCCCGTCATATGTTCGGTAGCGCGAACTCACAAGTTCGGTCGCCCGAGGTCATTTTGAACTATACAATTTGATCCCCGGGTTGGTGAAAAGTTCCCTTTAAAAGGTTCGGGCGCTCAGGGAAGGTATGCATAAATATGTTCGGCCACCCGAGAGCCTAAGTCAACTGTTGACTTTTTAATAGTTTGGGCGCCCAAGGAGTTTTGAACTCCAGGGGTTCGGTCGCCCAAGCTCTCACAAAATGCGTAGAAATATTCTATTAAGCGCATTTTTAACACTCCTCAATTTAGTATGATATATGTGCATGAGTGTTGGAACCTAAAGTCATACTAAGGTCTTACTGAGGCCGTTTTGAGATACTCCCAAAAATTCGGCTTCGGTCGACCGAAGGGTGCCCTAAGGTCATTCGGTCTTTATGGTAAGTCAATGGCATTTTGAGCTTACAAATCCTACAGGCATGACATGCAGAGATTATTACAGACCGATATACCTAGTTACTATCATGGACCCAATTAATATAAATTACAACAAGAAGATAGTCTTCAGGGTCTTCAGTCCTCAAGTCTTCACGTGCCATTAGTTGATCTGCTAATTATATACTTGCACGCAAACTCGAAAGTCATCAAATACCAAGAGTATTTTTCATTATCAAAACTGGGTGTGACCTATAAGGTCAACAACGCTTCTTTTGATTAAGATTTCTGCAAATTAACCAACGTACTCCCTTTTGGGTTTCCACAAATGGTTAATCAAAACGTACTTTTTAAATATCAAGAGTCTTCCTTTAATTTTAATTTCAAGCCTTGTAACCTGCACTTTAATATTCACAAGAATATGTTGTGCAGAAAATAATGAATAAGGAAGAGAGAAAGACACCAAGATTTTACGAGGTTCGGCTTCAACACAGCCTACATCCTCAGCCTTGGCAAACCACCAAAGGATTTCACTATTGCAGTTCCTTTACCGGGCGGAACAACACCAATTACAACACTCCTTTGTTAAGGTTAGAGCCTGCCTTCTCCAAACAATGTACTCTCGTTCGGTGAATGATCGAACAGCTTGAAATCATCCAAAATATACAAAAGAAACAATAAGAGGATATGTTCAAAGAATGCTCACACAAAGAGCAAGTTAGTACAATTCAAATCTATGTGCTTCAAAAATAAAATATCAAGAAAGAAATATACTTTGAAGCTTCAAGAATGAAATTCACCAAACTCCCTTTTTCTCCAGATGAGAAATCAACAAGTATAACTTAGGGATTAATAATTAATGATCTGAGAACACTAGAACTTTCAGTTTGCAAAAGATGAGCAAGTTGAGACTTTGAGAGCAAGAGAGCTTATGGCAGATTTTTCAATACTTGATATATTTTGATTTGGAAAACCATGTATTTATAGGCATTCAAACGAGTTTCCTTGTTGCTCAAGTTTACTTGGAGTATTTCCAAAGTTTTTAGAAAGATTGGAGCCCAAGCAACTAATATTTGAAAAATAAAATTTTGAAATTTTTTTACCGTTAATAGTTTTCAGACGAATGAACACTCGAGTTCAATCATTTGATGTTCCTGATCCTTTAAAAAAAAAAAAGAATTGGATTTAGGGTCAGATGACCTAAGTCAAGGTCAAATGACTGAAGTCAAGGTCAAATGACCGAAGTCAAGGTCAGACGACTAAAGTGTCGAGTTCAGACGACCGAAGAGTTAAGTTCAAATGATCGAAGTGCTTATGCCAGTTAATAATTTTTCTTAAACAATTCTTCAGACGACTGAGTTTATTCTTCAGATGTCTGAAGTAATTCTTTAGTCAACCGAATGCGGAGTTTAGTCATCTGAAGTTGCCACTTCAGAATTCTAAGAGAAATTTCAGTCTTTTGATGTTCTGGTTTTCTGAATTTTTTTAATCCCTCAGCAAAATATGATTTTCTTTCTTTCTTTGTCCTTCTATAAAACTTTTTTCGGGGGTTTTTTTTCTTAAAATAGGTCTCTAAGTTCAAATAACCCCCTAAAGAAGCTTCGAAAGATATTTCAATAGATATTAATTTTGAAGTACTTACATTGTTTTTCCTAAAACTTATACTCTAAGCCTTGAAATCATCCACATCATATTTGCTTTGCAATCCCTTTGGATGATAGCTTGGGCTAGTTTTAACTTCCCAGGCCTTGAGCAGTATAGAGTTGTATTAAGCATCTTTTTGGATCACTTGTTAGTTCATTTAGCTTGATGGTCTATAATAATCCTTGTTTTCTTGTCAAACCTGAAACATCAAAACTCATCCATTCCAAGTTAAAATATCTTTTGTTTGTTATCATCAAAACTGATTAAAAAGCCTAGTTAGGCCAACAATTTTCTTAACTGAGAAAATGAATCAACAAACCCTATGATGTCTGCCATAAAGTTAGCATTTGACGGCTTTGCAGGTTGTGGTGGCATCTCCTGTGGGACCTTTTCCTGATCTGCCAGTCTCTTAGCACCCGTGGGCAACCACATGTTGCCAACCAACTCATACCCGATCAACCTCAATGTAACCGAGGAGAACATATCTACGTTTCTCCTTCTCTTTAGCATGGCAAGGTTTGATTGGGTTTCGTCCATCCTCAGGAATAGCTTGTTTAAGATCCCCCCATAAGGCATGATGATCCTATGCACAACAATCTTAGCTAGCATCCATCTCATCATCAAACTCGGCAGGTCAAGTTTCTTTCTAGCAAATAGACACGACATGATAAAGTAATCTAGAAAGGATACATACACCTTAAACCCTGCCTTAGGCAAAATATTATATGTAATCAGATGATGGACTACCTTGGCTTCTAAGGTGAAGGACCTATAGTCTGTAGGGTGATTAGGGTTTGCAAGTGGGTTAGTCATAACTAAGTTTGCGAACATCCTAATAGAAAACTCATGTTCATTTATCCAGGAGGTCGCAGAATTAGGGCAATCAAAATCTCCCCACCCAATATCAAGGACATTAGATAGATACTCAACACTAAATCTGATGTCGGTCTTCAGAACCCGAGAGTAACATCCATCCTCATCATTTCCCAGATTCGTATAAAATAGTAAAACAAAGGTGGGATAGTGCCCATTGGGCTGATATGTCATGAGTGACCCCCACCCCTAATATCTAAACACATCCATAACATTGCTAAAATGTTGCTCCATAAAAGTGAGATCAAGGTCCTTATCGAGTATGACCTCCTTGGGATGAAATTCCCTCATGTATCTAATTTTGGCCTGTTCTGAGATGAACCAGTTCCCTGTGCGTAGGCCACCTCCTGAGCATCCATGCATTTTTTTGGCCTAGCCATGGATAATGGTGGAAGAATATTGGGGCCGAAGTAAGGATTTGGGAGAAAGGCTAGAGAAACAGAGGAAAAGCTCTCAATTTTGAGGTGAAAATGAGCTTTTCACGTGGCCAATATATATAGTCCCGTGAGGTTTGGTCAACCAAGGGGATGTTCAGTTGACCGATGCTTCAAATTCTTCACAATCTGTGTATGTTTGGTCAACCAAAGCATCGGGTGGTCAACTGAAACTATACGTGACGTTTCAATTTCCAGGGATTGGTTGACCGAAAGGATTTTGTTCTGAAATGGTTAGTTGACTGAAATGCATTCGGTTTTGAGTTTCGTCAATCAGGGGTAGACCGAAGTGTGTTTTGTCGATCAAAAATCATTAGTTCAAAACGGATGGTGGACCGAAGGGTCAAAGTCAACCATACGGTTGACCGAATATGTTAGGTCATTTAAGTATGGTGGACCGAACTCAGTCAACTCTTCAATTTTCACCGAATTTTGACCTAATTCTTGCTTTAAATGAATAACAAATGGCTTTTCAATTAAGATGGAATCTATTTGTAGGATTTCTAAGCTTAACCACTTCCCAAGCCATCGGTCATCACTACTCCACTATGGTTGATCCTATGATCCAAGGAAGAGTGATTATTCATATTCAATTTGAGCTCTTGCTCCCTCTTGTCCTGGGGAATTATCCACCATAATCACCCATATCACTTCCTTATCTAGACCTCTGGCACTCCTACATAAACAAGCAAAACCGATGTGTCCTTTCATTTCATTAAATAAGCAGAGTTTACATGCATACGAAGGTGTTTGCTTATTTGTTCTATTTTGTTTAGAAGAGGCATCCGAGTTTTTATGATTGTGGGATTTTAGAGATAGACCTATTTTGTAGAATTTATTTCTTTTGACACCTAAGGTTTTATCAAATTTTATTTGTTCTTCTTCTATGCAGTTGGTCCTCAAGATTTTATTAATTTTCTTCTTCTCTAGAATAACATGATATCCTTTTAATCCACTTAATTTCTTTACCACTTCCTTATTCTCATTTTTCAATATAGCTTTCATTTTATCCATCCTAACTAGAAGCTTATGTGTTTTCGTTAAAATTCTCTCTAGTTTTTCATTCAAAGGCATATTATGTTCAATCAATTCAGCACAAGATTCATCACAATATTTACTACAAGGAATGTTATCAGAATCAATGCATGCATTAACATAAGCCAATATATAATAAGAATCGGCAAATGATTCATCACAAGTTATATCACAAAACTCTTTATGAGAATCATCGCATGCATTAACAATAGAGCTATCATTACACTCAATATATGATTCAGCATAAAGTGTAACACAGAATTTTGCACATGAATCATCACAGCATGCATCACATGAATTATTACACGAATCAATAAAAGAGGTAGAGTCAGAATCATATACCTCATCATTTACTAATGCAGCCTACTCATGATAAGCCACCACCTGATCATTTATCTCCTTTTCCTGGGTCATTCCATACTATTTTTCAAGCTCAACTCTGATCTCCTATGCACTCATACATGCCACAAATTCAAGCAAAATTTTAGAATCAAATGATCAATACACTAAGTCCATGGCATATGAATTTGCATGCATCAAACACTTATCATTTTCTACTAGCATTCAAATTCCTTTATCAATCACTTACCAAGCCCTCCGGTTCACTGACTCACTCGAAAAATGAGCAGCTCGGAAGCTATCCCAAGTATAGGAGTTTTGTCGTGTAATATTAAGCCCAAGGGCTAGATCGTCTCCTCAGGGAATGCGTTTAATCTCAAAATTTACGTTCGTCCAATCGAAAACTAAATTGTACTGAACTCAGTTCAGATTCGGGTTTTTTAAGATTATGGAGACTTAAACAAAAACATAAATTAAAGTCCTAAAACTAACATGCTTCGAATTAAAGAGTAAGGATGGAAACTCTAATCTACTTAAAAAAATATCAAACACGCGCTAATTAAAGATGATAATTTTGAACATGGAATTAAAAACACACAGGCAAGGAAACTCAATCAGATTCAAACGCACACACTAAAAACCAAGACTTTAACACAAAGCAAGAACTCGAACCAAAATAAAAAAACACAAATAAAAACTTAAATTTAAATACTAACGAAACACAATAAAAATGCAAACTTTGATAAATCTGACCGTGAATAAACCGAGCTTCAAAAAAAACTAAAACTTGGGAAACTTCAAAACAAAAACAATATTTTTTTTTTCTTTTTAATAACCAAACCAAACCTTAACAAAATTAACTAAATGACTCGAACAATAATTAAATCTACCACCGAAAACAATAAAAAAAACATTAATAAATAATTAACCACTACAATGATAATAAAATATTTAAAATTCAAGATCTTGTCTTTTAAAATAACTTCAGCAAATAATTTAAAATAGTAGCATCCAACTTAATATTGAAAGAAATAAAAGAAGAGAGAGAGAGAGTTGGAATAATAACACCACAGTACTTAACATAAAAATAAAAGGAAAAGAAAAGAAGAAAAGGAAAGGAAATAAGAAAGAAAAGAGAAAAGCCCAGCCATGGTTGCTACATCTGCTGGTTTCCTGTGGAGGTTGCTATGCGTGGCTGGTTGTAGAGGTGAGTTTCAGCAGGAAGGAGGGACCAGAGTCCTGCAAGGAGGCGTTGCTGCGTGCTGGTACAGCAGAGAATGGTGGAGGAGGCTGGCTGTGCTGGCCATGGCTGCAGCAGAGGTGAGGCAGAGGACTGCAATTGGTGTTGCTGTGATGGAGGCCGGGGCTGCTGCTGGAGTTGGCTGTGGGATGGGGGTCTTCTGTGTTGCTGATGGTGCTGGTATGGTAGCACTGCTATGGCTAGAGGAGAAAGTTGAGAGAGAAATAGAGACAAAGAAAAAACTGCCGGAAGGAGAGAACAAGAGAGAGTTCAAGGAGAGAAACTGAGGAATGAAAAGAGAGTAGTCAAAAGAAAAACCATGGAAGAGAAAAGAGAAAAGAGAAAGGGAAAAGAGAGAAGGGGAGAGGGGGAGCCCTCGTGGGCTACCTGCGTAGGGGGAAGAAACAAAGGAACTTAAATAGGAGGCATTGGGTGCCCTAGACCCGGATTAGAGATTTGACCCATTTAGAGGACCCGAATTATTATATTTTTTTGTTCTATATTTATTACAAATTCTGCTCTTCTGGAGCCTGTATCTCACAAAACTCAAAACACAAAATTTGTAGCTAATCCTTTTCTCTTTCTTTAGGAATTTGAATTGTCTCAATCAGAGCTTGGACGGAAAAGTTATGTATAAAATACGAACAGGTGTCGGTTTTGATTCCCGGGAATTTTCCTGCGACAAAAAATTACCAAAACTTCATAAATAGTGCAATAAAGTTCAAGAATGATGATTTTGACACTTTATTAAAATATTGGACAATTTTAGACATTTAATTAAAAATATAAACCGTAAAGCCCGAGTTAAACGCCCAATTACGCAGTTTTGACGCGTAATCATTCACAGGTTTTATAAAGATGCTCATTCAAATTTTCTAGTGGGTGTAGTTAACACCACAAAACAATGAAGGATTGGAAGGTGATCATCCCTCTCCGAATAGGGGTACAACAATGTGAGTCATCCCAATCTTTAGCAAAAACGTTAAAGTCAATGCTACGAGGCTCTGGTACCAATTGTTGGAATTGGTGTATTCCCAAGAGGGGGGGGTGAATTGGGTATTTAAAATTTTCTTCCTAGGTTAATTCAAATTCTAGTAGCAGTATTACACAAGCCTAGGGTCTTTCTATACAATCATAAATTTAATCAAGAATTAAACACAAACATTCAAGTGCTGAAATTTATATTACATAAATTAAAAGCAGGCAAAAGAAATGTTAGGGGGGATCGGCCAATACAACCTACGTCCTCGCCTCAAATTCTCAAGTAAGAAGATTTCACTAAGGCTCACTTAACGGGTGAGCAGCACCTAATACAACACCTTAACAGGAGGGTGCATCTAACTTTCCTAACTAGGTCAAAAGCCAATTTGGGACTTTTCATAGGGCAAGTCTCCCTCTTTTGACCACACATTGGGAATGCAACAGATAATCAAATTTGTGTACAAACAAATAAGCTTCTTACACTAAGCAGATATGTACCACTATACTCAAAATAAATGGCTAGATGAGTATAGCAGGTAGATTTGGACAATATATTTGAAAAGATATGGGAGTACGAATGATTTTGACCAATAATATTTTTATAGAAATTTGGCTAATCTAAAACCCTAATCATGTCTTAATTGTGACAAATGAGGAGGTATTTATAGAGTTGGGAAAAATTATAACCGTTGGGGACACGTTGGGTATTTTGGAAAAAGATTAATTGAGCTTAATTAAAAATAAACCAATTTAACCTCGGTAAAAATTGAGCAACCCGAGAGGTTCGGTCGACCATTTTTAAGGTTTGGTTGACCAGATTGCTCAGTTCGGTTGACTAGGGTGTTTTTTAACTGAGGCATTGGTTGACCAGACTTGAGGCGATTTTGGAACCTTCGATGTTTAGTCGACCAGGCTAAGTTCGGTTGACCGAATTGGGATGTTCGATCGACCAGACCATTTTTCAACTTCAAGTTCGGTCAACTAGGGCATTGGGATTTCCCCACGTGTCAAATCGGTCGACCAAGGCATTGATGTTCATTTTAAGGATAGTAGACCAAATGGTCAATCTTTTGACCTTGGGGAGGTTCGGTCGACCGAAGTGTCTTTGTGTGTTAGGGTTTAGTCGACCGAACACACTAAATTTTTGCATTCAATTCCTAACTCTCTTTTAAAGATAGCTCTGTTCACATATTTGTTACTTCTAAGTTATAGGGGGTTTTTTCATGCAATAATTTTGGACTTATGGTTAGTGTAAGGTCTTTAAGCTTATCTATCCTATCATGCATGTAATGCATTAATTATTATAGACCATTAATATTTAAATATTATAGGCCCGAATAACACTTAATTAAATTACAACAAATAAATATTCTGAGTCTTAATCTTCTTTAAGTTTATGTGATCCATATGAAACTTCCAATTAATCTTGTACACAAACTCATCAAACATTAAATACTAAAGTATTTGTCATAATCAAAATGGGATATGACCTATAAGGTAAACAAAAATACTCATTTTTGGTTTCCAAATGGTAAAATCTTCACCACAAAATATTGAAGGCCTTGTAAAGATTTGTCCCTCACAAAAAAATGGATACACCAACCTGGGCTATGTGATCATTAACAAAAAATGTTTAAGCTTTTTGCAACAAGGCTCTAATACCAATTCTGAGGAATGGTGTAATCCCAAAAGAGGGGTGAATTGGAATTTTGAAAAACTTTTTCTAATTATTTCACCGATTCACCGATAATATCCTAATAAAAAATAAATCATCTATGTAAAACAATCACAATAATTTAAGCTTTTTGCAAAAAGACTCTGATACCAATTGTGAGGAATGGTGTAATCCCAAGAGGGGGGGTGAATTGGAATTTTGAAAACTTTTGCTAATTATTTCACCGATTCACTCATAATATCCTAATAAAAAATAAATCGTTTATGTAAAAAAATCACAACAATTTATATATGCGATCATATATGTGTGGAAATATAAATGAGATAAGGGAGAGAGAGAATGACACTGAGATTTTAACGAGGTTCAGCTGTCCTCGCCTACGTCTTCGTCTTGAGCAAACCACCAAAGGATTTCAACTATACCACTCCTATAACCGAGCGGAACAACCACTTACACACTTCTTCTTGGTGGAGCCACCTCTCTGAGCAATATCCCCTCACTCGGTGCAATCCTTATAGGCGGAGGCACCCCTTCAAGTGATACCCCATGCTCGGTACACCGCTTGTTAGAATTGGAGTATTCCCAAGAGGGGGGGTAAATTGGAATTTTAAAACTTTTTCACCTAGGTTGATCTATGCAACAACGGTATGTACACAACCTAGGATCAGTCTATACAATTTCCAAATGCGTAGATAAATATACTGTGGAAATTAAGTCATACGCATCATTCACCTATAACATACACGTGCGGTAAATATAAAATGCAGAAATATAAGCAAACACACGATATGTTATCGGGGTTCGGCCAACTGTGCCTACGTCCCCGCCTCAAGCTCGCAAGCTTGAGGATTCCACTAATAGCTCACTTAAGGGTGGAGCGGCACCGTTTACAATCAGGTCAAATTAACATAGGGCTGACCTCAACCTTAACCAAGTCAATTAGCGGGGCTGACCTCAACCTTAACCAGGTCAATTAGCGGGGCTTACCTCAACCTACACGCCTTAACAGGACGACGCACCTAGCTTTCCTAACCAGGTCTAAGCCAATTCGGGACTATTCCAGGGCTAGTCTCCCTCTTCAGGCCCGTGCCTGGAAATACACAGTATTTAAAATACAATAAAATGGTACAATGATTAAGCTTTCAAGTAAAGCAGATGTGTACCCAGATATGCGCAATCACAAACACCACAGTGTGATTCAATATGTAAGCTCAATGTGGTCTAAGATGTCAACTCTCAAATAGATTTACTATCGTTGTAATGAGTGCGTGAGAGTGCAAACCTAAATGATCTTTGTATCACAGGATATTCAATCTAAGTGCTCAAACAAAGATATTATCCAAACTCCATATATTTCAATCAACAAGTTTTCTCAATACATATATGTATACGAAGCTCTAGCAATGTATAAGTTTGGTTTGTAAAAAGAGTTTAATCTTTGTATTCAACTATAGATATAAATCAATGAATATTGCAACAAAGATTTTTCTCACGCAAAAAAATATCTCTTTAAAGATTTATCAAGACAAAGCACACTGGATATTTGAAAGTATTTTGAAATGGTTTTTGCAATCCACACCAAATACAAAACTTCACAAGGTATTGCAATGAATGTGCAATACTTGGAAGTTTAATATAAGTCTTCTTAGGAGAGACTTATTAACAAAGTCCCCTAAGAATACTTAGGTTAGCTCTCAATCAAAATCGTCAAAAACAATTACCGCACTTGGGAGAGTAACCCTAGAAATCAACAACACTTAAATCACACTTACAAAAATGTTTGAGTGGAAGATCTGGTAAGAATAAGTGTTGGAGGCTCAAAGATAAGTATTATGGGTTTTATGATTTTTAGAGATTTTTACTCTAATCCAATCTACTAATCTCTCTTAATTTTCTCAAATGAGCTCATATATATAGATATTGGAGAAAATATGACCGTTGGGGACCTATTGGGTATTATTAGAAAATTTTAATGATGTTTAAAGCATTTTAACCCTGTTTAAAAATTATTAACAGCGGTAAAAAATTAGGGCAACCCAAGAGGTCCGGTCGACCAGAACAAGTTCGGTCGACCAAGTCTCATATGGTTCGGTCGACCAGGGGACTTTTGAACTAAGGTCTCGGTTGACCAGGGGAAGAAGATTTCTCAATTTTCCAAGGTTCAATCAACCAGGCTATTTTGAACTGCCTGGTTCGGTCAACCAAACCACTGGGAATTCTCCCGAGGACCCTCCCGTCGACTAGGTAGTTGAAGTAGAAAAGTGGTCGCTCAACCAGATGGTCAAAATATTGACCAGGAAGGTTTTCAGTTGACCAGGGCCTTTTGAACTACCTAGTTCAGTCGACCAGATGGTCAAACTTTGACCCAGGGAGGTTTCGGTCGACCAGGGCTTCTTGAACTACATGTTCCGGTAGACTAGGTGGTCAAAATGTTGACCAAAAAGAGTTTCGGTCGACCAAGGCCTTTTGAACTATCTATTTTGGTCGACTAGATGTTTCAGTCGACCGGGGCCTTTTGAACTATCTGTTTTGGTCGACCAGATGTTTTGGTCAACTGGGCCAAAATGAACTGACTTTGCTGGTCAACTGAAAGTGCACCATGTGTGCATTTCGGTCCCATTTCGAAACAAACAAGCCCTATTCAAGTGCCTAACAAACATATGTGTAAATGTGTGTGTCCTATGATCACTTGGGATCCAATTTGAAGACACCGGAAAAGTCCAGTGTCGGTCGACCGAAGGGTATTCCCTAAGGTCTGTCTAAGGTCATTTTCCTTTTAAGCTTACGTATTAAGCCATGCAAGTGATGCATGTAATTATTACAATCAAAGCCGTATTTACTATTACAGACCTTTCCTACTTAATTATTACAAACCCAAATATAACATACAACAAATAAATTATATCTAGGGTCTTCGTCTTCGTTTTCCTCCAGGTCTCCGAGTGCCATCATAGGATACTACCAAGATAAACCTACACATCAACTCGGCAGTTATTAAATACCTGAGTATTTGTCATAATCAATACAAGGTATGACCCATAGGGTCAACAATCTCCCCCTTTTTGATGATGACAAATACTTGCCTACTTCTCCCCCTTTTGGCAACAGCAAAAAGGGTGTAGATAACCATTTAAGTTTATATAGGCAAATAAGAGGAAAATATCATTTTTGTACATAATAAGTTCGGAAAGTTTTTTGAAAAATTTCGGCGGCATGCCGTTTAATAATGAGACTTTCCAAAACAAATCCTGTATAAAAAGGGCTGTTTGAGTTTATAAACCTAGCAAGTTATCCACAACTACTCAAACCGCTCAGTATGGTCCATCAATCAAGTATAAATTTCAATATCATCATAAAGTGGACAGCGGAAGTGGCGATTACAAGTCATAATCAATACTCATTAAGCCCAATATGATTATGCAATAAAATGTAAAGTCCAAGGCCATCATGGAGTAGACATATGAATTATGCACACAAGCAACAATCAATATTCACAAATCTAAGGCAATAAAACAAATCAACTATAAAGTTTGTTTCTTAGACTTCTAAATTTTACTTGAGAGCTCCCCCTAAATTTATGTACACTATGAAATATCTAGGAAGCATCTACTTATACTGACATTAATTATGAGAGTTCATTAAGTTTCTAATACAGTATAAGTAATGAAACAAAGCGGACTCAAAAAGTTAAAGCCAATTAATAGTGTGAGCTCAATGAGCTTGGTGAGTCATAATTCTCTTCTCAAGGATGGGGCTAAAACTCCCAAATATAGTCTCAGGCATACATAAGCGCGTTTATGCTCAAGAATGAATTTCATTTAAGCACATCCATCATATGTTCATTCTTCTTAGTATTACTTAGCATGCAAGATGTTGACCTTATAGGTCACACCCTGGTTTTGATAATGACAAACTCAATTGTATTTAATAAATATCCAGTTCATGTGCAGGTTTATACTAACATACATTCAAGGGCACATGAAAGCTTGAAGACAATTTCACATTCCCAATTGTAATATCTCTAAGTGAATTTTGTCTATAATAGTAATTAGGCTGTCTGTAATAGTAATTAGGGTACTGGTTTGTAATAAGCTCACACACATCACATGAATGATTTACTTTGTAAGCTCAAACCGAACCATAGAAAGACCTTAGAGTGTACCTTCGGGCGACCGAAGGTCGACCGACACCGGACTTTTTCGGTGTCTTCAAAATTGGACCCCAAGTGGCCTTAGGACACACACATATGCACATATGTTTATTATGCACTTAAAATTGATTGAGTTGGGTCAATTCGGGACCGAAATGCACACTTGGTGCACTTTCGGTCGACCGAGCCAAACAGTTCAAATTGGCCCGGTCGACCGAAACCGGTCCGGGTCAACTATTTGACCCGGTCCCAGTCGACTGACCCCTTACAGGTCATTTGACCTCGGTCGACCGAACCACCTGGGAGTCAACTATTTGACCCCCTGGTCGACCGACCACTTTTGTACTCCAACAACTCGGTCGACCGAAGCGCCTCGGGAGAATTCCCAACAACTCGGTCGACCGAGCCGTGCAGTTCAAAAAGGCCTCGATCGACCGAAACTCGGAGATTTCAAAAATCGCCCTTACCCGGTCGACCGACCCCTTAGTTCAAAATGCCCTCGGTCGACCGGGCTACTTGAGTCCCGGTCGACCGAGCTACTTTTGGTCGACCGGACCTCTCGGGTTGCCCTGATTTTTTTACCGCGATTAAATTTTTTAAACAGGGTTAAATTTTCTTAAGTGTCATTAATCTTTTCTGAAAATTCCTAATAAGTCCCCAACGGTCAAAATTCTTGGTATGTCTATATATACTCCTTCATTTGGTGGATTAAGCACGGATTAGCAAATAAATTAAGAAAAATTTTCTCTCAAGCCAAATACTCATATTTGCCTCCTACTACTTACATTACTTTGAAAACCTACTCAAGCTTACACTCTTCATCTATCCAAATCATTTGTAAGTGTATTGAGTCTTTTATTTTTGGTTAGCTCTTCATATTGCTGTGTATTTGAATCGATTTTTGAGAGCATAACCTAAGTTTTCTTAGGAGGCTTTGCCAATAAGCCTGCCCTAAGAAAGACTCTTTGTGACATCCCAAGTATTGCACTCTAGTTGCAATATCTTAGGAAGTTCATTTTTGTTTGGAGATTGCAAAAATACTTTCAAACATATTTGAATATCTTGTGGTGTTCATATTGATATATTTGGGAAAGGATATTCGTGTGTGTGTGATATATAAATCTTTGTGGTATTGTTTGTACAAGTTTTATAAATATATATCATTTACCGAAAATAAAGATTATCTACTTTGCAATACAAGCACATACGCATTCTATTGATTGATAATATTGAGGCTTGCTTGGTATTCTGTGTGAACACTCTTGACTGAATATTTTGAAGTGCACAGATTATTATTGACACTCTCACGTACGTGTTACACTGATAGAAAACATAGTTGAGAGATTGACATATTTAGACCACATAGAGCTTACATTTTAAATCACTTGTGGTGTTTGTGTTTGTGCGCATTTGTGGTACATATCTGCTTTACTTGAAAGCACAATTGTATTGTACCTTTGATTGTATATCTGAGAGATTCCAGGCGTGGCCCGAGGGGGCGGTAATCCAGCCCGGTAAGGATTGGTGTAAAGGTTGAGGTCAGCCCCGCTAATTGACCTGGTTAAGGTTGAGGTCAGCCCTGTGGTAATTTGACCTGGTTTGTATAGGTGACGCTCCACCTGTTTAAGTGAGCAAGGTATTGTGATAATCCTTGTGCTGGTTAGCCAAGGCGGGGACGTAGGCGGTTGGCCGAACCTCGATAACATATCCGCGTGTCATCTTCTCTTTACTGCTTTCTGATACTTGTGTGATTATTTAAACTGCTTCATCTGATCTCTGGCACATTTACATCATTTGCACTAGATTGACCCTAGGCTTGTGAACATACTGCTGCTAGAAGGAATACTTAGAAGGTAAAATTTAAAAATACCAATTCACCCCCCCTCTTGGGATCACGGTAAAGCTAACAATTGGTATCAGAGCGAGGTTGCATAGACTGATTGTTATTTTGCACAAAGTTCACATATGGCTCATAGCTCCGTGACCCCTTTCCCTGAGGGACCATCTTCCACACGACCTCCTGTTTTTAGCGGTGTTAATTACACCTTCTGGAAACAGAGGATGCGCATCTACCTTCAGAATACTGATTGGAAGGTGTGGAGGATTGTCTCTAAGGGAAACTATGTCCCTATGAGAATTGAGGGTGCAGCTAGGGTTCCTAAGACTGAGGATGAATATGATGATGATGATATGAAAGTCGTTAGTCTTAATGCCACTGCTATGAATATTTTATATTGTAGTCTTGATGTGAATGAATTTAACAGGATTATGGCATGTTCAACTGCAAAAGAAATATGGGATAAATTAGAGGTCACATATGAGGGTACTAGAGATGTGAAAGACAGTAGGATAGATATGTTGACCAGTGAGTATGAGGCCTTTAGGATAAATGTAGATGAGTCCATTCAGAGCATGTACACTAGATTCACACACATCATAAACTCACTACATGCATTAGGAAAGACATATCCCACATATGAAATGATCAGGAAGATCCTTAGAGGCTTGCCTCCTGTTTGGGAAGCTAAGGCTACGGCCATTGCTGAGGGTAGAGACCTTAAGGCCATGAGCTTAGACGAATTGATAGGTTCCTTAATCACTTATGAACTGTCCATAAATGAAAGACTCAATGAGCATAACAAGGCTAAGAAGGTGACTGCACTAAAAGCATCTAACGACACTTTTAGTGAGTATAGTGAGTCTAATACTGATGAGGAAATGGCTATGCTAACTAAAAAGTTTAGTAAATTCTTCAGGAAGAACAGGAAGCCATTTAAAAAATATAGAGACTCCACTAATGAGAAGGGAGAGTCCAGCAAAAGAAAGGAAAAATCAAATGCTCCTACATGCTACAACTGCAACAAAGTGGGGCACATCAAACCCGACTGCCCACTTCTGAAAAAGGAGGCTAAGAAAAATAAAAGAGCCATGAAAGCTGGGACTTCATGGGATCAATTCAGCAGCAGCAACTCAGACTCGGATCATAGTGACACAGAGGTCGCTAACTGGTGCTTAATGGCACATGGGAATGAGGTATCGTCTTCTAGTTCTTCATCTTCTTATTGTTCATCTGATGATTGTGATTCTGACAGCATGCCTACATTTAGACAATTGCAATTTGAATATATCCGTGTTTCAAAATTATTGGGCAAAATGACCAAAGAGAATGAAAATAAGAAATGTGACAATTGGTCTAAATTGTTTAATATGGCAAAAACCTCTCATGCATCTATTTTAAAAAAAAAGGATACTACTATTGTTGAGCTTGAGAGGAAAGTGGATGATAGCTCCACAATCATTTTTAAATTCACAAAGGGCAAAGAAAATTTTGAAAAACTACTTGGTGCCCAAAGAAATTCTTTAAGTAAAGAGGGTCTTGGTTTTAATGGCATTGAAAATATTAGACGACCTAATCTTTACTTAGGACATTTTACACGAGAATCAAAATCTCATATCCCTCCTAAAGAACCTAAGTGTAGACTGAAATGTTTTAAATGCAAACAGATTGGTCACATTCAATTTGATTGTCCACTTAGGAATAAGCATGCTAAAATCAGAAAGGTATGGGTAGTTAAAGGAGACCCTGCTACTAACCTCCATGGACCCAATAAAATTTGGGGACCAGCATCAGTCACTTAGCTTATTTTGCAGGTATGTCTAAAATCATCCCCATCCAAGGACCGGTGGTACTTAGACAGTGGGTGCTCACGACACATGACCAGTGACAAGGGAAAATTCACTTCAATTGTTCCCAAGGATGGAGGCTACGTGACATTTGGTGACAATGCCAAAGGACGCATCGTCGGGGTAGGTAAGGTTGGTAAGGATTCCTCTCCTACTATCGATAATGTTCTGTTGGTTGATGGATTGAAACATAATCTACTTAGCATAAGTCAATTGTGTGATATAGGATATAAAGTATCATTTGAGAATGACAAATGCATAGTAGAAAATAAAACAGACCACAAAGTACTCTTTACTGCTGAGAGACATGAAAATGTTTACACTACATCTCTTGATAATTTAGCTTCGCAACAAGTAACATGTTTTTCTGCTATAAATGAAGCTAGTTGGTTGTGGCATAGGCGTTTGGGGCATGCTAGCATGGACTTGTTGTCTAAGCTTGTTAGAAAAGAATTGGTTAAAGGTTTGCCTAAAATGTCTTTTGTAAAGGACAAAATTTGTGATGCATGTCAAACGGGTAAGCAAACAAAATCTAGTTTTAAGAAAAAGAAATTCATATCTACTACTAGACCATTGGAGTTGCTTCACCTAGATTTATTTGGGCCTAATTCTGTGCAAAGTCTTGGTGGAAAATCTTATGCTTTTGTAATTGTGGACGATTTTTCTAGATTCATATGGGTGTTATTTCTTGCACATAAAAATGAATCATGTGAACATTTCACCAAACTTTGCAGGAGAATTCAGAATGAAAAAGGATATAAAATCACTCACATAAGAAGTGATAGAGGCACGGAATTCAAAAATGAAAGCATAGAAAAATATTGTGACTTAGAAGGTATATCTCATAATTTTTCTGCACCTAGGACACCTCAACAAAATGGTGTAGTTGAAAGAAAGAATAGGTCACTACAAGAAATGGGAAGAACTATGTTGAATGAGCATAACTTACCTAAATATTTTTGGGCCGAGGCCATTAATACTGCATGCTATGTTATGAATAGGGTGTTGATTAGACCATCAATTAATAAAACTCCTTATGAATTGTGGAACAACCATAAGCCTAATATTTCCTATTTTCATGTATTTGGTTGTAAATGCTTTGTGCTTAGAGATAACGAGCATCTAGGAAAATTTGACTCTAAATCTGATGAAGGCATCTTCCTAGGCTATGCTCTTAATAGTAAAGCATATAGAGTTTTCAATAAAAGAACTTTAGCCGTAATTGAATCCATTCATGTTGTATTTGATGAGTCTAATCCATTCTCTAACAAAGATGATGAAGATGATATTGATATTAGAAACTGTTTAGAGAAAATGTCCATTGAAAATAATGCAAGTGAAAATCAAGAAGCAAACGAAAAATCACTTGAGG
Source organism: Malania oleifera (assembly GCF_029873635.1). Lineage (NCBI taxonomy): Eukaryota > Viridiplantae > Streptophyta > Magnoliopsida > Santalales > Ximeniaceae > Malania > Malania oleifera. Next base: position 69,504,695 of record NC_080417.1, on the reverse strand, counting down.
ATAATGAGAATGGAAATCAAGAATTGCCTAAAGATTGGAAATACATTAGAAGTCATCCTATAGATCAAATCATAGGCGAACCATCCCGCGGAGTAGCCACTAGATCATCATTGAGAAATATAGTAAACCACTCCGCTTTCTTATCCCAAGAAGAACCTAAAAATATTAAAGAAGCCATAGAAGATGAATCTTGGGTAATGTCCATGCAAGAAGAACTTAATCAATTTGAAAGAAGTAAAGTGTGGACCTTAGTTCCTAGGCCAAATGAGCACACCATCATTGGAACTAAATGGGTATATAGAAATAAGAAAGATGAAAATGGGGTAGTAACTAGGAATAAAGCCAGACTAGTTGCCCAAGGATACAACCAACAGGAAGGGATTGATTTTGATGAAACATATGCTCCTGTTGCTAGATTAGAAGCCATTCGTATGCTACTTGCCTTTGCCGCTTTTAAAAATTTTAAATTGTTTCAAATGGATGTTAAAAGCGCATTTTTAAATGGCTACATCAATGAAGAGGTATATGTAGAACAACCACCCGGTTTTGAGAATCATAAATATCCCGATCATGTTTACCGGTTGTCTAAAGCCCTGTATGGATTGAAACAAGCTCCCAGAGCTTGGTATGAGAGGCTTAGTGGTTTTCTATTAGAAAATGAGTTTACCCGTGGCAAGATTGACACTACACTTTTCATCAAGTCCAAAAATGATGATATGCTCCTCGTTCAGATTTATGTGGATGATATCATTTTTGGAGCAACCAATGATGAGTTGTGTAATGAGTTTGCCAAATGCATGCAAAGTGAGTTTGAAATGAGCATGATGGGTGAACTTAGTTTCTTCTTAGGTCTACAAATTAAGCAAGCTAATCATGGAACTTTCATATGCCAATCTAAATACATAAGGGACTTGCTAAAGAAATTTAATATGGAAGATTGTAAAATTCTTGGCACACCTATGAACTCTTCCATAAAACTTGATAAAGATGAACAAGGGATCCCTGTTGATGTAAAATTATACCGTGGCATGATTGGAAGTCTCCTATACCTCACTGCTAGTAGGCCTGATATTATGTTTAGTGTGTGCATGTGTGCTAGATTTCAGGCTAACCCTAAGGAATCTCATCTGAAAGCTGTTAAACGAATCCTTAGGTATCTAGTTGGAACTATAGAGTTAGGACTTTGGTACCCTAAGCATACTACTTTTGAGATTGTCAGTTACACTGATGCTGACTTTGCCGGTAGTAAGGTTGATAGAAAAAGCACTAGCGGCACTTGCCATTACTTAGGACAATCTCTTGTTTCTTGGTTCTCCAAGAAACAAAACTTAGTTGCCTTATCCACCGCCGAAGCTGAATATATTGCAGCTGGAAGTTGTTGTGCCCAAACTCTTTATATGAAACAACAACTTGTGGATTTTGGATTGCACTATGAAACAATACCGATTAAATGTGATAATACTAGTGCAATCAACATCTCTAAAAATCCTATCTCACATTCACGAACTAAACACATTGAGATTAGACATCATTTCCTTCGTGATCATGTGCAAAAAGGGGATGTGGCTCTTGAGTTTGTATGCACAAATGAACAGTGGGCCGATATATTCACTAAGCCACTACCTGAGGATAGATTTATACAAATTAGACGGGAGTTAGGCTTAATGCATAATAGAGAAGCTTCATAATCTAATATATTCTATAACTTGCACAAATTTAGGGGGAGCTGCTTTATATTGTGAAAGTTGGTTGTTGACTGAGTGCTTATGTCATACGTTCACTTATTGCATGTTCATATTGACTATTGCCTATGATTGCATTATTTGTCGAATTCATGGCCATTTTGAAAGTTTATTTGCTATAATTGGCTTATACTGAACTGTTTGAGTAGTTGTGGATAAACTGTTAGGAAATATAAACTCAAACAGGTTACACTTACACAGGTTTATTTTTGGAAAGTCCTATTTACAAACGGCACTCTGCCGAAATTTTTCAAAACGGCACTCTACCAACATTAGTCTTGTGTAAATGTACCTAATCCAAGCCTGTTCCTTTAATTCCGATGACCCTTTTTGCTGTTGCCAAAAGGGGGAGATGGACAGAAAGGCAAAATTGGATGCATTTTGTGAGGGGGAGCCTTCTCAAGGCTTAACCCTAACCCTATAGTTTTGCCAATCGAGTTTGTCATCATCAAAAAGGGGGAGAATGTTGACCTTATAGGTCACACCCTGGTTTTGATAATGACAAACTCAATTGTATTTAATAAATATCCAGTTCATGTGCAGGTTTATACTAACATACATTCAAGGGCACGTGAAAGCTTGAAGACAATTTCATATTCCCAATTGTAATATCTCTAAGTGAATTTTGTCTGTAATAGTAATTAGGATGTCTGTAATAGTAATTAGGGTACTCGTTTGTAATAAGCTCACACACATCACATGAATGATTTACTTTGTAAGCTCAAACCGAACCATAGAAAGACCTTGGAGTGTACCTTCGGGCGACCGAAGGTCGACCGACACCGGACTTTTTCGGTGTCTTCAAAATTGGACCCCAAGTGGCCTTAGGACACACACACATGCACATATGTTTATTAGGCACTTAAAATTGATTGAGTTGGGTCAATTCGGGACCGAAATGCACACTTGGTGCACTTTCGGTCGACCGAGCCAAACAGTTCAAATTGGCCCGGTCGACCGAAACCGGTCCGGGTCAACTATTTGACCCGGTCCCGGTCGACCGACCCCTTACAGGTCATTTGACCTCGGTCGACCGAACCACCTGGGAGTCAACTATTTGACCCCCCGGTCGACCGACCACTTTTGTACTCCAACAACTCGGTCGACCGAAGCGCCTCGGGAGAATTCCTAACAACTCGGTCGACCGAGCCGTGCAGTTCAAAAAGGCCTCGGTCGACCGAAACTCGGAGATTTCAAAAATCGCCCTTACCCGGTCGACCGACCCCTTAGTTCAAAATGCCCTCGGTCGACCGAGCTACTTGAGTCCCGGTCGACCGAGCTACTTTTGGTCGACCGGACCTCTCGGGTTGCCTTGATTTTTTTACCGCGATTAAATTTTTTAAACAGGGTTAAATTTTCTTAAGTGTCATTAATCTTTTCTGAAAATTCCTAATAAGTCCCCAACGGTCAAAATTCTTGGTATGTCTATATATACTCCTTCATTTGGTGGATTAAGCACGGATTAGAAAATAAATTAAGAAAAATTTTCTCTCAAGCCAAATACTCATATTTGCCTCCTACTACTTACATTACTTTGAAAACCTACTCAAGCTTACACTCTTCATCTATCCAAATCATTTGTAAGTGTATTGAGTCTTTTATTTTTGGTTAGCTCTTCATATTGCTGTGTATTTGAATCGATTTTTGAGAGCATAACCTAAGTTTTCTTAGGAGGCTTTACCAATAAGCCTGCCCTAAGAAAGACTCTTTGTGACATCCAAAGTATTGCACTCTAGTTGCAATATCTTAGGAAGTTCATTTTTGTTTGGAGATTGCAAAAATACTTTCAAACATATTTGAATATCTTGTGGTGTTCATATTGATATATTTGGGAAAGGATATTCGTGTGTGTGTGATATATAAATCTTTGTGGTATTGTTTGTACAAGTTTTATAAATATATATCATTTACCGAAAACAAAGATTATCTACTTTGCAATACAAGCACATACGCATTCTATTGATTGATAATATTGAGGCTTGCTTGGTATTCTGTGTGAACACTCTAGACTGAATATTTTGAAGTGCACAGATTATTATTGACACTCTCACGTACGTGTTACACTGATAGAAAACATAGTTGAGAGATTGACATATTTAGACCACACAGAGCTTACATTTTAAATCACTTGTGGTGTTTGTGTTTGTGCGCATTTGTGGTACATATCTGCTTTACTTGAAAGCACAATTGTATTGTACCTTTGATTGTATATCTGAGAGATTCCAAGCGTGGCCCGAGGGGGCGGTAATCCAGCCCGGTAAGGATTGGTGTAAAGGTTGAGGTCAGCCCCGCTAATTGACCTGGTTAAGGTTGAGGTCAGCCCTGTGGTAATTTGACCTGGTTTGTATAGGTGACGCTCCACCCGTTTAAGTGAGCAAGGTATTGTGATAATCCTTGTGCTGGTTAGCCAAGGCGGGGACATAGGCGGTTGGTCGAACCTCGATAACATATCCGCGTGTCATCTTCTCTTTACTGATTTCTGATACTTGTGTGATTGTTTAAACTGCTTCATCTGATCTCTGGCACATTTACATCATTTGCACTAGATTGACCCTAGGCTTGTGAACATACTGCTGCTAGAAGGAATACTTAGAAGGTAAAATTTAAAAATACCAATTCACCCCCCCTCTTGGGATCACGGTAAAGCTAACACAAGAGATTTTCGGCATTAAGTTCTTACTGATTTATTCTAAGATTAGGACCTAAATTCCCATGTATATTTGCATGCACGCTTACTTGAATTTAGCTCAAGGATGATGTTCTCTTAAGTGCATTTCTTATATACTCATCCTATCAAATAATTCAGCATGCAACAAATATTGATCTTTCAACGCATATGCATGACATATTGCATTTCATTTTAAAAGCACAATAGTCTATTAAGACTATACTCAAGGTTATGCAATTTTGAAACACATGTATGTATATAATAATAATGAGGCAAGAGATAAAAATTTGAGTTTTGAGAAGGGTTCTTGCCATAAGTACTAAAATAAATACATATGTATATAACTATAAACATATATCCCCTTTTGATATTTGCAAAAGGTACTAGGGGTGCTTTCCAAAAATAAATTTAAAGATCATGCAAGCAAGCAACAAATTTTTTGGTTTGTCAATAAAGCACATACTAAAGATAACCAGAAAACCAAAACCATAATGATCCTAAGAGTTTCAACAATCACATGCAAGATCATATGGCAAGTACAAACAGTTGTGACAATATAAACATGCTTCAGATTATGAATTTCAATAAAATTGTTTCATTCAAGTGCATGTCACAATGAGTTCATTTAAGATCTAAGCTAAACATATGGGTAAGAAAAACAAGATAGTAATTTAATTTTAGATGCTCCCCCTATCAATTTGAATATGTGCTTAGATTCTTTAACTACTTATGCTTAACCAAAGATTAATTTCATTTTGCTTAGTGATAAAAGCCATCAATCCACATCTTTAAAATCAACTATACCGAGTATTTGTCAATTGCATTTTTCACTTGATTAGTATAGTTGTCCCTATAGACCATAGATGCATCAAAGAATATATATTAAGGCATGCAATATAGTTCAAGATCCACAAACATTCCATATCAAAATATAAGCCTTTAAGCACAAGATATAATGTTCAGGGATTTTAGAAGAGCCTCAATATTTCAATAAACGAAAGTGACGCATATAAGTCATTTATGTGCTTCCTATAGGGATGGAGCTGAGCTCTCATAAGTATGTGATGATTATGCAAGGATGAAAATGTGATATTTCTATTTAAGTTTTCACTCATCTTTTCAAAACATTTTAACATTTATTATCATAATCATCCTTAACACAAGGTTTTGGTTTAGGAAAAATCCTGTCGAAATTTCGGCAGAGTGGCGTCTGTAAATCGGACATTTCCCAAATTTTCAAGTACCAAACCTGATAGATTCAAGCAATCAATTCAAAAAATTTCAGTTTAAGCATGCGAGAACCTATATATGCTACCAGCATGCAATACACAACATACTGCATCAGCCATGCAGTTGGCGTTCCATGCAATCCAGTATTATCAAACAACATATTCAATAACGGTTCACAATACTAGATAATCACAAATCACTATCCATCAATATATAGTATAAACAATACACAACAGTGGATAGTTATGAGTTTAGTATAGTATGGTTATTCATTAAGGCACAAAGACATAAATGATATGAGAATATAAGAGCATTTTCATTTATATAGATATGAAGGATAAATGCTCCCCCTGAGTTATGCACTTATTCAATTTATGTCTTTTTCACTTTCTAGTTCTTTAGCCAAGTGTTTTAAAATTTTTGAAGATATATGCTTGGCTTTGGATGAATAGGCTTAGCGGACCAAAAAGTCACAATAGCTATTTCTTTAAGTGAGCTAAGCCAATATTGCCTCTATTGATATGAATTTCAATACGTGTGAGAGGCACAAGTTAGAATGACTTTCAATTTAAAAGTACACATGCATAGGTCTTCTTAAATTTTATGCATTTACCTAGATTGAGACCTAGGCAATCATATTAGCCATTCAACTCATCTCTAAGTACACAACGCTCTAAAGGATATGTCTTAGTGATTTGAGAGCTCGTGAAGGGATGATAAATAAATACTCTTTGTAGATTTAAATCACTTAATGGGTACATAAGAGTATTTAGGATAGACAGGACATTTTTCAAGATATTTCTGTGAAGGTAATCATGTCCATACTTGGGCAAAGAGCATATAGGATATGTGAATGTTGTGAACAATGCTCTTTGGTGATCGGAAAGTATCCTTTCGATATTATCACAATTTAGAATAAGAATACAAACCAAGGAAATGATGAATCTATACCTGATATGATCGTGGTTTGGTAAAGATTTCCTATGGAGTGATTAAACCAAAATTAAAGGTCTTACAATTTCAACTCAAAGGGACCAAATTCCTAGTGGATACCTTTAATTTGGTTATAGCTATGAGGAGCACTTAATATATATATTAGCCATTTAAGATCAGTAGTGCTTTAAGCCCAAAGTGATGACTTGATTTTGATTTAGGCTTTTCACATTCAAAAGTGAGTTTAGGGTATAGTGATATATGATAGAAGATAGAATCCTAACACTTAATTTTGTGTGATGGACAATAGTTGCTTAACTTGGTGATTTTCATGTTAGCATGGGTTAAGCAATTAGAACTAAACACCGGGCGTACACGCCATGTCCATTTGGAAGTGGAACAAGGTTATTAGTATAACAAGATAGTGCACTAAGATTTTCATTTTAAGCAACAACCACTTCCCAAACCTAACGTCATCACACCTTCCAAAACCTAGGAACAAAGGAGGAATGAAAGAATGCATTTTCAATTTGAGTTCATTTTTCCTTAAATCCTACGGGGTTTGCTACCATGATAACCCACATCATTTCTTTACTCAAGCCTCTAGCACTTCTAAATAGAAACTTAAACCATACGTGCCACACAGTTTTCCAAAATAAGCAGGTATAGAATATACGCAAGGGATTGTGCTTATTTATTACATTTTTATTTAGTAAGGCTTGACTGTTGGTTTTGTGTAAACAATTTGAACCCTTTTTGAAACGAATTTTCCTTTTAGGTCCAAAGGGTTTATTATGATTATTCTTATCATTTTTAGCTTTGAGTGTAGATCTAGAATAATCATATATTTCTTTATCTAAGAATGCAATTTTCAATATTTTCTCAATCTTTTTCATTTCAAGAATAGCATGAAAATTTTCTAACCCCTTTAATTGTTTTGCTATTTCTCATTCTTCAAAAATATTTTATGCTTAGAAATTCTAACTAGAAACTTGTGCATTTTCAATAACGTCTTTTCTAGTCTTTCATGTGACAACATGCTTTTGGTATTCAATTCAGCACATGATTCAATACATAGGTCAATACAAGAATTATCATATGAATCATTGCATGCATATTTAACAGGACTATCACAAACATTCTCAGATGATTCATCATACGATATGCTGCAATGCTTTTCACAAGAATCATCATATACATCATTAACAATATTATGAACAGATGATTCAGCATGAGATACAACACAACATTCAACATAAGAATCATCACACGAATCATCAACAGAATTATTATGGTATTTAGCAGATGATACAATGCATGTAGTGACATCGCATTCAACACATGAATCCTCAAACGAGCTAGAGTGAGAATCATATACCTCATGCTCTGTTGATGCACTATCCTTATCACTTACCACTCCCTGAGCATCTGAACATGACATCTCTGGAGTGATGGTTTCCTTTTTCTGAGTCTCTCCGTATTTCTTTTCAAGCTCAACCCAGATCTCCTGTGTACTACAACATGCCATAAACTCATGAAGAATATCAGTATCTAAAGCACAATATAGCATGTCCATGGCATGTGAATTTGCATGCATCGAATTGATATCATTTTCTACAGGCATACAAATTCCATTTACAATCACCTGCTAGGCCCTCCAATTCATTGATTTTATAAAAATGCTCATTCTAATTTTCCACATGGTGTAATCGACACCACAAAACATAGGAGGACTGAAAGGTGATTGACCCTCGCTGAATGGGAATATACCAATTTGAGCCATTGCAATCTTTTTGCAAAAACGTTTAAGTCTAGTGCAACGAGGCTCTGATACCAATTGTTAGAATTGGTGTATTCCCAAGAGGGGGGGTGAATTGGAATTTTAAAACTTTTTCACCTAGGTTGATCTATGCAACAATGGTATGTACAAAACCTAGGATCAATCTATACAATTTCCAAATGCGTAGATAAATATACTGTGGAAATTAAGTCATACGCATCATTCACCCATAACATACACGTGTGGTAAATATAAAATGCAGAAATATAAGCAAACACAAGATATGTTATCGTGGTTCGGCCAACTATGCCTACGTCCCCACCTCAAGCTCGCAAGCTTGAAGATTCCACTAATAGCTCACTTAAGGGTGGAGCGGCACCGTTTACAATCAGGTCAAATTAACACAGGGCTAACCTCAACCTTAACCAGATCAATTAGCGGGGCTGACCTCAACCTACACGCCTTAACAGGATGACGCACCTAGCTTTCCTAACCGGGTCTAAGCCAATCCGGGACTATTCCAGGGCTAGTCTCCCTCTTTAGGCCCGTGCCTGGAAATACAACAGTATTTAAAATAAAATCAAATGGTACAATGATTAAGCTTTCAAGTAAAGCAGATGTGTACCCAGATACGCGCAATCACAAACATCACAGTGTGATTCAATATGTAAGCTCAATGTGGTCTAAGATGTCAACTCTCAAATAGTTTTACTATCGTTGTAATGAGTGCGTGAGAGTGCAAACCTAAATGATCTTTGTATCATAGGATATTCAGTCTACGTGCTCAAACAAAGATATTATCCAAACCTCATATATTTCAATCGACAAGTTTTCCCAATACATATATGTATATGAAGCTCTAGCAATGTATAAGTTTGGTTTGCAAAAAGAGTTTAATCTTTGTATTCAACTATAGATTTAAATCAATAAATATTGCAACAAAGATTTTTCTCACACAAACAAATATCTTTTTAAAGATTTATCAAGACAAAGCACACTGGATATTTGAAAGTATTTTGAAATGGTTTTTGCAATCCACACCAAATACAAAACTTCACAAGGTATTGCAATGAATGTGCAATACTTGGAAGTTTAATATAAGTCTTCTTAGGAGAGACTTATTAACAAAGTCCCCTAAGAATACTTGGGTTAGCTCTCAATCAAAATCGTCAAAAACAATTACCGCACTTGGGAGAGTAACCCTAAAAATCAACAACACTTAAATCACACTTACAAAAATGTTTGAGTGGAAGATCTGGTAAGAATAAGTGTTGGAGGCTCAAAGATGAGTATTATGGGTTTTATGATTTTTAGAGAATTTTACTCTAATCCAATCTACTAATCTCTCTTAATTTTCTCAAATGAACTCATATATATAGATATTGGAGAAAATATGACCGTTGGGGACCTATTGGGTATTATTAGAAAAGTTTAATGATGTTTAAAGCATTTTAACCCTGTTTAAAAATTATTAACAGCGGTAAAAAATTAAGGCAACCCGAGAGGTCTAGTCGACCAGAACAAGTTTGGTCGACCAAACCAAGTCTCATATGGTTCGGTCGACCAGGGGACTTTTGAACTAAGGTCTTGGTCGACCAGGAGAAGAAGATTTCTCAATTTTCCGAGGTTCGGTCGACCAGGCTATTTTGAACTGCCTGGTTCGGTCGACCAGACCGCTGGGAATTCTCTCGAGGACCCTCCCGTCGACCAGGTAGTTGAAGTTGAAAAGTGGTCGGTCGACCAGATGGTCAAAATATTGACCAGGGAGGTTTTCAGTCGACCAGGACCTTTTGAATTACCTTGTTCGGTCGACCAGATGGTCAAACTTTGACCCAGGGAGGTTTCGGTCGACCAGGGCTTCTTGAACTACATGTTTGGGTCGACCAGGTGGTCAAAATGTTGACCAAAAGGAGTTTCGGTTGACCAGGGCCTTTTGAACTATCTGTTTTGGTCGACTAGATGTTTCAGTCGACCGGGGCCTTTTGAACTATCTGTTTTGGTCGACCAGATGTTTTGGTCAACTGGGCCAAAATGAACTGACTTTGCTGGTCAACCGAAAGTGCACCATGTGTGTATTTCGGTCCTGTTTCGAAACAAACAAGCCCTAATCAAGTGCCTAACAAACATATGTGTAAATGTGTGTGTCCTAGGGTCACTTGGGATCCAATTTGAAGACACTGGAAAAGTCCGGTGTCGGTCGACCGAAGGGTATTCCCTAAGGTCTTTCTAAGGTCATTTTCCTTTTGAGCTTATGTATTAAGCCATGCAAGTGATGCATGTAATTATTACAATCAAAGCCCTATTTACTATTACAGACCTTTCCTACTTAATTATTACAAACCCAAATATAACATACAACAAATAAATTATATCTAGGGTCTTCGTCTTCGTTTTCCTCCGGGTCTCCGAGTGCCATCTTAAGATACTACCAAGATAAACCTGCACATCAACACGGCAGTCATTAAATATTTGAGTATTTGTCATAATCAACACAGGGTATGACCCATCGGGTCAACACCGCTTCTTAGAGGTGAAGCCACCTCTCCAAGTGATATCCCCTCACTTGGCCACAATTCAATACCTGAAATTCAAAGAGTATGGATGAAAATGAAATTTTCATACAATGAATGCTTCTTCACAAGTTGATTTGTACAATGAAAAATATATCTAAATGCACTCTCAAATGATTTGAAATATGAAGCTCAATAAAGTAAGGATTTTCCTCTCAAAAATATTTTTTAAGAATAACTGTGAGTATGGAAAATGTTTTTCACAAGATTGACCTTTTGTAAAATCAAGAATGAGAAGCTCACTACAAAAAAAAAGGGTATTAGCGAAGGTTCAAATTCCTCACTAATGCTTATAAATTCGTCACTAATACTATTAATGACGAATTTATAAGTACTAGTGATGATTTTAAAATAGTTGTTATATCTACCGTTACTACTAACTATTAGTGACGAATTTTAAATTCCTCACTAATAATGGAGTATTTGTGACGGATTATAACAGTCACTAAAACCCTAATATCGTCACTATAAATTCTACATCGGCTCAGCTCAAATTCTTCACTAATAGTAAGGTATTAGTGACGAATTATAAATTCGTAACTAATAGTACAATATTAGTGAACGATTCAAATTCGTCGCTAATAGTAGGGTAATAGTGATGAATTACAAATTCGTCACAAATAATAAAGTATTAGTGAATGATTCAAATTCATCACGAATAGTAGGGTATTAGTGACGAATTACAAATTCGTCACTAAAAGTACAGTATTAGTGAATGATTTGAATCATTCACTAATAGGATATTATTAGTGACGAATTTAAAAACTGTCAATAATACTCCACTATTAGTCCTTCACTATTACTTTATTATTAGTGACGAACGAATTTGTACCCTACTATTAGTGACGAATTTGAATCCTTCACTATTAATTAAAAAATTAAAAAAAAAATTTAATACTAATTTCTTTTAATCATCAATTCCTATAAAAATCTGTAATTACATTTTTGCATACATAACCTGAAACCATAATGACTACAAAATTTGTAAATTATTCAAAATGTCGAATTCAAATACAAATTCAATTAAAATAAAGAAATAACATTTGCTCAAATAACAAAAAAATTTTCAAAATATTCAAAATTCAAATACAAATACTAGTACACATTCAAATTAAAATACAAAAATTCTATTTGTTCAAACAACAATAAAAATTACAAAAAAATAATCAAAAGTTGCATTCGATGACTGTAGTGCATGCATGCATGGCATCTTGCTGATGTTATGACAGCCGCGAACCCTACAAATTAAGAATCATAAAAAAAATTTAGTATACAGATGGAAAGCTAGCGCTCAGTATAATCAGGAAAAATAATTATATGATATAAAAAATTTGCAAAGATTTCATAATCATGCATATTACACAATTTGTACGGTAGTAATATCAATAATGAAAAAATAATGTCAATATTTAAAGCTAAACAATGAGTTCACATATTTCCATTGAGTCGCACACTTGAAAAGTAGCCTATAAAGTAGAAGGGATGATTGGAGAATTAGTTTATATAGATCCTTCCTAGTTGAAACTATATATAAAAACGACATTGCTAGAAATTGTTAAGGTAATATTTCCATTTATTCATCAAAAGGGGCATCCCTTTTGAAGCGAAAATCGATTTTTTTTTTTTTTATATCTAATATAATGCTTGAAAGGGTCTTTGAATAACCATGAGAAGATACACACACAACTATACCTGCAACTACTTACATATATTATGTGTAATTACCATTTAATTTTTTGAAAGGTAAAACCAAGTGAATTCATTAATAAACAAAGCTCAAGTCAAAGGTCTGAGGATACAAAAGTGTAGGAAGACCCAAAACAAGAAACCAACGAGGCAATAAAAATAGTGAGGAGCCAACAAATCAACAAAAAAACTAAAGAGAACAACAATAATAGAAACTGTCAAAGCAGCTGAATCAGCCATCGAGAATTTGATATTGTTCATTAACCATGTGTGTAATTATTATCTTAAGATTGAGACACCTTTAGTTATGAAGGTTGTTTTATCTTTCTTTGTTGTTTTTTTTTTTGTGATAGTGTTTAAAGTCTTTTAGGCATGTTTAGTCATGAAAATTATTTTATAATTTGTTTCTATGATGGTGTTTAAGACCTTTCAAATAGTTGATTAATTTTTTAGGACTTGAGGTTAGTCTGTCCCTCTGCCCTAATCTCCAACTAAATAATAAGGTTTAATTTTAATTAAAAACCCTTGGAGCTAGGTGTTATATACATATATATTTTATCATGTTTTTAAATTTTTTAATATTTGTAGTGTTAGAAAATATATTTTTTTTTTAAATAACTTTTCAATATTAAAGTAAAAAATTTTTAAAATAGGGTGAAGTTTACATATCATTTTTAAGAAAAATAAATATAAAATATAAAATATTTTCCATGCATGCATAACTCAAAATGTCCTTAGCAATGCATATACACCCAAAGTCTCTCTCTATGACTCAATAAATCTCTGACTCTTTGTACTTATATGGAGAGAGAGAGAGAGAGAGAGAGAGAGAGAGAGAGAGAGAGAGAGAGAGAGAGAGTTTGTTCTTTTTGTGATAGGTGGTGGGGCGGCGGTGCATGTGCAGGGGCATTCATAATTCATATGAGAGCATGAATCATATTTTAGTTAGAGGCCAAATTATTTATATGTTGCACTAGACATATACATATATATATATATAGAGAGAGAGAGAGAGAGAGAGAGAGAGAGAGAGAGAGAGAAAGAGAGAGAGAGGTTTGTCAACCCCACAGAGGTCATCCTAGACTTAGATTCCTAGCTACTTGTTAAGAATTAGATGCTCACTGCAAGTTGATGCTCACTATTGGTCATCTTTTCTAATTTTCAAATCCTTAGCCAAGTGTTTTTAAGATTTTCTATGATTTAGGCTCGGCAATAAATGTTTTAAGCTTACCAGACCAAAAATATAAAAATGAATGCTTCTTTAAATGAACTAAGCCTACATTGCCTCCTTTCTTATGATTCCTAACTTTCACTCATACTTTCAAAAATATTTTAACATTCATTTCATCATAATTATCTTTGTACATAATTTTTCTTTGGAAAAATTTTAACGAAATTTCGGCAGCATGTCGTCTGTAAATTGGACATTTTCCCATAAAACCTGTACTTGATAGGTTTGAATAAGTCATTTATAATTCAGTTTAAGACACACGAGAAACTATATCCACTTCCAGCATACAATACACATCAACTGCATCCGTCATGCAAGAGGCATTCTAGACTAGCACGCAATTAGATAGCAATCAACAAATGACAATATATAATCTATCCATTAAAGAATATAAATAGCAGAGAACAGTGGATAGTATTGAGTTCAATGTAGTATTGTTATTCATCTAGGCATATGGACATGAATGTTATGAGATGATGAGGGCATTTAATTTAAAGAATTATGAAGATGATGCTCCCTCTGAGTTATGTATATATTCAACTTATGGTGAATATATTTTTTGAAGAAATTTTCTTAAGTAGACGACTCTTATTTAACTTCTTTATAAATTGAATGAAATTTATAAACTCGTCATATAATTATCCAAAAGAAAATTTAATTTAGCAATAAAATTATTTAATTAATATATGTAGAAAACATTAGAGAAAAGGCATTCTCTCTTTCTCTCTCAGATTATTCTTTCACTATGCATAGACTTTAGAGAAAACACATTTTCACATTTACAATAAGTCACATAGATTATTCTTTCAAGAAGGTTAACACATGCATCAAAGTAGTTTAACATTTCATAAGTATGCTTTTTTTTTTTTTCAAAAGAAACGTGCCACTCTTTCATTCATGTTACTATCTATCTTTGTTACTAGATGATTTAAGGTCTAACATGCTGCTTGACCAACCATTTGTTTAGATTTTTGATTGTCATGTAATTTAATGTCTAAAAAAATGTTGCAGTGTTGTATACAAATACAAAGGATGAAAGCATTTTCATTTCTACAGACACATGGAAAAAGTAGGGAGTGAAAAATAGAATGTCCCAAATAACAAAGACACAAGTTAAAGGCAAGTCTTAATAAAATTTTTAGACTTGCATCTAGAGTCTCTAGTGTTCTAAAACAAGCCAAAACGAAATAAACCAACGTCATCAGCAGTTAACCAGGTTCAAAAGTGGCATTACTTTGATTATAACACTAAAAGGAAGTCCAAGGCACACTAGGATTGAAAGGATACTTGAAGCCTAGGCACAAGGCAAGGTGAAGGCATGTGCCTCATGAAAGTGAGGTGCACATCTATTTAAATTGTTTGTAAAATACCATATATAATAGATTCTTGACTGTGAACACATTAGCATTATAATTTAAGTTTTGACTATCAAAATCTTCAATACTAGAACATAATAATCAATACCATAATAATGAATACCATAACACAAGTTTTCAATAATATGTGATGTTTTTGCCATAAGTTCCACAAAACAGAAGCAGAAGTAAGCAGCAGAAAACAAAATTAAGGAAAAAAAAAATAAATAAAAAAAAACAACAAAAGCAGCAGCAGTATTGCAGCTCTGATATGCCAGAAATTCCAGATAACAGAAGTTAAAATGCCAAGAAAAAGAAATATGCCCAGGAAAAGAACAGCTCAGTTTCCAAATAAAAAAGCATAGAATCAAATTACACTTTGCATACCTTCTAATGAGAGGAGCCACTCGCATCATCTGGTAAAGATTGGCACATCATTTACTCGAACTGCGCTTGCCTATTCATCATGGCTTGCAACTGTGCTTGAAAGGTGGACACCGTGTCTTTCAATTTCTAGTTCTCCACTACAATGGTGGACATCGTCTATTTTAATTCCCGGTTCTCCACTACAATGGTGGACGCCGTGTCTTTCAATTCCTGGTTCTTCATTTCCACCATCTGTATCCGTCAAACCATCTCCTCCGCACGAGACTCGACGTCTCGACGCACTCATTCCATGTCTGCACAAGCCACCGCACCCATAGATGATGATGTTGTTGGGGCGATGTATCCACTTCCAAGACCTTTCACCCAGCCCCCTGCTCGTTCCCCAAGCACTTGGGAAGTTATCTAGAAATCGGTCATTTGCTAACTCCCCTCTGAAATAGGTGCATCCCTTAGCTTGACCATCTATGCCTAATTTCAGTCATGAAAATGATAAAAAGGAATAAGTAAGAATACAAATTCAATGTTTTGAATCAAGTAATAAACTAAATATTTTATTTAACTTACATGTTTTCCCTACACACCCTCGTACCACTCCCCCAATCCCCATTGGTGTGTTCTCTGATAAAGATCCCGCAGCGGCTCCTCTACTTCAATATCAAGACCACGCTACATCATCATACGAGACATCATTAATATTAAGTCATGTAATGGTCATATAGTTTTATATATAGTAATTACTCGTTGATGATTTACGAATAACCTCGACCCATCGCAATGCGTCGTAGGGAGTTTGCTACGGTTCGCAACATGTGTTTCACATATGGCATACAAGAAAGATGTAATAACGGTTTATTAGTGACATTAATGTGAAAAAGTAGTGATTATAATACAAACACATCACTTGATAGTATGGGTCACGGAAATGGCGACACACCACCTCGCAATCCTCTTGGGATATCTTATCGTAATGCCGTGCTTCTACTTGATCTCCCATTGCCTGAAAATGCTCGCGCATTTTCATGTGATAGCTCTTAAATTTACTACACAATTGGACATCCACCACCCTCTTCACAGGGTTAGCCTCGAGGATGTCCATATCGAACTCCTCCTGTATAGGTAAATCAATTAGAATGTTAGACAGCTGTTAATTGGCTAGTATATTAAAAGTAAAAAAACAAATAAAAAAAAAATGTTTGGGATTACTTACCAAAATGCACATGTAAAGAACCATGCGCTACTCCTGAGTCACCTCCAGCCAGCTAAAGGCTATGACTGGAGCATACTGTTGGCATATAATGTTGAGCTCCCGAGTCCGCGAGGTGCACCAATCGTTAAGCAGAGCCATGTAACCTGGAGGAATGTCAATTTGAATCCACTACTTAGTCCTCTCCAGTTGCTTCTTCAACGTCATGTTCTTCGTCGCACCACGGCCTGACCTCACCGAGGATCTAGATGCTGAAAGTAGAGTTAAATTAAGAACAACATTATAATCATACATATGACTAACCAACCTCAATAGTTGAAATGTAAATAAATTAATTGTATCCTTACTAACACTACTCATCATGGTCGGCAACTCTCCCTGTGTATTGGTCGCATATGTGGTATCCATATATGGTCGAGGTTTGGATGGCTTAGACAATGATGGTGCCACAGCACCAATGACGTGGTCCGCTAGTCTCAAGGCCGCCGGATCAACCTCGTGCGATGACGTAGTCGATAGCATGGAAGGAAGTCGGCCACGATGGCCTCCTGGTGCCATGTCTGCAAAATATAAGACAAGTAAATATAAAAAGTACGAATATTAGATGGACGCATAATAAATATATTTTTAGTTATTTACACATGTTAGATACATGGCGACAACCTTCACTTGCTTACCCCCTACATGTCCTCAATATCGGTATCATCCTCATTTCTAAAGTGTCTTCCTCTACACTATAGTACTCAACCCTTGCTTCATCTTTCCCATCAATTTCCTCATCGTCGATAAAGTGAACGTCTACAAAGGGTTCAATTGTAATGTCAATAGTCTCTACGGCTTCTTCCATGGCACCAATCCTATGCAATGGTATAAGATTAAGGCGTTTTTCAACAACATTGAAAGTAGATTGTAGTGTTGCACTGACAGATGGCTCATCTTCTTGGAATGTAGCCTCACTGGCACTCATCTCCCCATCTGTAACTTCTGTAATAGCATACAAACTTTGAAGAGAAATCTTTTGGGCCATAGGCCATTTACCCTTCAATTTTGTGTCTTTAAGATAAAACACTTGTTCTGCCTACATCGCTAGCACAAAACGGTCATTTTGATACCATGTCTTACTAAAATTAACTCTAGTAAAGTAGGAATCTGTGTTTATCCCAGTCTTTCTATTGCCAATGTCCCACCAGGTGCACTTGAACAGGTGGACGAGTTTGTTGGCTCCATAGCTAAGCTCTATAATGTCATCCAACACACCAAAGTAGTCAACTTCTTCATCTCCTTTTGTGCCTAGTACCGCAACCCCATAATTTTGGGTTCTTCTATGTAGTTCAAAGAACTTTGTATGAAATCGTAACCCATTGACAATGCAACCGCTATAGCGGTTAACTCGTTGATCGGGGCCACATGCCAACACGTACAAATCTTTACTTACCATTGGTTCCTTATTGTAATACATGACTTTCATCTATTAAATAAATGGGAGTTTAGAAGGATAAATCGTCAATAGTGAAAACATACATTGCTTCATACTTAAGCAGTATTTGTTACTTAGACGACTCCCAAACCACTTGATAAATTCATTCTTATGTCTTTCGTCAACATTCCTTTCATTTTGGGCCAGAAGTTCAGCTTTATATTTTCTATATGCAACAATAGTACATGTTAATGTTAACAAAGTATATAAATATGCATATGTAAATACAATGCAAAGTAAGGAGTTTGGAATCACGTACTCGATATATGAAATAGTTTCATCACAATTATTGAGGACGTAAAAATGAGCCTTTTGTAGGTCATCCATATCAGTGAAATCGTAAACTCGTGCACCGAGAGGCTGAACATTTTCTTGAAACATTGAGCTCCTTGGTTCTTCATCTTCGGCATTAATAGTATGAACATCTGCATTTTGCTCCTCACGAGTGAACCTTGTGTTAAAATCATGTAGATACATTGGGAAAAATGCAAGACATTCACTGTCAATATATGCCTCAATGATTGAACCTTCCAGCCATGCCTTATTGCGCACATACCCCTTCAAAGTGGACAAGAACCTGTGCATTTTACATAGCATTATAGACTTGCAGACACAAAAAAGAGAAAAAAAAAACAAGGAAATCACGTGACCATTATACAAGAACTTTATAATTTACCTCTCAATAGGATACATCCAACGATATTGAACCGGTCCTCCAAATATGGCCTCCCTTGGTGAATGGACGGCTAAGTGGACCATCACATCGAAGAATGCTGGCGGAAATATTTTCTCCATCTTGTATAGTATGATCACGATGTCATCCTCTAACCACTCAAGTATGTTTATGCTTAATTTTTTAAAGCACAATTGTCGAAAAAAGATCCCCAGCTCCATCAACACCAAGCGAACATCTTTTGTCAAGTGTCCACGAAGGAAAATGGGTAGAACCCATTGTAGAAGGACATGACAGTCATGACTTTTCATTCCTAGCAACTTCCCTTCCTTTGTGTTTATGCGTCGAGCTATGTTCGATGCATATCCATCAGGGAACTTCACTGATTTCAACCATCAGAAGAATTTATTCTTCTCATCCTTTGAAAATGTGTAACAAGATGATGACATGAGAATTTTTTCCTCATCACAACACAGGTGCAACTCAGGCCGTATTCCCATATCTTCCATATCCTGGCGAGCATTTGCGGTGCCATTTGTCTTCCCATTTATATCAAGCAATGTACAAATGACATTCTCACAAATGTTCTTTTCTATGTGCATGACATCCAAGTTATGGCATAGTGGAAGATCTTTCCTGTATGGAAACTCGAAGAAGATGCTTCTCTTTATCCAATTCAACTCCCACTTAGCGCGTTTTCTTTTTTTACTAGTCAGTGGTTTCTCAAATTTCACATCTCCGATCAACCTTAGTTGGTTTAATATCTCTTTTCCACTTAGTCGCTTTGGCTGTAACCTTCGTTCAGGTTTTCCATTAAAGCTTTTGACGCCAAGAGTCCTTCAAGGATGTCTAGTTCATAGAAAATGACGATGACACATAATGCATAACTTGCGCCATGCTTCAAGGATAAGGACCCAGCATCCTTATTACATATTGGGCATGCTAAGTAACCTTTTGTGCTCCAACCTGACAGGTTGTTGTAAGCAGGGAAATCATTAATTGTCCACAACACTGCAGCATGCATCCGAAATGTTGTCTCAATTTCTACATCGAATGTCTCCACTCTTTTTTCCTATAGTTCTTTCAACTCATCAATTAACGGACGCAGGTAAATATCAATATCATTACCAGGTGCCCTCAGTCCAGGAATGAGCAGATACATATAAATGAAAGGTTCTTTCATACATCGCCATGGTGGCATATTATATGGCATCATCATAACTGGCCACATGCTATATGGGTTGTTCATGTTACCGAAAGGATTGAACCCATCTAAAGTAAGGCCAAGTCTGATGTTGTGAGGATCACTAGCAAACCATAGATGCATTTTATCAAAATCGGCCTATGCTTCAGAGTCTACTGGATGGCTAAGGGTGTTTCCATCTTGAAGACGTTTCTTTTGATGCCATCTCATATCTATAGCAGTCTTTTTGCACATATACAATCGTTGCAGTCGTGGGATTAATGGACAATATCGCATAACCTTTTTTGGGATCATTTTACCCTTCTTCTGATTAGTTGTATACCTCGGTTCACCACATTCTGGGCACTTGTTTGCATTTTCATGTTCACCATAAAGGAGTGCACAATCATACCTACACATATGTATTAAAATGTAACTGAGACCTAATTCACGCATATATGTCTTCGCCTCATAAAAAGACTTTGGAAGTGTTTCACCATTAGGCAGTTCCGCCTTAATGAGGCTTAAATGCATGTTAAATGCGCTCAGAGATAACCCATGCATTGTCCTTGCATGAAGCAACTTTATCAGAAACTCTAATTTTAAGAACTTTTTACAGTTTGGATATAGGGGCACCCGTGCATCCCTCATGAGATTAGCAAATGGTTTATCAAGTCGATTCAACGTACTAGGATTGCAAGGTACGGTACCTGTTGAAGTAGATTCATCACTAGTACGCGACACACCGACATCGCTTTTGTCCACTACAATCCCCCTTTGCAAGTCACCTAACATTTCAATTACCCTTTTCGAACATGTATCACCACCTACTATATTTGCCCCCTCATCTTCATCGTTATCATCATTGCTGTGAACTGTGTAATCTTCACCAGGGAACACCCATGTTGTGTACCTTTTCTCAATTCCAAAGTCTAATAAATGTGAATGGACCAAATCAATGTGTTTCAATGTTATGTTTTGGCATTTCTTGAAGGACACCTTATTATACTAGCTTTGTCTACACGAGGACATGCGAACACTACAAAATTATGTACCCCTTTCACGTATTCTGGAAAAAACCTACCCCGAGTGTTCATCCAACTCTTATCCATGTTCATTAATTACCCTATAACATGTTCAAGTAAATGGTGTTCATTACATTTTCATAATATTTATAACGCATGCATCGTGAATCCTATAATCAACCATCATACTTTAAAGGGTATGGATCCTATCCCATTTAAGAATGTTGCATTTACATTGCAATAAATCACTCAAATTCCTTCGTCATAGTCTTTATAAATTTCGGCAGCATCTCCCCATGGCTCTCCAAGTACATGAGATTGGGGAAGTAAACATATTGCTAGTTTTCCATCATTAACAAATTGTCACGACACCCCACTATGCACCCATAGAACACAAGTAGAGACGTGCTTGAAATATATAATGACAGTTGACAAAGCATGAATGATGACAACAATGTAAATACAACTTCCTGAACTGTCCACATTGGACAATCCAAGAATGATTGAAATACAAACATTACTAATTGTAAGTGAAACAAATAATAACATGTTCAAGTGATTATTAGTCAACATAGTATGACTAATAATCAATTGAATTATGACAATTAATTTGTCTCACATGTATGATTAGGTATGAATGTATGGTAACCATTCTTGGACGGGTCTAAGCTTCAATTAATACATGAAATGGTAGTAATTAGTTTGGCATTTTACTTCATATGGTATTTAGTTCTTGACCTTTCACTGTACACTTAAGATTGTTGTTCTTAGCCAAGTGTTTTAGATTTTCAATTATAAGCCTAAGATCACCTATTTTCTTACAAATTTCAACACGTGAGAGGCGCGAGTTAGAATGACTTTAAGTTTTAACTGATCATGCATACATTTCCTTGTACATAGTTTTATTATGGAAAATCTTTAACGAAATTTCAGTAGCATACCATCTGTAAATTGGACATTTCCTAAAAAATTCCTGTACTAAAACTTGATAGATTCAAGCGAACAAATCACAATAATATGCATCATGCAGATACTAGTCGTTTGGGCATGCAAGAACCTAAATCCACTACCAGCTTGCAATTCATAATGTACTGCATCAGTCATGCAATTGGCGTTCAACACCAACATGTATTTCAGTAGTTCAATTTACAATTCATATCCCATAATACCATCCATCAAGACAAGATTTCCAACATTTCAGTAGTCATGGCTGCGATGGTTAAATAGGGAAGCATATTAAATCATACCCAGTCATTCTCCAAACATGAATATATATATATATATATATATATATATATATATATATATTTTGCCAAAGCAAAGACCACATTAATAAGAATTATACTAATAAAAAAAGATCGGCAAACAATGCATTTATCAGAACTTAAGAAACCCCTTCACCCTCAAACACTACCCATTCCTTTCCATCTGGACCGCCCATAAAATAACTCAATAGCTATAACTTCCACAAAGCAACTCAAAGATTGGCATTCACATTACTCAATTTACATCAAACCTCTAAGAAATGATTCTAAACAACCCTGCCCCTCCCCTCCCTCAGAGTCGACTTCATTTCAGAGTCGTCAGATAAAAACAAATTGTCATTTTAAAGTAAAAAACTAAACACAATTGAAGAGAAGAACTAAAACTAGAAAAGTTAATGCAATTGAAGGACCATTTTTTTTTTTTTATCTCGAAATTACTTGGGAGAATTGGCACACTTTTGCACTTGATTTTCTATATTGGACGAAGTACTTTCAAATGCGACTTCAACTCCTTGGGCCTGCCAATCGTTTGTCAATAGAAAGAAAACTAAATCAATGCTATTAGACACTAAATAGGAACTGCATGGAGAAATCTTATTTTCAATTTTTCAAAATAAAAAAATGAATTATTTATTTGGCAGAAACATCAACACCAAATTTGGAGGCTAAGGTATGGAGAAACAAATAAACAATTCATAGATCTAAAGTGTTAGAACAATGATATTTTGGTCCAAGCAAAATATAAAAGCAGCCCAACAAGCAAAAAAGTTTTGCTTTCCCTTTTTTTTTTTTTTTTTCATTTGGGTGGCAGAATGCATAAGCAAGGTGATAGGAGGGTGATCACAGGAATTGAACATCAGAATTAAATAAAATACCAGTTGTCCAAGTGTTGTCTCTTACAACTAGGCAACTCACTTGTATTTTATATTCTAAGATGATTATAATATTGCTATAATATCTAATAAAAAGGTGATTAGACAATAACAATACTAAACATGGTGTTGTTATAATACTAATTGTGTGACCACTTGATCCTAACAATAGTATAAAAATATTAATTAAATTAAAAAAAAAAAAGAATCTAAAAACACAATGGAGATTAAATTAAATGAAAGAGGTGATCAATAGGAAGTCAATGGTTCCCCTTGTGCACAAAGTCAAGGCATCATGATTCATTTCATTGTGCCATAATTCCTTTTCCAAACACTCTTTAATATTGGAGAATGCTATCTAGTCTTAGCCACTAATGGAGTAAATGATGAGCTAAAGATTTTTATTTTGACATGGCATAGAACATGGCCCGTTGACACTATCATCTAATGCCTACTTAACTTGTACGACTGAATGTGTATTGATAGTAAATATGTGTTATACATATATGTATATAGAGGATCACTCTTTACATTTCTTGTTGAGAAGAAAATTCTTGGTGGAATGATGAGAAGAGATGCCCAAATTGAGACAACTTTCACTTCTAATATTTACTTACACACATGACTCACAAAAGTATATGTGATAGCATGGTTAGGTTTGGATTTATTTCATTATGAAATCTAGCTAACACAAAATCTAACTTGCAATTTTGAGAAACTAATTATGAACCAAATTTATCCCTGAATTATCCTATCTCATATTTGATCGTTGTACTAATGAATACAAATTATTATGCTTTTATCCATTCTCTTGTTTAGCCAAGAGTTTTACTATGTTTCATCAATATTGAGTTATTATTTTATTTTATCCCATATGGAGTAAGTTTTTATTATCTTATAATTACTTTTTAGAAAATCTTTTAAAAGTTTATGTAATGACAAGTGATCAATTCATTTTCTTAAAAAAAAAAAAAGGATAAAGAATGAGGTGACTTGAAAATTAGTTATGTTTGTTTTATTTTGTTAAGAAAAAAGTTCAGTTAGGAGGCCTACTAGACCTAGGCTACATTTATAATAAAACGGTTAATATTAAAATATGAATTCCCTATGTATGTTTTACTTTCGTTTTCCATCACATTGGAGATTAGCCTAGAGTAATCTCGCATTAGAGAATCAGTTTCACCCGAAGCTGTCTCAACCAGACAATATGCCAATCTAAAATGCCAACAAAAATTCCCAATTGAATGAATCCCATTCTAATTGTAAAAATTTCCCATCACCAAATCTCAAATTTTAAACTCACATTCATTCGCAGTTTCGAGTCATTCCCTAAATTCCATTCAGTGTCAGTATTAAACAATTGCCATATTCAAAAATATCATGCCACAAATGAAATACTGAAAAGTAGCACAAAATGTGAAAGAGTAGCATGGGAAAACAATTTCGGACAGAATCAAACTGAAAGAAAACTCATTAACGTTCTAATCTTACATTCTTTCCCTTCATCCCCTTTTCATTCTTAGCAACAAACACATAATTAGGACTAAAATTAAACCAAAAAAAAATAAATGCCAATGGGCAGCTAGTTATTTACTTTCGCGCAGACCCTTTTGCGAAGAAAACTCTTCTATCTCATCATCCACATTACAAGAAACCTCCACCAATTCTCACTTATGCAATGATGCTAGTCTGTTGTTGAGCCATCGTCTCAAATGCCTAAGAACCGGAGCTGAATTATCCCCAAGATTGTGGTCCAAATCCACGACTAGGGGCTGAAAACATTCATCATCTTTGAGATCGCGCAGGGTTGCACTGCTCGAAGGTCTCGGAGCTGGTTCACTGGAAAAGGGTTCTCGAGTAAGGACTTGAGGCGATGGGCCCTCAGCTGCGACGGTCAATGAATGAACGATGACATGCTCTTGGGTTGCGATGGTCTGCGAACAACGATGGGCCCTCGGGCTGCAACGAACGGCGATGGCGTTGCGATGGAGAGAGGAGAATTTGGAAGGGAGGATCAGTAAAGGAGCGGGAAATAGATAAGGGATATGAGGGAATAGAGGAAGATTAAGGCGAAAGCTGGTAAATAAAAGAGCTAGTAGCGACGAATCCAAATCCTTCACTAATACTGGGGCAATAGTGACGAATATATAAATTCATCACTAATACTCTGAAATAAAAAATTTTATTTAGTTTTAAATACGGGTAGTGATGGTTCTCAAATTGGTCACTAATATTGGGGCAATAGTGACGAATATAAAAATTCGTCACTAATACTATGAAACAAAAATATTGAGATTATTTTTAAATACGGAAAGTATTAGTGACGGTTCTCAAATCCGTCACTAATACTAGGGCAATAGTGACGAATATATAAATTCGTCACTAATAATCTGAAATAAAATTTTTTATTTCTTTTTAAATACGGGAAGTATTAGTGGCGATTCTCAAATATGTCACTAATAATGGGGCAATAGTGACGAATATATACAATTGTCACTAATACTCTGAAACAAAAATATTGAGATTATTTTTAAAATACGGGAACTATTAGTGATGGTTCTCAAATCCATCACTAATACTAGGGCAATAGTGAAGAATATATAAATTCGTCACTAATACTCTGAAACAAAAATTTTTATTTCTTTTTAAAATAATAGTAGTGACGGTTATTTAATCGTCACTAATGAATATCTTTTAGTGATGGATCTAGTTCATCACTAATACCGTAAAAATTGTCACAAATATTTTCCTGCGATAACTTTTATGCGAAAAACTATTTCCCGCAATTTTTTTCGGTTTTTAGTAACGAAATTATTATTCACGGATTTAATTTCATCACCAATAGTTTCGTATGTATGCTAGATTTCAAGTAGCACCTAAAGCATCTCATCAAATAGTTGTTAGGAGAATCTTAGGGCATTTGATAGGTGTTATAGACTTAGGTTTATGGTATCCTAAACATACAACATTTGAAATGATCAGCTATTCGGACGTGGATTACATAGGATGTAAAATAGATGGTAAAAGTACAAGTGGTACTTTCCACTTCTTAGAACGTTCTCTAGTATCTTGGTTTTCCAAGAAATAAAATTTCGTGGCATTATCCACTACTGAGGCTGAGTACTTGCAACAGGTAGTTGTTGTGCACAAACGTTGTATATGAAACAACAACTCAAGGATTTTAATTTCGAATATGAGGTTGTGCCCATTAAGTGTGATAATACTAGCGCCTTATATATATATATCCAAAAATCCTATATCTCACTTAGGGACTAAGAATATTGATATAAGACATCATTTCCTTAGAGATCGTGTGCAAAAGATTGATATCATTCTTCAATTCGTAAACACAGATGAACAATAGGGCAAATATTTTCATAAACCTCTTTCAGTGGACCGGTTCATCTTAATACGATGAGAATTAGGTTTATTACATAGTAGAGAAGTGATTTTAGAGGGAGAAATTCATTAAGAGAAGTGTTTGGGTAAAAAATGCAAGTTAGTCAAATTTCAAACCTTCAGGCAATTGAATCTTCACTATCAGCCGCCTGAACAACTACTGACTTGTGTAATTTTAAAGTCTAGGTACTTCAGGCATCAAACGATCATCTTCAGTTGACTGAACCTCTACTAACTTGTGAATTTTTAAAACCCAGACAGTTCAGGCGACTAAATGCTTTAGGTCAGGCACCTAAACCGCAAAGATATAAATATTTATTGTTCATGAAAACTTTATTTTTTTAACCCGTAGGCACCTGAACACTATTTTCTCCTCCGCTGAAGCCTCGTCTTTCACTTCTTAGTGTTCTCTCACTCATATTGGGCCACTAAACCTCCATTAAACCTCTATATCTTGCCTATTTCTTTCTGTTTAGGTAGATTTAACCAAACATCTTCTTCGAAACGATGCCTAGAACAAAGATAAAGGCAAACCGGAGTCAAACCAAGCCTATACTCCATGGACTAAGCCTCAGTAAAAAATCTCCCATTAAAAGAACCATGCAACATTATTTTGAGTCGGGTTATCATCCTAATAAAACACAACTAGGCTCCATAAAGCCCAACAAATCTCCTACTTCAAGACTAGTTCAATCACCAACATCAATCTTCCAAAAGAACAATCCCTCATCCCTGCAACTCATCCTCCTGTCCTCAATCTAGAAGGATAACTGAAGCAACACACAACTTCAGCTTCTCAACAGTGACACCCTTAGTCAACATGTCTGTAGGGTTCTTAGATCTAGAGATCTTCTTAAGTATTACCAGCTTATCTTCAACAAGGTAACAAATAAAGTGGTATTTTGTATGTATATGCTTCAACTTTGAATGAAAAGCTGGATTTTTAGTAAGAGAAATGCACCTTGATTGTCACTGTGTAGAATGTCCATCTTCTACTTCTTACCTAATTCATCTAAGAAGCCATGTAGCCAAATCATCTCCTTTCCAACTTCAGCTGCTGCAACATACTCAGCTTCTGTAGCAGAAAAAGTAACAATATTTTGTAGATTTGAAGCCCAAGATATAATGTACCACCTAGATTTTAAAACCAAGGTGTAGTCCCAAGACGGGGGGTGAATTGGATTTAAAAATTTTCTTTTAATTCTTTTTAAGAATCCTTAACCTCTTTTAATTCTTTTAATGAATTCTTTAACTTCTTGTTGATTTATCAAATACACAATAAATACTTAAAACAAAATTCAATTCACAACCACAACACAAGTATTTAAACAATCAAGTAATCAATCAATCAACCAAGCCAATCCATTTTCCAGTAAACCACAATATCCAAACTAAGATATAATATTCAACTTTTGTTTTTTTGCAACCTTGTAAATATGAAAGTTTGATTCAAGCCATGTGGTAATGAATTTACTTTCTCAAAATGAAGTGCAATACAAAATCCAATACTCTTTTCGCAAGCTTAGACGTTAAATAAACTTTCAGTTTAAAGAGTCTTCGAGTGTTTCACCAATCAACATACTCCCTTATGGTTTCTGCAAAGAATGGATCAACCAACATACTCCCTTTCAGTTTTCGCAATCCAAAAAACAAATTAAGCTTAAGTTTACTTAATTTTAAATCCACATAGTGTTTATGATTAAGGAATTTAAAACATCCACGCAGTTTACATATATGCTAAAAATAAAGAGCAAGGAAAGAGAGAGTGAGACCACGATTTTTACGAGGTTCGGCTTATACCCAGCCTACGTCCTCGCCTTTGGCAAACCACCAAAATATTCACTTAAACCAGTTCCTTTTCCGAGCAGAACAACACTGTTTACACACTTCTTTGATTAGGCTAGATCCTGCCTCTCCAAACAATATACCCTCATTCGGTCACTCCTTCAATTAGGCTAAAGCAGCACCTCTCTAAGCGATATCCCTTCGCTTAGCCAACGATCCAACAATCTTGGAATCATCACAATCTATAAAAGATATAAAAAATAGATGTGTACAAAGAGTGTTCTCACATAGAGTTGATTAGTACAAGTTAAATCTATATACTTCAATCAAATTCACATTATGAAATACAATTGAAGCTAAAAAAAAAAAGATGTACCCAAGTTTTCCTTCTAGATGAGAATCAACAATTCAAAAACAAATAGAAGGATTGATTAGTTGCTTTCAAAAAATCTCAACAATTCAGATGTGCGAAGATGAGAGCATGAGAGCTTTTAAGAGTATGGGAGTTTCAACTTTGAGAATTGATTTTCAATTGCTTGGTATAATTTAATTTGAAAAATCATGTATTTATAGAGTGAGTTTCCTTGTCTCCTAGGTTGCTTGGAGTGTCCCCCAAGTTTTTATAAATTTTAGATTTAAAAACTAATTTTTAAAATTTTCCCGTTAAAGTTCTAAAATTTAAATTTTCGTAGGGTTAGTTGGCTGACCAAGCGACTGGGTGGGTGTTTATACATGGTCAGCTAACTGGATAGGCACAATTGAGAGCTTTCTATCTCCCAAAAATTAATTCTATTAACTAATTAGTTGACTGATAGAACACAAGTCATTCTGGTTAGTTGGCTGACCAGACAATTTGCTGACGTGTTGATAGCTTCAACCCCACTTTAGTATTTTTATTATAATGTTTTATATATAACTTTAATTTTGATGTTCTTGGTGTCAAAAGAAAGTTAAGAGAAAATACTACAACTTTCATGTTGAACACTTATTAAATTAATAAGATTTTGATAGAGAAAAATGCTCATCAATGTGGATGTAAAAAAATTAATAGAATTTGGAAAAATCCATTTTTAGTGCTTTTCATTCAAAAAACAATTTTAACCTTTTTGAAATATCTTTTGATCATATAAAAATATTTTCAAAGTATTTTAAAAGGTATCTATGTCCAAGTAATCATCCTAAGAGCTTCTTGTATCCATATTGAAATCGAATGAAGTACTTACATAAAGACTTCGTTAGATTTTTTTGACATTCTTAAACACTTAAGTCTTCATGATTTGTCTTGGCCCATTCTTCAAGCTTTAATATCAGGTTCATCCTATCTTGGCCTTTTCTTCAAGTTTTAACATCATGTTCTTCCTCTCATAGTTATCAAACTTTAATATATCATCCATGCCTTTAAGTATTCTTTAAGCTTCATATGATCATGTTCTTTTGGAATATAAGCTTCAATTGATCCTTGTGGGTACTTTACCTTAGTTTCACATATGCAAGATCTGAAATATCATCATTCAACCAAATATGTTCAATTCCACTTGTTTGTAATCATTAAAACAAGATTTTAAATCTTGTAAGCCAACAAGAGTAAACACAAACCCAGTAGTATTCCTTCTGCTATAAATATCACCAGAAAAATCAGCATCTGCATAACCCTGCAGTTTGAAACTTGCACCTATGAAGCAAAGACATGTATCTGATGAGCCCCTCAAGTATCTCAGAATCCACTTGACTACCTCCCAATGCTACTTTCCTGGCCTACTCATGAATCTGCTTACAACACCCATTGCATATGCAATGTCTGGCCTTGTACACACCATAGCATACATCAAGCTGCCAATAGTTGAGACATAGGGCACCTTGCTCATATGGTCCCTTTATTTTTATGTCTTCAGTAACTGTTCTTTGCCTAGTTTGAAATTACTACCCAAGGGTGTGCTCACTTGTTTTGCTTCATTCATGTTGAACTTGCTGAGAATTTGCTTCACATACTCTGACTGTGAAAGCTTCAACATACCATTAGCCTTGCCTTCAGTGATTCTCATACCAAGGATTTTCTTTGCAGCTCTCAAATCCTTCATTGCAAACTATTTCGACAATTCCTTCTTTAAATTATTAATCTCCTTAATGCTAGACCCTACAATGAGCATATCATCTACATACAATAATAAAATGATGTAAGAATTTCCAAAGAACTTATCATAGTAATAGTAACCAACTTCACATCTCTTGAACCCAATTCTATGCATAAAACTATCAAATTTCTTATACCACTATCATGGAGTATAAGGGACTTGCAGAATAGCCCTAAGATCTAGTTGTAGTGCATATGGATAACAAAAAAAATAATCAGATCATGCAATCCCTAATTATGGGATTGGGATTATACGTGCGAGATCTGTTTGGTTTGATCCCGAATCTGCAAGTATGAGGATGAGCTCTTGAAGATGTCTAGGAGTCTTCTATTGTATTCCTTGAACATGCCTTGCTCCTAAGAGAGTGGACTCATAAGAGGATGCTAAGGTTTTATTTTCTCACAAAAATGTCTGCCTCAGTGAGAGTTTTTTTCGTCCTTCCTAGCTACTAAATGGAACATGTGTATATAGTCTACATCAGGGACCTTTGGGCAAATATGACTAGGGCTTCCCACGTAATTTTGAATTCATCCTTAATTATTTTAATTATAATTCATACCACTAAAGAATTATAATTGCACTCCCTGTCATATTCAAAATTAAGTTTCGAGCTCCTATTATTAAATTCTTATTTATTTCCTCACGTAAAGATTACAGATAACTGTCTAGTAAATTAAATTCTTGAACATTTAATTAATTGATATATTAATTCCCTAAGACCTTCCACTTAACTTATTTGATGTGTTGAATTCAAAATCTACCTGCAGGGTTTGACATAATCATAACTTATAAGCTTCCTCAAGGGGCTATCATCAATCCCAATACCGGGACGTGGATTCCATCAATAATTAATGTTCACTATACACATAATGTCATCACCCAACTCACTGAGTATTTTGACCCATAAAGAATCTCACTCTTCTATGAATAAAAGTAATAAACACTATATGCACATGTCCAATAATCATATCAGGATTAAGAGCATGAGCACTCATAATAACCATGAGGTATTAATTTTTTATATAGTCAGTATAAAAACAATTACCTTAAGACAGTCCTATTCAATAGACACAAAGTGTACTAGCACAAGGAGTTGGAGTGGTACCATTCCCAATGGTCAAGACAGACGTATTAAAACCTTGTGCTACAGTCCTATCAGTGGTGTGTCCAATTTCATTTAAGACTGTGAATAATAAACTTATATTCTATAAGAACTGATGATCTAATCTTTTGTGTATAAGTCATACTCTGCACACTAGATCACCTACTATAAAGAATAAAAGACACACACGTACAATCATTAAATAAATAATGTCAAGTAAACATTGCTCACAAAGATTCTCATTAAAATGGAATAACTGAAGTTATTAATAAATACCAAAACCGATTACACAAAGCATGTCTTTCAGTATAAATCCCTAACAATCTCTCACTTAGACTCAAAGCCATGCTACCATACATCTCATTCCTTTTCCCTCTACATGACTATCAAAAGTCCTAGCTCGTAAGCTTTTTGTAAATGGGTCTACCAACTTGCTTGCCAA
The DNA here is from genome assembly GCF_029873635.1 of Malania oleifera. Taxonomy (NCBI): domain Eukaryota; kingdom Viridiplantae; phylum Streptophyta; class Magnoliopsida; order Santalales; family Ximeniaceae; genus Malania; species Malania oleifera. The sequence continues at coordinate 69,472,554 of NC_080417.1, read as the reverse complement.
TGCAATCTTAATCAGCATTACATCACCTCACTGCACAATATCTCGTATTAGGTGACACTTGCGCTCGATGTGTTTTGCCCTCTTGTGGCTCTTGGGTTACTTTGAGTTAGAAACCACCCAACTATTATCAAAGTAAAGTATAATAGGCAATTGTAGCCGAGGCACCACTCCAAGATCCAATAGAAAGTTCTTGAGTCAAATGGCCTCCCCACATATTCGGCCTCTATAGTGGAATCAACAACACATGATTGCTTGATACTCCTCCAACTAATGGTTCCACCTCCTAAGGTAAACATATTTCCTAAGGTTGATTTTTTGGAATCCTTATCTGATTGAAAATCCATGTTTGTGTACCCAATGGGTACTGGACTATCTGCTTGATAAACCAACATATAATCCCTAGTACTTTTTAGGTACTTGATTATATGTTTTACCACATTCCAGTGTTCCCAGCCCGGGTTAGACTCATATCTGCTGACCATGCCTACGATAAAACAGATGCCAGGTATAGTGCAAAGCATATCATATATGAGGCTTCCTACTATTGATGCATAAGGAACTGCCTTCATGTTCTCTACCTTAATCGATGCTTTAGGAAACTAATCCTTGGATAGAGTGATTCCATGTTTGAAAGGGAGTAACCCTTTCTTGGAATCCTGCATGCTAAAACGGGCAAGAATCATATTGACATAAGTATCTTATGATAAGCTCAACATCCTTTTCTTGCGATCTCGCAAAAGCTTGATCCCAAAGATGTGACCAGCTTCTCCCAAGTCCTTCATGTCGAATTATCTAGCTAACCATACCTTATCCAAAGATAATACCCCTACATTGTTTCCAATGAGTAAGATATCATCCACATATAGCACCAAGAATACTACCACGTTTTCATCATGCTTTTTGTATACGCATGACTCATCAAGGCATTGATCAAAACCATAAGATTTAATGGTTTGATTAAAATGGATGTTCCGATACCTAGATGCCTACTTAAGTCCATAAATAGACTTCTTAAGATTGCACAACATGTGTTGTTGGCCTACTGCTGCAAAACTATCAGGTTGCACCATATAGATACACTCATCAAGACTTCCATTAAGGAAATCTATATTTACATCCATTTGCCAAATTTCATAATCGAAATAAGCTGCAATGGATAAGAGAATCTAGATAGACCTTAGCATGGTTATCGGCGAGAAAGTTTCCTTATAGTCGATTCCCTCTTTTTGAGTAAACCCTTTTGCAACAAGCCTAGCCTTAAAGGTTTCCACCCTTCCATCTACTCCTCTATTTTTCTTATAAATCGAATTTCATCCAATGGGTTTTATACCTTTGGGTGGCTCTACAAGATCCTAGACTTGATTGGAGTATATAAACTTCATCTTTGATTTCATAGCCTTCTGCCAGAGTTCTGCATCTTTATCTTTAAGTGCTTCATAGTAGTTGCTCGTTGGTATCAAGTTTATCAGGGATCCTATCATAAGACTCTCCCAAGAACATATACTGATCAGGCTGGTGTACAACCCTCCCACTATGATGAGGCACGTTTTGCTGTGTGGATCATGATCTTTGTGCACCATCATTCTGCCTTAGTTGTACAACCGGCGTATTGATGGTAGCTGCACGTGATGGGTTAGACTCAGCTCGAGTTATAACATTCCTCCCACTACGACGAGGCAGTGGGAGGTCAATAACTTTGTCTTGTGGTGGTTCTTATTGCACTATTGGTATAACTAGTATATCTCCTCTTGACTCTTCTAGAACAATCCTACTTCTAGGTTTGTGGTTCATTACATAGTCCTCTTCTAAGAATTGAGCATTGGTGCTAACAATGACCTTTTGATCCTTAGGAAAATAAAAATAATCCACCTTTCGTTCCTCTAGGATAGCCAACAAATAAACATGCATTTGTGCTTGATTCCAACTTATCTATTTTCCCTTTTAGCACGTGTGCTGGACTACCCCATATTCGAACATGCCGCAGACTAGGTTTGCACCTAGTCCACAATTCTGTGGGTGAAGTAGGTACTAACTTAGATGGGATCAAGTTTAGAATATAGGCTATTGTTTCTAGTGTGTGCCCCTAAAATGAATTAGGAAAATCTGAATAACTCATCATAGATCCGACCATGTCCATAAGAGTCATATTCCTTCTTTCTGCTAGACCATTCTGTTGTGGCATACCAAGTGCAGACAACTGGGATTCAATTCCCTCCTCTGATAAGTAATCCATAAATTATGCTAAGAGGTACTCGCTAGATCGTAGTGTCTTGATACATTTATCCTTATGCTTCTCCATTTCTACCTTAAATACCTTGAATTTCTCAAAGCATTAGAACTTACATCGCATCAAATAAATATACCCATACCTTGAGTAATCACCAATTAATATAATTAAATACTCAAAGCCACCTCTAGCCTGGATATTCATAGGGCCACACAAATTTAAGTGAACCATTTCTAATAACTCTTTTGCTCTATAGCCCTTGGCTGAAAAAGGTTGCTTGGTTATCTTACCTTCTATTGACCTTATTGGTCACGCCCAGTTTTGATTATGACAAATACTCATTGTATCTAATGGGTGTTTGAGTTTTTGTGTAGGAACTAAGATTGTTAAGATCAAGATGTGCACAAAGCAAGGAAAGCCTGAAGACCAATTTATATTCAGCATTGTAATATATTTCATTTAATTGGTTTGTAATAGTAACTAGGGCTCTGGTTTGTAATAAACTTACACACATCACATGTATGATAATACATAAGCTTAAACAAACCGTGAGTAAGAAATGACCTTAGAAAGACCTTAGTCAGTCGACCGACACCGGACTTTTTTGTGTCTTGATTTTGGACATAAATGACCCTAGGACACTCACATTTGCACATACGTTTGTTAGGCACTTGAATAGGGTTCATATGTTTCGAAATGGGACCGAAATGCACACTTGGTGCACTTTCAGTCGACCGAACTAAGCAGTTCATTCTACCCTGGTCGACCGAACTAGGCCTGGGTCAACAGTTGACCAAGGCCCTAGTCATTCGAACCAAGTAGTTCAGAAAGCCCTGGTCGACCGAAAGAAACATCCTTAGGTCAAATATTTGACCATCTGGTCGACCGAGCAACTTTTGTACACCAACTACCTGGTCGACCAAGGGTCCTCAGGAGAAATCCCAACGATCTGGTCAACCAAACCAGCCAGTTCAAAATGGCCTGGTCGACCGAACCTCAGAAAATTGAGAAATCGCCCTCTCCTGGTCAATCGAACCCTTAGTTCAAAATTCCCTTGGTCGACCGAACCATATTAGACTTGGTCGATCGAAACATTTCTGGTAGACCGGACCTCTTGGGTTGCCCTAATTTTTACCACAGTTAAATATTTTTTAAACAGGGTTAAAATATTTGAAAAATCATTAAACTTTCTTAATAATTCCTAAAAGGTCCCCAACGGTCATAACTCATGGGGTGTCTATATATACCCCTTCATTTGGGAAAATTAGGAGGAGATTAGAAGATTTGATTAGGAAAAATTCTTTCAAAATCCAAAATCCTATACTACTCATTTTCCTACTCCAATCACTCATACTTACCTTCTTCACTTAAATCATTTGTAAGTTGATTGAGTGTTTATATTAAAAGGTTTGCTCTCCTATTTTTTATTAGATTGATTTGATTTTAATAAGAGCTAAACCTAAGTGTTCTTAGGGGACTTTGTTAATAAGTCTCTCCTAAGAAGACTTATATAAAACTTTTGAGTATTGCATATTCATTGCAATATCTTGAGAAGTTTGCATTTGTTTTTGGATTGCAAAAACTTGTCAAACATTTTCAAATATCTATTGTGCCTTTATCTTGAAAAATATTTGAAGAGATATTTGTTCATGTGATAAAATCCTTGTTGCAATATTCATTAACTCACATATCCTTGTTGAATACAAAGATTGAATATCTTTTTACAAACCAAACATATACATTACTAGAGCATCATACGATTGAGAAAACCTGCTCATTGAAATATACATATATATTGTTTGGCTAGTATCTTTGTGTGAACATCTTGCTTGAATATTTTATGATACAAAGATTGCTTGATTGATACTCTCACGCACTTATTACACTGATAGTAAATATATATATCTGAGAGTTGAAACATTAGACCACACTGAGCTTACATATTGAATCATATTGTGGTATATGTTATTGCGCATATTTGGGTACATATCTGCTTTACACGAAAGCATAATCACTATACCATCTGATTATATACAAATCTGTTATATTTCCAGGCACGGGCGTGAAGAGGGAGACTAGCCGTGGAATAGTCCCGGATTGGCTTAGACCTGGTTAGGAAAGCTAGGTGCGTCGTCCTGTTAAGGCATGTAGGTTGAGGTCAGCCTCGCTAATTGACCCGGTTAAGGTTGAGGTCAGCCCTGTGTTAATTTGACCTGGTTGTAAACGGTGCCGCTCCACCCTTAAGTGAGCTATTAGTGGAATCCTCGGGCTTGCGAGCTAGAGGCAGGGATGTAGGCACAGTTGGCCGAACCCCAATAACATATCGTGTGTTTATATTTTTGCACTTTATATTTACCACACATGTATGTTATTATGTGGATGATGCCCTTGATTTAAATTTCTGAATATTATATTTATCAGCGTATTTGGAACTACATAGAAAGTCCCTAGGTTTTAATATCTTGCCAACATCTAGTTCAACCTAGGAGAAAAGTTTAAAATTCCAATTCACCCCCCTTTTTGGAGTACACCATTTCTAACACCTTCTAAGTAGGATTCATAGACTGGTAGTGCATACATTTCTAATGAACCTAATGGTCCATTCTAATCAGCCTTTAAATTTGTCTCAGATTAATATGACCCACACGTAAGTGCCAAAGATAAGTTTTATTCAATTCAGAAGGTTTCTTTCTCTTACATGGAAGTTTATCAGTGTTTTTCAATTTTTTTAGTTGCACTGTAGGAGAAACATGATTAATAATATAAAGACCATCCACTAATGTATAAAAAAAGATAAAACTCTTATTTAACTTAATAAGAACTAATTTATTAAAATAAACAGAATATTCGTGATCAACCAACTTGGAAACTGAGATCGAATTCCTCTTAATGGAAGGTACATAAAGAGAGTCTTTCAATATTAAAATCCTATCTCTACCAAAATAAATGTGAATATATCCTATTACAACTACTAACACTCTCGTGCCATCTCCCAGAAATATCTAAATCTCCCCATCACATAGCTGGCGGGTTTGCTTGAACCCCTGGAAAGAATTGTAGATATGATTAGTGGCTCCCATATCTACACACTGAGTACTGGTAGATATCACCTACAAACACGCTTCAACCACTAGTGAATGAGATATACCTTTGTTGTTCTTTTTGGCGAGATAAACTGGACATTGTGATTTCCAGGGCCTTGGCTACTTGCACTGAAAACACTTTCCCTTAGGCTTTTTCACTCCATCTTGTGGCCCACGCACTATTGGAGGAGCTCCATGTGGTTTTTGAACCTTTTTCTACTTCTTTCGGCTTTTCAGCCTAGAAGAATAACCTTTCTCAGTCACAAGAGCAATAGTTGGCTTATTGATAAGGCCCCTAGCTACTTGAAGCTTTTTAAGTAGTTCTGACAATGAGTAAGAGAGCTTATTCATGTTTTAGTTCATGAAAAATAGCTTGAAGGAGTCAAGCAGTGATTGGAGAACGATATCGACCTGGGTTTTCCCATTGATTTCAGCTCCAAGGATCCCTAGCTCATTGATAAAACCAATCATCTTCAGAAGATGATCCCTTATTGGGGTCCCTTCTGCCATAGTAGTATTCATAAGTTCCTTCATAACAGTCTTCCTAGTAGCACGATTTTGATCCCCAAACATTTCTTTGAGGTTATGCATTATATCATAGGCAGAAGGCATAGACTGATGTTGATGTTGCAAAACATTCGACATAGATGCCAAAATGTAACATTGCACCATCTCATTAGCCTTAATTCACTTCTGGTAAGCCTAGGATTCCTCATTAGTTTCCCCTTCACCAGGTTTATGTGGATATACCTCTACGAGCACCTACTTGTACTCCTCTACAGTCAATACAATATCCAAGTTCCTTTTCTAGTCAATATAATTAGGTCGAACCAGTTTCTTTTCTTTGAGAATAACGGCCAGGGGATTGAAAGCAATTTTAATCTTAAGAATCATATATTATAACCAAATATGATGAGCAATAATAAAATTTTAATTCAATTAAAAGAATATGGTTTCCTTTTCCAATATTTTATTTTAAAGAATCTGTCAGCAACCTAGCACACCGTGAGTAGTTATCTCGATGGGAGGTCGTCTCCTATTCAACATGTGTGTAGACAGGTGAGGAATTATTAATTTTACTAACTAGGCAAGTAACTATGCCAATCAAAATTAAACTGTTGACATAACTTTGGTCCTATAAACAATAGCAGTGACTCAGATAGTGAGGATACTATTATTCATAGCTAACTGTATATCATCACATAATACTAGACCTATTGTCCTATAGTGAATCCCCGGAGGGAGAGGTGACCCAATACTGACAATTACTAGAGTTTATATTTTGTAAGTTTATAATTAATTCCATTCGATGGGGAGGAAGATACTAATATCATCACATAAAATTAATTACTTTACCTATAAACTAGTGATGGAGACCATGGGATTTATATGTAATAAATTCCCTCACCCACTTAATTATTTAATTCATAAGGGATACAAACACGTGTTTAATATTCAAATAAATTTAATATTCCAATATTGGTAACTAAGTTACACGCAAAAAATAAAATTCCAAATTCCCTTAATATATTTTTTCATAAAAAAAAAAAAAATTGCATTATAACTTGGGAATTAATTTTATTCTCTAGTTGCACATGCATAAACCAACATTGAAACTTTAAACTTTACATGCTAATGACATAATGCAGGAACAACAAACACACCAAGCAAGCATATATAAACAAGAAATATGATATGACAAATATCTAGCTGTTATAGTCAAGTAGCTTGCATCATAACACCGTGAATCTTTTTTTGCCATTGTGTAGTGCCGAGGTTCGGAGGGGCCCTGAGGCAGTGCCTCAGCGAGGTTTGACCTACCCGGTTAGGTCGCAGGAGTCGAGGTAAACTTAAATTCAAATTCAAATTCAAATTCAAATTCAACTTCAAAAACAAATTCAAATTCAAATATAAATTCAAATTCAAATTCAAAAAATGAACGAAAAACCGCATCATTGTTCTAGGGTTTTTCTTAATTTTCACCGCTGCTATGCACACACCGCAACTGTGCCTCCTTCTCGGATGAAGCTGCATCAGATTATAAAATCCTATGCCTCCATAATCGGAGTTCACATGCTACGAATCTTGTAATAAACAATCACAATCACAAAACATACATTCGTGTGATGAAGCTGCATCAGATTACAAAATCCTATGCCTCCATAATCAGAGTTCACATGCTACAAATCTTGTAATAAACAATCACAATCACAAAACATACATTCAGGTGACCCTAATTGCAAGACATAATGCTACAAAAACAGATGTTAGTGCATACACATATTCTACCCCAAGCATGCATTGATTCGATTTTTGAAGAATGCAGTATTGTTATCCATATACAGTTTCAACCATGGCTCTGATACCAATTGAAGGGACTTGTGGTATAGCCCTAAGATCCGATTGTAGTGCATATGGATAAAAAAAAAATAATTAGATCATGCAATCCCTAATTTCGTGATTAGGATTATACGTGCAAGATCTTTCTGGTTTGATCTTGAATCTGCAAGTACAAAAACGAGCTCCTGAAGATGACCACGAATCTTCTACTATATTCCTTGAACAAGCCTTGCTCTTGAGAGAGTGGGCTCGTAAGCGGCTGCTAGGGTTTTTTACTCTTACGAAAACTTCTTCTCTATGAATATTTTTTCATCTCTCCTAGCTGCTAAATGGAGCGCGTGTATATAGGCTACAATAGGGACCGCTGGGAAAATATGACTAGGGCTTCCCACATAATTAAGAATTCCAAATTCGACCCAAATTCATCCTTAATTATGTTAATTAAAATTCACACAACTAAAGAATTATAATTACACTCCTTATCATATTTGAAATAAAATTTCAAGCTCCTATTATTAAATGCTTATTTATCTACTCACGTAAAGATTACAGATACCCATCTATTAAATAAAATTACTTACAATTTAATTAAATGACATACTAATTCCCTGAGACCTTCCACTTAACTTATTTAATGTGCCAGATTCAAAATCCACCTGCAGGGTTTGACACAATCAAAACTGATAAGCTTCCTCAAGGGGGCATCATCAATCCCAATACCGGGACGTGGATTCCATCAATAGTTGATGTTCACCATACACATAATATCATCACCCAACTCACTGAGCATTTTGACATGTAAAGAGTCTCACTCTTATGTGAATCAAAATAATAAACACTAAACGTACGTATCCAATAATCATATCAGGATTAAGAGCATAAGCACTCATAATAACCATGAGGTATTAATTGTTTTATTTAGTGAGTATAAAAAAAATTACCTCAAGACAGTCATGTCAATACACACATAGTGTACTAGCATAAGGAGTTGGAACTGTACCATTCCCAATAGTCAATAACGACCTATTAAAACCTTGGATTACAATCCTACCAATGATGTGTCCAATTTCATTTAAGAATGTGAACAATAAGCTTATATTCTATAAGAACTAATTAATATAAGAACTAATTATCTAATCTTCTATGTATAAGTCGTACTCTATGCTGGAATTGGTGTGATCCCAAGAGAGGGGGGGTGAAATGGGTTTTAAAAATTTTTCGGTTAATTTAAACACTCACGCCAATTCATCACAGTTCATATCTCATTCAGTATTTTACACTGATTTACCACAGTTCATATTCCATTCGACATTATAGCTTGTATGAAAAATAATGAAGCTGTAAGTTTAAACATACACGTGAGTCATATCTCATTTGACTCAAATGTGTGCATGCAAATAATTATAACAGTAAATAAACAAGCATACACATATGGAATTAAAGTGCATAAAGTAAATGAGATAGAGATAGACGCACACACGTTATTTGTTATCAAGGTTTGGCCAAACCAGCCTACATCCCCGCCTAGGGCAAACCCCCAAGGTAAGCCTCTCCTTATGGGACGAGATAAACCCAAGCTCAATTACAAGGTTAAGCCTAACTCGTCTCACTTACCATGCTAAGACTTCCCAGTTCAATTTCTGGGCTAAACCCAACCAGTCTCATTTACGTGGCTGAGAGCAATTCCATTTCAGGCTAAACCCAACCGGTACAATGAAAACATTTTTGTACACGTTAATGCTTCTAAAAATACAAGCAAAGATGTACACGTTTAAGCTCTACAATGCACTCTCTAATATGATATGAAATTAATGCTTAGTTGAGTAAGGGTGTGTAGACACCCTATTTTTGCTCTAGCCAAATAAAACAAGGGGTCCCCTCTTATTTTCTTATTATTATTATTATTATTATTATTATTATTATTATTATTATTATTTTATTATTATTATTTTCCTATATTATTAATACTTTACTATTATTTTACTAGTACTTTTATTATCTTTATTTTATTTTTACTTTACTATACTTATTATTATTATTATTATTTTTATTTTTATTATTTTTATTACTATTAGCATTAGTATCTTATTTTGGTTATTATTATTTTTATTGTTTTTTGGTAATTTTATCACTATTATTATTATTATTTATTGTTATTATTACTTTATTTTAATTATTATTATTATTATTATTGATACTATCTTCATTTTTATTTTTTATTTTTTTTTATATATATAATCATTTATTATTGTTTACTATTTAGTAGTATTACCTTATTATGATAATTACTATTATTATTATTTCCCATTTCATTATTACCAAAAGCCTAAAAAATAATAAAAAGAAAATCAGAAAAAGGAAAGTTCATTAGGGTTTTTCGAGGAGATGCCTATTTAAAGGCATGTTCACAGGGTGAACAGGGGGGGAGGGCGCACAACGGCACAGCCACAGCGCACAGCCAGAGAGGCCAAAGGAGAAAACCAAAAAAAAAATAAATAAAAAAAAAACTGAGCCTCTTCTTCTCCTTCTGCTTCTTCTTCCCCTGCCTCATATCTCTCCCGCTGCTTTTTTTTTCTTTTTCTCCATCTTTCCCTGCCTCCATCTTCTCCGGCCGCCGCTGCAACGCTAGTCACCGCTGCAACTCCGGCGACCACGAACAGCCCCTCCAGTCCACGCCGCGAACATCCACAGCCACCGGTGGCCTCCCCTTGCCGCCTCTGCCAGTAGCCACCGCAAGTCACCACTGGCAACAGCTCCGTCAACCTCGGCCGAGACTAGTGTCGATTCTCTGTCGTCACTCCCAGCAGACCAGACCTCCATCTGAGCATTGCAGCAATTACAGCAGAGCCAAGAACTGCCTCCTCGGGTCACAGCTCCGTCAAAGCTCCCACCGCCATAGTCACCCAAGTCACCACTGCCCACTCCACCACCGGTACCACCCTCATCCTCACGACACCGCCACGCTCAACAGCCTCACGGCTCTCCTGCACACCAGTAACCCCTAGCTTCCCTGCACATCAACACAGTTCGGCCATCTACTTCCATCAAGGCCACGTTTAAATTGGTGAGTCTTCTAAGTTCCCTGCACGCACAGCACACACACACGCGCACGTATAGGTTGGCTCTTTTCCTCAGTTCACTGCGCATATCAAATACATATATACTAACTTTAATCTTTTTTTTTTTTTACAGGATTTTTTTTGTTGTTTTTCATCTTTTGTAATAATATTTATTCAGGGTTTATATATATATATATATATATATTTGATGTTCATTTGTTTATTTATTAATTAATGAATTTATTTTTCCTGTTTCTTTTCTTGACTCGTTTTAATATTTAAAGCATAAGATTTCATTGTATAGGTGTTTATATTAATATATTATTTGTCGTAGTACGTAGTTAATATTCGCATATAGTCTTTTGTTATATATATGTTAAATTTTTTAAATATTATGTTCACAATCTCACTTAATTGCAGCGATGCTTGTTTAAATTTTTTTATTTTTTTTTGTGATAATTATTTTAAATACTAATCAGTTCATTCTCATTATTGTAGGATTTTGTTTTACTGTGAAGGTAAGAGTTCTAAATGTAATAAGTTTTGATTGTCGAATATTATCGAATGTACCATATTCATGTTATTCGTTTAATATGCAAAGTTTTTTTTTTTCTTTTTTTAGGTCATATTTAAGCATGTGATTAATATTCCGAGTTATGATTGTGTTTATCTAAATAGGTCGTGTTCATTGCTGTGGGTATTTAGGATTTTTTGTTGTTATTGCATTTATTTTATGTACATATAGGGTTGTGTATTAATTTTGGTTGCCATATTGCATAGGTACGTATTAATTTTAGAATTAACTTGTTTCCATAAATTCAATTATTTTCTTGCCCATTTTATTAGTTTACATATTTTAAATTCAATTTGTTTTCCTTAATTAATTGTTAGCATATGTATGCCTTGTGCATATCTTTGACAGCGTGTTAATATTAAGATAAATATCATATTATTTAAATATGTATATTATTAGTTAATGATATTTAGTATTGTTACTGTTAATATTATTATTATCACTATTATTGTCATTTATTATTATTATTATTATTATTATTAGTATTGTTATTAGTATTATTATTATTTATTAACGTTATCATTCTTATCATTATTAATAATATTATCACTATTTTTAGTATTTTCTTTATTCGACCTTATACGTACTATGGTATATATTTTGATAAAATATTTTCTTGATTTTTAATCCCTATGATTTTATTGCGGGGGTATGAGCCTTCGGGCATCACGTACCCTAAGCTCTGAGGGAATATATATGTATATATTATCTTTATTTATTTATTATTTTATTTATTTATTTTTTTTACATGTATTTATAAATTCATAAAAAATGAGTAATTTAAAGAATTATTAGATTAACTTAGGGATAATTTCAAATTAATTAGGTACCGTTCGTAAGAACGGGCGCGTAGGGGGTGCTCGTACCTTCCCCTGGCGTAACCGAACTCCCGACCCCAACTCTGATTCTACCCCTAACGGGGTAGTAATCATGTGTTCTAACCGCACTAAAGGTTAGTGGCGACTCCGACACTTTCATATTTTTCCTGAAAATATCAAAATTGATTTTCAATTTCGCCGCTCGGGGCACACGCGCTCCTGGGACGTCGCGACAGGGTGTTTTCAAAATAATTGTGCAATCTTTGAGTATGATGTATAAATGAAATTTTTGCACAAATGAAAAGTATATGATCTTTGATTTAAAATAGAGTATGCAATAAAATACTTCAAAGATCTTAAAGCCTACAAAAAAGTTTATCTAAAAATATTTATTAGGAAAATAATCGGGAGAGACCAACATTTACTCTCAATAAGGATTTTAAAACAATGAAAGAATTTTTGAGAGTAAAATGCTTTTCATAAAATAAATGCCCAATCAAAAATGAATACTCTCTTTCAAAAGATTTTCTAAAGAGTAATAAAGAGAGTTTGGAGGGTATAAAAATTTACCCCATAAAATATTTTGAAATAGAAATTAAAATAGGGGAACATTGATTAAAAAATATTTCAGAGAATTGTAAAGGTAATCAAAGTTGCCTAATTAAACAACTGAAAGTGGTAGTTATAGTTTTTCTAAAAAATATGACCGTTGGGTACCTATTGGGGATCTTGAAAAAGTTTAATTAAAATTTAACCCCAATTACTATAGTTAATTTTTTAAAAACCTGAGAATTTCGGTCGCCCGGTCCTTAGGGATAGTCGCCTAAAAAGAGACAAAAAGAAAATATGAGCTTTTCGGTTTGGGTGCTCGAGGGTGAGTTTGGTTGGCGCCAAGGCGATTTTCCAAACGTTCAAGGTTTGGTCGCTCAACAAGTGGTTCAGTTTGTAGAAACTCACAATTCGGTCGCCCGGGCCTATTTTGAACTACATGTTCGGTCGCCTGGGAACAGTGGAAAAAGTTAACTTTAAGGTTCGGTCGACCATGGATAGTTAGTTCAAATATGGTTTGGTCACCCGAGCCCTAGTCAACTTGTTAACTTCTTACTAGTTCAATCGACCGAGGCATTTATAACCTCCAAGGTTCGCTTGCCCTAAGCTTTTTCAAAGTAGTTTTAGGTATAGATTTTGATTAAAAGTTTCCCTTTTTCATATACGTATGGAATTTTAGTTCAAGGGATTTTTCATGAAATGTTTGGGAAACTAAGGTTAGTCTAACGCCTAGGCTTTTAAATTAAGCCCAAAAAATCTAATGTCAGTCAACCGAAGGTCGACCAAAGTTTGCCCTAAGGTCAAACTATAGCCTTTGGTTCCCTACGGCCAGTCTACGGTGAAAAGGCTTCTCCCAACAATATGCATTAATAATATAATCATTAAAAAACAAGCATATTCACCAAAGAAGACATAACAAATGATCATGCATTTAATTTTTGTGTTAAAGCATAAGTTCATAAATTTGCTTCATGATATTTGCCCTCAAGACCTTTCCCCCTTTTTTGTCATTATCATTTTGCTCAAAAACATTCTCCCCCTTTTGGTATCGGCAAAAAGGGCTATGCTAAGTATAAAATAATCTTATCATTTAAAACATACTTAGCAAAAAGAACTCCCCCTTTTTGAAAAACTCTGTCCTATTTGATATAACATATTGGGTATAAAAATTTATAACTGTTAAAAAATATAGCAATGAAGCACACACAACATTTTAACTGGTCATTCAAATTTAAAATGACATAATAAACATGATTAGGCCAGAATTAGCCACAAACCATAGCAATTTAAATCGTATCATAGGACCCATAAAATATTTGAGTTTAAAACATACAACATATGATAACAGGTATAGGTTTGAGCATAAAGACGCTCCAACTAGTTCTTATGCATTTTATGTATAACCAATGGTCAAGTCATGCAACACCCTATTTAAATTTGTAAACTATAAAAATATAACTTCATGACATAAAATTTTGTAAACTATAAAAATATAACTTCATGACATAAAATTTTAATACAATACGAGCACAGTCATGAAAACACTTAAGCAAGATATAAAATTATGTTTTATTTAAAAAGCATTTCTTGCTATAATACAGTGTGTGTGTGTGTGTGTATACCTATATATATATATATAGGTATTAAAAATATATCCTCTTATGATTTTTGATAAATACTGGGGGTCGTGCTTGCCAAAAAAGAAACTTTAAAATAAAGTTCAAGTAAGCAAATGTTTTTCTGGTCAAACGTTTAAGCATATTCCAAAAAGATGTGAGTAGAAAAACAACCATATAGATCCCAAAGATAGCAAGAAATTTTTGACATGGATCATATGACCAACCCTAAGACTCTGTGGCTAAGTAATCTATTTTCAATTAAAAATTTTCAATAAAATTATCACATTTAAGTACAAGCCACAATATCTCCAAAACAAATCTAAGCTTATAATGTTGGTGAGCATAACTAGATGGAAATATGCGTTCAGATGCTCCCCCTATCAATTTAACTATGTGCTTAGATTCTTTTAGCTACTTATACTAAAATTAATTATGAGAAATTCATTTAGGAGTATAAACAATAAATTTAAATCATTTAACTTATTTTTACTGGATATATGTTAAGATATTTGCGTTCAACCGGTAAAATAATTTAGGACAGACGTGCATAAGAACTTTAACATTTAAGACATGCAAGGTGTTCATATGCCCCTAGAACCATCCATATCAAATATTGATTTAATAGGTTCAGGATATGATGTTCATGGTACCAAAAGAAAATAGGACTCAAAAAAGCAAAAACAATGAAAGTGTGAGTCCATGGGGTAGCTGCTATTAATCCTTTTCGTAAGGATGGGGCTTAAACACCCGATATAGTTTCGGGCATACATAAGTGCACTAATTTTCAAGGATGAATTTCATTCAAGCACATCCACATGTTCATCCTTCTTAATATTACTTAGTATGCAAGAGATTTTAGGCATTAAGTTCTTATTCGTTTTTTTTTTTCCTAAAAGTTGGGCTTAAACTCCCCCTGTATATTTGCATGCATACTTACTTGCATTATGGTTCAAGGATGATAGTCATTTAAGGACACTCATCACATATTCATCCTTTTTAAAGGATTTCAGTATGCAGCAAATATTGGTCATTCTAAACATAAGCATGACATATTGCATTTCTTTTTTAATACACGATAGCCAAACAAGGCTATACTCAAAGGTAATGCAATAGGGGTTCAAAACAAGGATAAAACAACTCAGAATATTCAATGAGTGTGAGACAACATGAAAGACTCCGCCTAAGTCATGCAATTTCCTAGCCAATGGACCATCATTAAAATTGTTCAATTTAAAAGGATGATGCTCTACCATTTGGGTATAGAGTGAAAGTACATAACCCAAAGAATTAGAGCAAATGGTGTCTATGAACTAAGTTCATCTCACAAAAAAAATGTGTACACGTCTTCAAAATATCTAGCTGTTTGGATTTCACTTGTACTAACCTATTCAATTACTGTGCATCCTAGGAAGAATAATGTGTTGCTTATACTAATTAAAAATTTATCCTGTGACCAGTGCGGTCTTCCCTATATGTTCATGAGCATGCATCTTGTACTAAGAATGAATACTTAATATTCTTTTATAATTCACTCATCCTTTCAAAAACATTTTAGCATGCATCAAATTATTATTATTATCATAATACATGGTTTCATTTTTGGGAAAAGTTCTACTGCAATATTGGCAACATTCCATCTGTAAATCGAACATTTCCCATTTTTCCATGTACCTAAAACCAGATAGATTCACACAATCAATTTATAATTCAGCTCAAGCATGCAAGAACCTATATCCACTACCAGCATGCAATTCACATCACTGCATCCCCCACGCAAGAGGCATTCAAGACAAGCATGCATTCAGTAGTTCAAACAACAGTTCATAAAAATAAAGTATCAATTAAATAATATATTCACTTTTACAAGCAATGGACATTGGCATTCAGTTCAAATAAATTATCCATCAAATAAAGTTGATCTTCAAGCGGAGGATGGATATATATATATATATATATATATATATATATATATATATATTTATCTCTCAAGCATGCAATTGCCAATATTTTTCATATAAAAACCAACCACAATGATTTGTATACTTTAGGTAAATGAATTGGATATCATCAATTTAAAAATCACATATTGGCATGCTTCTCTTATGGATCTCAGTGTGATAATAATGTATATTAAAATTTATAATTTTAAGCATAAAACACTATTTAAGCATTTAAAGTATTATAATCCCTTTTATATCATTTCCTAAAATCTTATGAGTATTGATGAAATTTATTTTTAAGCATCTCATAAGATAACATGCAATAATTACACATGATTCATAAAAAGATTCAACAAAAACATCACATGAATCATGAAATGAAATAATAAGTAAGATGGAAGGAGAGATACATATACCGTTTCATTTTACTCCTTAGACATTTGAGCGCGGAGTGGTGTCTTCCTCTCTATTGAATTCATCATACTTCTTATGGTTCCCAATTTCCCTTAGTACTACTATAGGACATAGTCTTTTAAAGACATTAGTAGCTAAGATGCCATATAAACATATGCATGACATTCAAATGATATGCATTAAAACAATGTCATGCAAATTCAAAATTATTTTCAGGTTTGGGGAACTTTGCAATTTAAAAACATTTTGGATGGGATATGACTTCTTGTACGAAGCACATTCCAAAATCTCCAATCAATCGATTTTACAACAATGTTTTCAATAAACAAATAGTAAAATCTATACAGTGAAAACAAATGGAGGATTTGCAAACTACTGACTCTCAAAATAGGGATATACCGAAAAGTTGAGTTGTTGCAATCTTTAGTATAAGCGGTTAAGCCTTTTGCAACGAGGCTCTAATAATAATTGTTGGAATTGGTGTGATCCCAAGAAGGGGGGTGAAATGGGTTTTAAAACTTTTTCGTCTAATTTAAACACTTACACCGATTCACCACATTTCATATCTCATTCAGTATTATAGTGTGTATGAAGAATAATGAAGCTATATGTTTAAACATACACGTGTGGCATATCTCATTGAACTCAAATGTGTGCATGCAAATAATTATAACAGTAAATAAACAAGCATACACATATGGAAATAAAGTGCAAAAAGTAAATGAGATAGAAAGAGAGACAAGATATTTATTATCGAGGTTCGGCCAAACCAGCCTACGTCCATGTCTTGAGCATACCCCACAATGATTACATTATCCCTGCTCACTTAAAAGGGTGCAGGAGAAGCCGTTACAATCTCTCCTTCGGGGCGAGGTAAACCCCAGCTCAATTACAAGGTTGTGCCCAAGTTGCCTCACTCACGGGGCTGAGACTCCCCAGTTCAATTTTCGGGCTGAACCCAACCGGTCTAACTTACAAGGCTGAGACTCCCTAGTTCAGTTTCGGACTAAACCCAACTGGTAAAATGAAACTTTTTTTGTACATGATAATGCTTTTGAAAATACAAGCAAAGATGTACACATTTAAGCTCTACAATGCACTCTTTAATATGATGTGAAATTAATGCTTAGTAGAGCAAGGGTGTTTTCAAAATAATTGTGCAATCTTTGAGTATGACATATAAATGAATTTTTTGCACAAATGAAAAGTATACGATCTTTGATTTAAAATAGTGTATGCAATAAAATACTTCAAAGATCTTAAAATCTACAAAATGTTTCTCCAAAAAAATTTATCAGGAAAATAATCGGGAGAAACCAAGATTTACTCTCACTAAGGATTTTAAAACAATGAAAGAATTTGTGAGGGTAAAATTCTTTTCATAAAATAAATGCCCAATAAAAAATGAATACTCTCTTTCAAATGATTTTCCAAAGATTAATAAAGAGAGTTTGGAGAGTATAAAAATTCACCCCATAAAATATTGTGAAATAGAAATTGAAATGGGGGAACTTTGATTAAAAA
This sequence comes from Malania oleifera, assembly GCF_029873635.1. Taxonomy (NCBI): domain Eukaryota; kingdom Viridiplantae; phylum Streptophyta; class Magnoliopsida; order Santalales; family Ximeniaceae; genus Malania; species Malania oleifera. The sequence goes on along the minus strand of NC_080417.1, from coordinate 69,454,407 downwards.
ATATTTGAGAGAATTTTAAAATTAATCAAAGTTGCTAATTAAACAAATGAAAGGGGTATTTATAGTTTTTCTAAAAAATATGACCGTTTGGGACCTATTGGGGATTTTGAAAAAGTTTAATGAAAAATTATCCCCAATTACAGTTTTCGCAAACCGAGAGTTTCAGTCGCCCGGTCCTTAGGGATGGTCACTCGAATAAAGAAAAAGAGAAAAGGTGAGATTTTGGGTTTTGGTGCTTGAGGGTGATTTCGGTTGGCTGAAGCCAAGGCAATTTTCCAAAAGTTGGAGGTTTGATTGCCTGGCAATTTGTTCGGTTTGCCGAAACTCACAATTTGGTCACTGGGGCCTATTTTGAACTATAAGTTCGATCTCTTGATATAGTGGGAAAAGTTAATTTTATGGTTCGGTCGACCGTGGACGGTTAGTTCAAATATGGTTCGGTCGCTCGAGTCTTAGTCAACTTGTTGACTTCTTTCTAGTTCGGTCGACCGAGGCATTTATAACCTCTTAGGTTCGGTCACCCGAAACTTTTTCAAAGTAGATTTAGGTCCAAATATTGATTAAAAGTTTCCCTTTTTCATAAGGTATGACATTTTAGTTTAAGTGATTTTTAATGAAATATTTGGGGACCTAAGGTTAGTCTAAAGCCTAGGATTTTAAATTAAGCCCTAAAAATCTAACATTGGTTGACCGAAGGTCGATTGAAGTCTGCCCTAAGGTCAAATTATAGCCTTTGGTTCCCTACGGTTAGTCTACGGTTCTATCTAAGCATTCAATTCATATCATGCAGATGCATGCATTATTACAGATCAAAATATAAGAATAAATGCAATTACAAAAGAAATATAATGTCTTCTTCTTCTTCATTACTCTTTGACATCATGGAATGCGCTAGATTTGAGCTTTAAGTCCTGTATTGGCTTCCATGTTCTCTTGATCTTATATGTAACCTGAATAGTACCTGTTCATGCACTAAAATACACACATAAGAAACACTTGTGTTTGTCAATATCAAAATAGAGATCAGACTTAAAAAGCCAACACTTTACACACTAGATTACCTACTACATAGAATAAAAGACACACATACATAACCATTAAATAAATAATGTCAGGAAAACATTACTCACAAAGATTCTCATTAAAATGGAATAACTGAAGTTATTAATAAGTACTAAAACCGATTACATAAAACATGCCTTTCAGTATAAATCCCTGACAGGAGCTTGTTTTAGTTCATACAAGCTTTTTCTCAGTTTGCAGACTAGATTCTCTTGTCCCAAAAGAATGAACCCTTCTAACTGAATCATGTAAATATCTTCCGCAAGTCACCATGAAGGAATGTCATCTTCACATCTAGTTGCTCAAGATGTAGGTTTTCTGAAGCCACCATTCCTAGTGTCAGTCTAATTATTGACATCTTCACTACTGTAGAAAATATTTCTGAGTATTCAATGCCCTTCTTTTGCCGGAACCCTTTGACAACTAATTTGGTATTATAGCTCTTGCTACCATCATGCTCATTCTTTATTCTATATACCCACTTGTTGTACAAAGCCTTCTTCCTTACTTGCAATTCAGTTAGTTCCCATGTCAGATTCCTTAACAAGGAAACGAACTCATCCTTCATGGTTAACTCCCACTTGCTTGAATTTTCATTTTGCAAGACTTCATTATAACACTCTGGCTCACCACTATAAGTCAACAGGAGACGATTTAGAGTGGGTGAATAACGTTGTGGAGTTCTAATGGTCTTAGAAGATCTATAGACTTCAGCTATAGGTGTACTCTAATCAACCTGTGATTCTACATTCTCCTTATCCTCGTCACCTATTTCCTGGACAATACTTTTAGTTAATTCATCTAAGTTGACAAATTCAGATTTCTTCTTATCTATCTTTGTGACATCTGGCACTACGGTTGACCTATCATTGTACATAATCTATTCATTAAATATCATATCTACTTTTGATGATTTTTCGATTTTGTTCATCTTAAAATCGATAGCCAAATTTCTCATCACCATAGCCAATGAAAAAGCATACTTTAGACTTTGCATCAAGTTTACTACGAGCATTAGAATCAATATGAACATTAGAAACACAACCAAAAACTTTTAAATGGGAAAACTTTACTTCTTTATTGCTCCAAACCTCTTTAGGAATTCTGAACTTCATGGGAATTGAAAATCCTCGGTTTATCAGGTAAGGTACAGTTTTAACAACATTAGCTTAGAAAATTTTTGGTAGTCCAGCATGCAACCTCATACTCCTAGCATGCTCATTAAGAGGTTTTTTTTTTCATGCGCTTAGCCACACCATTTTTTTGTGGTGTGCGAAGAATGGTCTTCTCCATCCTAATTCCAAGTGCAGCAAAATACTCTCTGAACCCTCCATTTATGTACTCTCCTCCATTGTTTGACCTCAAACATTTTACTTTCAAACTTGTTACTGTCTTAACCATAGCCTTCTACTTCTTAAAAGCCTCAAATACATCAGATTTTTTTTCAAAAAATAAACTCATACCTTTCTGCATGAGTCATTAGTGAAAGTGATGTAATACCTTGAACCTCCAAGGGATGCAACTGAAGAAGGCCTCCAAAAATCAGTGTGTACTAACTCAAATTTTTTAGCCTTTGGTGTCCTACCAGTTCTCAAAAAGCTCACATTTTTTGCTTTCTTAAGATGCAATTTTCACACATGTCAAAATCGACATACTTCAATTCTAGTAGTTTCCCTTTTAACAAAAACATCTTCATCCCTTTCTCACTCATGTGACCAAGTATGCTGTGCCATAAGCTTGTATCAGTACTTTCTTCACCAACTGCAATTGGGTCTCTTGGACTTGAGGTCATATATAAAGTACCAGTCATCTATCCACGAGCCAATACTCTAGCTCCCTTTGTAACCTTCTAAGTACCACCAAAAAACAACATTGCATGCCCTTCATCATCAAGTTGTCCAATAGAAAATAGATTCCTCCTCAGGTCAAGAATATGTTGAACATTCCTAAATTACCAAACATACCTGTTGGGCAACAAAATTTGGATGTTTCCTATACCCATAAGATCCAAAGATGCACCATCGCCCAAATACACATTACCAAAATCACCTGTAACATAGGTCTATATGATTTCTTGGTGTGGAGTGGTATCAAATGAAGCTCCTAAGTCCAAAACTTAATCATCAAGTGGACTTTATATGACAAGAAGTAATGCATCATGTACCTCTTCTGTTATAGGATTAGCAAAATCATCTTCATTCTCCTTCTTAAGACTTTTGCATCGCCTCCTAAAGTGACATGTTTTCCCATAGTTCTAGCATTGTACTTGTTGGCGTGATCTAGATTTACTTCTATTCTAATTAGAATCTATGGATTTTGATCTGCCCATATTTGAGTTTTTGTCATTATCTCTGCCCCTTATCTCAAGGTCTAGGACAGAACCAGATCCTGAGATTTCACCTGCATCTTCTTTTCGAATCTCCTCAACCACAATTAAATCTCGTATGTCATTGTACTTCAATTTTTCTTTTTCTATAGAATTGCTTACTACTATCCTCATTTCCTCCCAACTATTTGGCAAGGAAGCCAAAACAATCTGTGCACATATCTCATCATCAAAATCAATTTCTACATAAGACAATTGATTTTTTATAGTGTTAAATTTGTTCAAATGTTGTGCTACTGATGCATTATCTGCCATCTTCAAATTGAACGGTTTCTTCATCAGATGCACCTCGTTGTTTGTTGACGACTTTTCATATACTACAAAAAAACTGGTTTTTAGTGACGAAACTATTAGTGATAGATTCAATTTCGTTATTAAAGTGGCTATTAGTGACGATTTTAGCAACCGTCACTAATATGACACTATTAGTGATGGATTTTAAATCGTCACTAATACTTTCGTTACTAAAAACAATAAAATATCACAAGAAAAAAATTTTCGCGTAGAAATTGTCCCGAGAAAATATTAGCGATGATTCCTGAGGTATTAGTGACAAATTAAATCCGTCACTAAAAGGAAATTATTAGTGATGAATGATAATCATTACTAATATTATTTAAAAAAAATAAAAAAAATTATTTCACAATATTAGTGATGAATATTAATTTTCGCCACTATTAGCTAATTATTATTGATGGATTAGAAGCCGTCACTAATACTTTTTTTATTTAAAACACAATCCTAAAAATATTATAAGACATATTTCTGTATTGTATCCATATTCTCATGCCACACAGTAATTTTAAACATCTTAGACGTAATTGATAAACTATATAAATTCCTGCTCTAAATTATAATCTGGTAAAAACATACAATTTATTCTGAAATCATACTAAAATTATCTAGCATAGCATATTTCCCTTACTTGCTTCCTGCAAAAATCCCCTACTGCAAAGAGTCCTACACCCACAGGGTTCCCTACTCAACACCCTGAAAACAACATTTCCTAGAACAAAATATCATTATCTTTACGTCTACTACATTTCCTACGACTACTGGAAAGCCTAATTTTGAATAAAAGGTCTTACCCTAAATCTGGAATGAAATTCAACTTTGTCCCACCAACGATCCGGTCTATCAGACTTGGAGAGAATTTTCCCAAGAGCATCGTGGTGGCCTCAGATCATTGATCAGGTGAACAATGGGGCTGAAATCGAAGAGAGAAGATGGAGGAACCGAAAAGGGGAGAGAGAGTAAACTTTCGCTGAAATTTCTATGTAAAAAGTTGAGTTTAGGGGCATTTATACTATGGACTTCGTCAACAAGCCACGTCATCTCATCGATGAGGCTAAGAAGGAGATTCATCGACGAATGCCTTCTTCTCATCGACAAAATTCAGAACTTGGAAACATAGCCTCTAGGTATCTTCTGGCCAACGAAACATGTCCTCGTCAACGAGGCCCTCTTGTACCCTCGTCAATGAATCCCCTGTGTTCGTCAACAAGGCCTTGATAAAATTTCTTAGGTTATTACACAACCTGGCACACTCCATGAAATTAGAAGAGAGAAAGGATGATAAAGCTTTGAGTTTTCAATTGTAATGGCTATTTAGTATTATTTGTATTTACATATCTTATATGATGTAGTTGGAAGCTCAAAAAGACCTAGACTAACCTTTGGACACATGCATTTCATGAAAAATCTATTTACATTAGTTCTAGGTTGGATAAACATTGTAGAGGCATAATAAGTCTAAAAAACTGAGGCCTCGTTGACGAACATCCTCGCCTCGTCGACAAATTCTCAAGGCCACTTGGTGAAGAATGATTTACTCTCGTCGACGAGAAAATACTACGAGCTCAAAAATCTCAAATAGACCATTCGGTGATGAACTCATGTTCTCGTTGACGAATGACTGTTGAACACTCATTGATGAACGTGTGCACTCGTTCATGAGTACATCGCACTAAATGACACTCCAACACAAACATGGACGAAAATCTTTTATTTTAAATAATCCAACAGCCAGAAATCTTTCAGATGGTGAGAACACTTACAAACATAACCTCTAAACCCTAGGGCATCACTTTTTGCGTACTTCTTGAGAGCTTTGAACGTATTACAAACTGCTTGCTTGCACTCCAAAGCATTAACATCAAGTTTGGGCATTTTGTGTGTTGAATTTCAAGATCAAAGGGCGTTTACTCATATCTTTTGCAAACAACTTGGGTATTGAGGTTTGGTAAACAAAGTATCGTTATTTATATATTGATCTTTATTCTCAAAGTTTTGTACTCTCGCAATCATATTGTTAAATATTTCTTAAGAGCAAGAACTTGAGTTTTTCATATATATTTATGTGAAGAAATTTTAAAGGGTTTATCAAAGTTTAAATATTATAGTATTCACTTTTATTCAAAGTTTTCATCGCAGCTCAATTATTGCAAAATATATTTGATTAGATCTTAGAAGCAAACTTGTCCTTCAAATAATTTTATAAAGATCATATAGTGAATTAGATAATTGGAGCATATTTATCATACATATTTATACAACGATCATTCATCGTTTATTGCAAAAGGCTTCATTGAACATATCACATACACTTAACTAAGCTTCATGTTATATCATCTGAGTATGTATTAGGATTTCAATTGTACTCATTGGCTTGTTAAGGAGCATTTTAGTTTTGCATAAAATTGCAATTATATTGATGTATTTGTGGTTCGGGTTGTAAACCGGGTTGAGGAGGAAGTTACTCCTTTTGTAAGCAACGTATTGTAATGGGAAGCTCCATCTCAGTTAAAGGATCAGGATTAGTGGAATCCTTGAGTAGGTTTCTCAAGGCAAGGACATAGGCCAGGTTGGCTGAACCTCGTAAAAAATGTATTTACATCTCTTTTTCCCTTAACTCTTTTAATATCTACTTGCATTTAATTATGTGGTTGTTGTGTATGTGTTAACTGGTTAGCATGTCAGTATAATAATTGGGTAAGATTGATTGATTAATAAATGCACACATTAAAATTGATAAGTTGAGAAATACTGAACTGCTTGTCATCTAAGTTGTACATATAAGATTGTAAGTAGTTCAAAATTAGAACTTGAGTGACACAAATTTTAAAATACCCAATTCACCCCCCTCTTGGGATTACACCTAAATTAACAAAATCATATCATGCAATATGTATGCATTATTACAGACCAGATATGAAAACTAAATGCAATACAAATGAAATCAAATGTCTTCTTCTTCTCCTTTGCTCTTTTTTCTTCATAGAACACGCAGATTAAGTTTTAAGTCCTGTCTTGGCTTCCATGTTCGTTTGCCCTTATGTATGTGCTAAAAAATATACCTATTCACAAGCCAAGCTAAGTACACTAAAATTAGGAATAGCTTCCCAAGAGGGGGGCTGAATTGGATTCTTTTTTATTTTAATAAATTTATGAGCTTTTGCTAATGATACTGAGAAAAACACAATTGATAACTAATAATCAAACTTGAAAATACTGAAATTTAAACTAACAAGCCAATCAATGAAATCAAAGTAATTCAACTACTCAATCAAGAAGATTAGTGCTTTTTTTAATTTTCCTATAAATGTTTACCACCTTCTTTGAGTAAGCTTTTAGTATGCACTTCTCTTGATCAAGATTTTCGCAGATTAACCAACATACTCCCTTTTGGGTTTCCGCAAACAGTTAATCAAAACGAACTTTCCAAATATCAAGAGTCTTTGTTTCTTCCTCACTTTAAAACCTGCAACCTGTACTTTTAAATCACACAATAACACCAAGTACAGAGAATAGAAAGTAAAGAAGAGAGAAAGACACAAGATTTTTTACGAGGTTCGGTTTCAACACAGCCTACGTTCTCGCCCTTGGCAAAACACCAAAGGTTTCCACTATAGCAGTTCTGTTATCGGGTGGAACAACGCCTATTTACAATCACTCCTTGGCCAAGGTTAGAGCCTGCCTTCTCCAAATAATATACCCTTGTTTGGTCAATGATCCAACAGCCTGGAATTGTCCAAAATCTACAAGAGAGATATCAAAAGGCTGGTGTACAAAAGAAGCTCACACAAAGAGCAGATTAGTACAAATTTAGAACAATGTACTTCAAAAGATAAATATCAAGCAAGAAATAAACTTTTGAAGCTTTAACAAATATTTCACAAAATTCCTTTTCTCAAGATGAGAAATCAGTAATCTTTCTTCAGGAATTGATGAGCAAGAGTTTCAGAACAACAATACTTTCAGCTTGCAAGAGTTTGATCAAAAAGAGATTTTGAGAGCAGGAGAGCTTGAGAGATTTTCAATGCTTGGTATAATTTTTGATTTACAAGAACCATGTATTTATAGGCTTCAAAGTAAGTTTCCTTGCTGCAAGAGTTTCCTTAAAGGATTTCCCAAGTTGTTAGAAAATTTGGGGTTCAAATGGCTATAATTTAAAGAATAAGATTTTTAAAAATTTGCCCGTTGAATAGTGTTCAGATGTCTGAGGTTTCGAGGTCAGATGTCTGAAGTTCCTAAAACCCTTTAAAAATTCAACTGGACACAGGGTTAGACATCTAAAGATAGGGTTTAGATATATGAGGTGCCAGATTCAGATGTCTGAAGTCACGAGTTCCGACGTCTAAACTGCTACTGCCTAGTTTCGTTTTAGTTCATAAAATCTTCAGATGTCTGCACTTAATCTTCAGACGTCTGAAGTAATTCTTTAGATGTCTGAACATTAAGTTTAGTCATCTGAAGTTGTCACTTTAGTCATCTGAATAGAAAAGTTCAGTCATATGATTTGCCAAGAACCTGTTTAAAAAATATTTTTCTTTGAAAACTGATTTGTTCTCTTATGATTTTTACAAAGCTTATTTTAGAAATATTTAATAGGTTTTTTTTAATTCCTTATAATCTATTGAAAGAGCTTCAAAACCTATTTCAAACGATATTTTAGCTTTTGAAATACTTACAATATATTTCCTAAAACCTTGTATGCCAAGCTTGATATCCTCTTTAATCTGACTTTTGAAATTCTTTGCTTGAGTTGCAAATATCTTAGTTTCTTCTTGTATCATTGATTATTTGACCCACATTTGATTTATACATAATCTTTACTTGAACCATACTTGAGCTTTACTTGAACAATGCTTGAGCTTTACTTTGAACCATACTTGAGCTTTTCTTGAACCATATATCCTGAAACATAAAAACTAAATCTTTCCAAGTTAAATGATCATTTGTTTGTTATCACCAAAACCAATTGAAAAACCTTGTTAGGTCAACAATCTCCCCATTTTTGATGGTGACAAACAAGGAGTAAATGTAAAGGTTTTAAAATTGAAGTACTCCCCCTTACAATGAACATTAACCAGCAAACCATATAAAAATGAGATACTCCCCCTTGCTATAAGCCATAGAAAATTTATCATGTGTTCCATATATGTTGCGTGTCATATATCCATGTCAATTTAAGTTCCATATATATCCATATATGTTAAGTTCACATGTGTCATATATCCATCCATTGTTCTTATTAAGTTCTTTCATTTGTTCATATGTGATTCATCAAAATCTCTATAAAATCTCTATATATTTTATCTTTACTAAGCACTCTCTCCCTCTTTGTCATTAGCCAAAAAGAGTGACAAGATTATGAAGAACCATCAAAAAGTTAGTCTTATAACAAAAGATAATCAGTACAAAGAAGCAGTACATAGAATTTTCATATGATTCCATACAAAAACATAAATACAAAAAGCTTCATTGTAACATGATTATAGATATTTGAGATACATAGGACTTGATATTTTTTGACAAACAAAAAGTTTTATAGTAACCTAAGCTAAATAGTTTCTAACTATCCTAATCTCCTTCTTCAAATCCATTTCCTTGCTCTCCTTCTTCTTCTTCTTCTTCTTCTTCTTCTTCTTGGGTTCCTTCTTCTTTAGTATTCTTTTCATCATCTTCTTTTTCAGAATCTCCTTCTTTTTTTGTAGAGTCATCCTCATCATCATGATCTCCACTTGGAGGAGCAGAGCTAATATCCATGGGATCACTTCCTTTGGAAGATTTTGCATGATATTGTTCTATATGAGTGACCCTTTTTGTCGAGTGATGTGACTTTTTCTTTAATGTTCTGAAGTCCAGTGCATACTTTAGATGAAAAGTTGGAGAAATCCTTTTGAAAAGATAAGAACCATGAAGGTGTGTCTTGAGATGAGGCTAGGTCCTGTGTAGAAAAGGAGTGTGCTGCTATTGATACTGGAGCAGAAGCTGAGGTTGATGTTGAAGCTAAGGCTATTGCAGAGGCAAGTGGTGCATGTGTAGTCCTTCCTATTTTCAAATACCAACATGATCTTCCCTTGTCATACCCCATTTGCTTGAGGGAAGTTTCATTAAAAAGATCATATTAAGTTCTTTTTATGAAAAACTCAGAGATATTGGTAATATTAAGATGAGTAAAAAGAAGAGTAAGAATTCCTCCATAAGGAAGAATAACTCGATTTGATTCCAGTTTGGTCCACATCCACCTAACTATTAAACTAGCCAAATCTAGTGTCTTTCCATTAAGCAGACACCAAAAAACAAAGCATTCGATATAAGAAAGATGATCAAAAGAGCTTTGTTTTGGTATGATATTATTTGAAACAAGTTTATGGAGAATTTGGCCTTTTAAGTTTAGTTGCTTGTATAGAGGAGGATGTGCAAAATAAACAGGCTCATTTTCCATAATCATGGGAAGAAAAGCTTTAGGAGTAAATCCTTGTTCTAGGATCCAAGATTGAGCAAACATAGGACAATTAAAATCTCCTAGAGTAATTTTGAAAATAGGAGACAATATTTCAGAATTCAGCAGTATTTTCTTTCATTTAACCTTTGAAGAAAAGATCCCATTTTCATATGTCATATTTGCATAGAAAATTTTGACCAAATGAGAAAAACAACCTTTGGGTTGTTGAGTGATAAAATCAAGCCATCCAATATTATTAAATAATGAAAGGATTTCTGGAAATTCAGTAGTGAAGAATGATACATCCAAGATTTTACATAAGATTGGTTCTATAGAACTCTGTGAATTTCGATAACGAATTCGAGCTCGAGGGGCAACCAACCATTTGTCAATATTTTGAGTATCCTTCCCTGATGAAGAACCCTTGTTTGCAGTCTGCTTGATACGAGGCATGAAGACACAAGAGTTTGGATACCCTAGGTTTTGTGGGATGAATTCTTGTAAGGTAGAGGCTTCGAATTGAAGTGAGAATGAGAGAAGATGAAGAGTGAGCTGTTTAGATGAATGAAGCAAACAACTTCAGAAGTTTAAAGTTAAGGTTTATTGCGCTAAAAGTATTAAAACCCCGCGACTTCAAATGTCTGAAGATTATCTTTAGATGTCTGAAGATTTTAAACCCTGGAATTTTAAAAGTCAGTATGAGCATAGACATCTGAAGTCTTAGGTTCAGACATCTGAACCTATCTGCTACAGTGCTTAGACGTCTGGGGTGTGAAGTTCAGACGTCTGAAGTGCATAAAATTTTTGAAAATTCACTTCTAATACACTTCTCTGCTATGGATTAGCCCAAGTTCTCTCCTTATATGTATAAATCTTTCTTCACTTAGAGGTTTTGTAAATATGTCAGCCCATTGATCACTTGTATTTATGAATTCAAGAATTATATCATCTTTTTGAACATGATCTCTCGAAGAATGATGTCTTGTGTCAATATGCTTAGTTCTTGAGTGTGAAATTGGATTTTTCCATATATTTATAGCACTTGTGTTATCAAACTTTATTGGTATTGTTTTATATTCTAGATTAAAATATTTTAATTGTTGTTTCATGCATAAGATTTGTGCACAACAACTTCCCGCTGCCACATATTTAGCTTCAGCGGTTGATAAAGCTATAGAATTTTGTTTCTTTGAGAACCATGATACTAAGGATTGTCCTAGAAAGTGACATGTGCCACTTGTACTCTTTCTATCAATCTTACATCCGGCATAATCAGCATCGGAGTAACTTATCATATTAAAATCAGTATCCTTTAGATACCATAAACCTAGATCAAGTGATCCTACCAAGTACCTAAGAATTCTCCAAATGGCTGTTAAGTGGGATTCCTTGGGTGCTTATTGAAATCTAGCACACATACACACACTAAACATAATATTAGGCCTACTAGCAGTTAAATATAGTAAACTACCAATAATTACTCTATAGTGTGTTATGTCAACTTGTTTTCCTTTTTCATCTCTATCAAGTCTTGTGGTTGTACTCATAGGAGTTCCTATAGGTTTACTTTGCTCCATATCAAACTTTTTGAGCATATCTTTGATGTATTTAGTTTGATTTATGAAAGTTCCATTTTCAACTTGTTTTATTTGTAATCCTAGAAAATAAATTAGCTCCCCCATCATACTCATCTCAAATTCTTTTTGCATACATGTCGCAAATTCCTTGCATAGATCTTCATTTGTAACTCCAAATATAATATCGTCCACATATATTTGAACTATTAGCATGTCTTTGTTTTTTATTTTAATGAATAAAGTACTATCTACCATTCCTCTTGTAAATTCATTTTTAAGTAAAAAATTACTTAACCTCTCATACCAAGCTCTTGGAGCTTGTTCCAAACCATAAAGAGCTTTTTTCAATTTGAATACATGGTTTGGATTTTTAGAATTTTCAAAACCTATAGCCTATTTGACATACACTTCTTCATTTATATATCCATTGAAGAATGCACTCTTTACATCCATTTTATATAACTTAAAATCCTTATGGGCTGCATAAGCTAAAAGCATCCTAATTGCTTCCATCCTTGCCACAGGGGCAAAGGTTTCATCGTAATCAATTCCTTCTTCTTGACTATTTCTTCTTCTTGATTATACCCTTGTGCCACAAGTCTTGCTTTATTTCTTACCACAACTTCATTTTCATCCTTCTTATTTCTAAACACCCATTTAGTTCCTATGATTGATTTATCTTTGGGTTTAGGTATAAGTTCCCATACTTGACTTCTTTCAAATTGATTTAGTTCCTCTTGAATAGCTATAATCCAAGAATCATCATTTAAAGCATCTTCAATATTTTTAGGTTCATCTTGAGATAAAAAAGCATTTTGTTTTCCACCTAAACTTAAGGTTCTAGTTGGACCAAATAAATCTTGATGTAAGAGTTCTAGGAGTCTTTTAGTGGATATGTATTTTTTCTTTTTAAAGCTTGTTTTTACTTGTTTTCCCTTTTGACATGCATCACACAACTTGTCTTTTATGAATTTAGTATTTGGTAGTCCTTTTACAAGATTTTTCTTAGATAATTTGGATAGTAAGTCCATGTTAGCATGACCTAGCTTCCTATGTCATAACCAACTTACTTCATTCATAACTGTTAAACAAGTTATGTTTTGACTTGCTAAGTTCTCAAGATTCATGCAATAGAAATTATTTATTCTATGAGCTATAAATAGAGTTTCTTTGTTTTTAGGATTTTGGATAATACATTTTTCTTTCATAAAAATTACTTTGAACCCTTTATCACTTAGTTGACTAATACTTAAAAGATTATGTTTTAGTCCTTCCACTAATAGCACATTATCTATAGTGAGTGAAGGTTTTTTACCAATTTTTCTGATACCAATAATTTTACCTTTGGCATTGTCACCAAAGGTGACCTATCCCTCATCCTTTTGTTTTAAAATAGTGAACTTGGTCTTGTCACTGGTCATATGCCTTGAGCACCTGCTGTCCAAGTACCATTTGTCCGTTGTCGTTGTTGTCCTAAGGCAAACCTACAATGAGGGATACTATGTGTTAGTTTTTGGAACCCAAATTCTTTTTACTTTCTTTGTTTTGTTGTTGGTTCCACTATTTTCTTTCCATTCTCCTTGAATTTTGACATATTTTCTCTTTAATGGGCAATTAAACATCACATGACCTTTAGTCTTGCATATATAGCAAGTGGTGTGTTCATGTTTGTTATTTGATGAAGTACTAGCATAAAACTTATCTTCCTTAACAAAATATCCCATGTATAGCTTTTTATTCCTTTTATTTGCTTTACTGTTGTAGCCTATTTCTTCTTTGTTTCCATGAAGCCTTTGTTGCCCAATCAGCTTTTCAAAATTTTCTTTACCTTTGGTAAAATTATAGATAATCTTTTTTTTATCCTCAACTACCTTTTTGAGTTCATTTATTTCTAAATCCTTCTTATTCAAGTCATCTTTATGATTTTTATCTAATTCTTGTCTTGCTATATTTATTTCTTCTTCTAACTTCTTAATACAAGTATTTCTTTCTTCAACAGCTTTGAATGATTCAAGTTGCTTTACTAGTTCTTGATTTTGATCTTTCAAAGTTATATTTCTTTTAGAAACTTCTATGAATTATTTATGTAGTGATAATAATTCAGCTTGTAATTCCTTATAAGAAGGCAAGCTATCACACGATTCATCACAAGACTCATTTTGAGAATCGGTTGAAGAGTAGTAAGAATTTACCTCTTCATCATTCGCCATGAAGCATGTATTTGCCATCTCTTGTTCACTTGATTCGATTTCAGTTTCACTAGAGCTTGAATCATCCCAAGTAACCTTCATAGCTTCCTTCTTTTTCTTCTTGTCTTTCTTGAACAACGGGCAGTCCGGTTTGATATGCCCTGGTTTTTTGCAATGATAACAAATTGGTGGTTCATTCTTACCTTTATTTTCTTTCCTACTTGTCTCTCCTTTTTTGGTTTTCTTTTTAGTAAACTTTCTAGGAAACCTTTTCTTTCTTCTATAGAATTTTCATAGTCTCTTGGTAATGAATGCCAATTCATCTTGATCTAAGTCACTTGTTTCACTTTCCTCTTCACTAGTGTTGTGGCTAGATGCTTTTAGTGCTATGGATCTTTTATGCTTTGGTTCAGGATTCCTTTCTTTTAAAGTCATTTCATAGGTGAGAAGAGAGCCTATAAAATCATCCAAAGAAGTAGTCTTAAGGTTTCTACCTTCTGTGATAGCTGTAGCCTTTGGTTCCCAAATAGAGGGAAGGTCTCTTAGAATTTTTCTGATCATTTCATATGTAGTATAGGTTTTTCCTAAGGCAGTTAAGGAATTTATTATGTGGGTAAATCTGGTGTACATTCTTGATATTGTTTCATCAGAATTCATTTTGAATGCTTCATATTCGCTTGTTAACATGTCTATCCTATAATCTCTAACATCAACGGTTCCTTCACAAGTTACTTCTAGTTTGTCCCAAATCTCCTTAGCTTTTTTGCAGGCCATGGCTCTGTTAAACTCATTAGCATCTAATGCACAATATAACGCATTTACAGCACTTGCATTTATTTGAAGCATTTTATAATCTAAGTCGGTCATATCTTTCTTTTCTTTTGGAATATGTTTTCCATCAACTATCTTAGTCGGGATAATGTTTCCATCCATAACAACTTCCCATGCTTTCCAATCCATGTGTTGGAGATATATTTCCATTCTCTTTTTCCAAAAGGTATAATTGTGTCCATAGAAGATTGGTGGACGGGTTGAGGATTGACCTTCACCGAACGGTGCTACTCCAATATTTGCCATTAGATCTTTTTATAGTTTCTTGTTAGGAATTTCTATAATTAGGCTCTCATACCAATTGAAATTTGGAATAGCTTCCCAAGAGGGGGGGTGAATTGGATTCTTTTTTATTTTAATAAATTTATGAGCTTTTGCTAATGATACTGAGAAAAACATAATTGATAACTGATAATCAAACTTGAAAATACTGAAATTAAAACTAACAAGCCAATCAATGAAATCAAAGCAATTCAACTACTCAATTAAGAAGATTAGTGTTTTTGTTAATTTCCCTGTAAATGTTTACCACCTTCTTTGAGTAAGCTCTTAGTATGCACTTCTCTTGATCAAGATTTTGGCAGATTAACCAACATACTCCCTTTTGGGTTTCCGCAAATGATTATTCAAAATGTACTTTCTAAATATCAAGAGTCTTTCTTTCTTTCACACTTTAAAACCAGCAACCTGTACTTTTAAATCATACAATAACAGCAAGTACAGAGAATGGAAAGTAAAGAAGAGAGAAAGACACATGATTTTTTACAAGGTTTGGCTTCAACACAGCCTATGTCCTCGCCCTTGGCAAAACACCGAAGGTTTCCACTATAGCAGTTCCGTTACTGGGTGGAACAATGCCTGTTTACAATCACTCCTTGGCCAAGGCTAGAGCCTGCCTTCTCCAAAAAATATACCCTTGTTTAGTCAAAAATCCAACAGCCTGGAATCGTCCAAAATCTACAAGAGAGATATCAAAAGGCTGGTATACAAAAGAAGCTCACACAAATAGCAGATTTGTACAAATTTAGAACAATGTACTTCAAAAGATAAATATCAAGCAAGAAATAAAATTTTGAAGCTTTAACAGAGATTTCACCAAATTCCTTTTCTCTAGATGAGAAATCAGTAATATTTCTTCAAGAATTGATGAGCAAGAGTTTCAGAACAACAATACTTTCATCTTGCAAGAGTTTGATCAAAAAAAGATTTTGAAAGCAAGAGAGCTTGAGAGATTTTCAATGCTTGGCATGATTTTTGATTTACGAGAACCATGTATTTATAGGCTTCAAAGTAAGTTTCCTTGCTGCAAGAGTTTCCTTAAAGGATTTCCCAAGTTGTTAGAAAATTTGGGGTTCAAACGGCTATAATTTAAAAAATAAGATTTTTAAAAATTTGCCCATTGAACAGTGTTAAGATGTTTGAGGTTTCGAGGTCAGACGTCTGAAGTTCCTAAAACCCTTTAAAAATTCAACTAGACACAAGGTCAGACATCTGAAGATAGGATTAAGATGTTTGAGGTGCAAGGTTCAGATGTCTGAAGTCACGAGTTTAGACATATGAACTACTACTGCCTGGATCTGTTTTGGTTCATAAAATCTTCAGATGTCTCCACTTAATCTTCAGAGGTCTAAACTAATTCTTCATATGTCTAAACTGATTTGCTCTCTTATAATTTTACAAAGCTTATTTCAAAAAAATTCAATAGGTCTTTTAATTCCTTATAATCTATTGAAAGAGCTTCAAAACCTATTTCAAACGATATTTTAGCTTTTGAAATACTTACAATATATTTCCTAAACTTTGTATGCCAAGCTTGATATCCTCTTCAATCTGACTTTTGAAATTCTTTACTTGAGCTGCAAATATCTTAGTTTCTTCTTGTATCATTGATTATTTGACCCACATTTGATTCAAACATGGTCTTTACTTGAACCATACTTGAGCTTTACTCGAACAATGCTTGAGCTTTACTTTGAACCATACTTGAGCTTTTGTTGAACCATATATCCTGAAACATAAAAACTCAATATTTCCAAGTTAAATGATCATTTGTTTGTTATCACAAAAACCAATTGAAAAACCTTGTTAGGTCAACATATACACATAAGATACTTGTGCTTTTTCAGCATCAAAATAGGGGTCAAACTCAAAAAGTCAACATATGGTGTATCTACAATAGAAGGCGTCTTGATCTTCCCTCCCTCATAATTAAATGGATGATAGCCAAATAGGAAACTCGAAGAGTCATTCTCCATTAGGTAGGAGTTCTCAATCTTATTTATAAACATCTGGCATTGCTCGTCCATCTACCCTATTTGTTAGATGCAAACCCTCTTACAGATTCTCATATACTACTTTAAAATAAATGGGCCATCAACAATCTTGCATCAATGGTTGGATCTCGAAATATATTCCGCTTCAATAAGATAATGTAAATGCACGTATGGAGGAATGGGAACATGCCCATATGGATGATCCACATCATGTGGAACCACCTGCTCTTGCTGGTACGACCAATGCTCTTGAGGGTACCACACACGCTCATCTTGATTG
This sequence comes from Malania oleifera, assembly GCF_029873635.1. Classification (NCBI taxonomy): domain Eukaryota; kingdom Viridiplantae; phylum Streptophyta; class Magnoliopsida; order Santalales; family Ximeniaceae; genus Malania; species Malania oleifera. Next base: position 69,437,079 of record NC_080417.1, on the reverse strand, counting down.
GTATTAGGACCTTCGTCAGCATATTGATTTCAAGTTCAACACTCTTCAGCGGGACATTCACTCTAACTTCCAATCCTCTCACCAAAGACTTGAATGGCTTGAGATGAAACTTAAAGGTGCTACTTGTAGTAACCCGACCCCGAAAAAGAAAAAAAAAAAAAGATATTTTGGAGAAGATATTTTGAAAAGAGATATTTTGAGATATTTATATATAAATATCTTGAAGGAGATATTTATTTAGATTACTTAAGGGCTAAGTAAGGATTTATTCTATAAATTCTCTTATCCTCTCTCATTCTCTCTCTCTCTCTCTCTCTCTCTCTCTCTCTCTCTCTCTCTCTCTCTCTCTCATTTTCTCTCTCTCTCTCTCTCTCTAAGATCCTTTGCCGTTCATCATCCGTTTCCAAAAATGGAGGGTACTGCGTGGATTAGAAGAGGAAACTCTACACTTTCGGGTTTTCCCAAGAATTGAGGTAGGAATCTGATCCTAATTTTGATTGGATATTTGGATAACAGGAGAAAACATAGTAAGGTTATGTTCTGTGGTTTTAGGTTTTCGGGATCTCGGGTTGTCGTTTTGGACCGTTTTCGTACGAAATTTCATTTCGAATATAAGGTAAGGGGAATTTGATTACAACAGCATTTTTGGAAAACTAAACCGCTAAAAAGCTAGTTCATGTTATTATCAATGATTTAACTACTTATTTGTGAAATTCTACCGAGTAGAAATGCCGGTTTGACAATTTTATGGTTTTTGGTAAAAACGAGGATTTCGACGTATGATCTCCAAATTTTACAAACATCTTTATTTGTGTTTATACTATAGTAGGAGAGACTCGATTCCTTTATTTATTTAGTTAAACTATGTATATTAAATTTCTATCATTTAGCGAGTTTTTGTATTAAACTTGTGTGATATATGTTGAAATGGAAATGAATGTATTTTCTATACTACTGATATAGAATATGGGAATGAAATTCCAATTTGTTATACTGACAATGTGATAAACAGAGGCTGGTGGTACACTAAGCCGCATCAGTAAACAAACAGGGGTAAACCAAGTGGAAAGATGCTGGTTTGAACCCGCTGGAATTATTTCTATACTATTGATATAGATTATGGGAAATAAAATCTTATCATATTTGTATAAATTGAATTTATGATACACGGAACCACAGTTTGAGAGTCCCGAGAGGGTTGAAAAATACTTTCTTTGCAGGGTGAAATGAAACCACTGTTATATGATACGGCACGATATCGTAGCTAGATGTACACGTGCAACCACACGTACTAAACGATGTGGGTACCAAGATGGTCGGCTAGCAGGGTGAAACCATTGGCTGATATTGGGCCAATGGAGGCAGTCGGATCGTATGTAGGTACTCGACAGTGCCGGCACGAACAGGGCATTGGACGAGTATCAGTGCACAACCTGAGCCACGGGGTAAAACTGGTTATAGGGATATTTTGCTGTTGGTCATCTGATAAATCATTAAATAGTCGAAAGACAGATGTGGGAATTTTGTAATATGAATAATGATATGCCTGATGCATTACTGTATTGAAAATATTTGATTTATATTCCAAATGTTGAATGAAAATATGCATGTATGCAGTCACACACTGTTGTAACTCCTTCTTCCTTACTGAGAGGTGTCTCACCCTATCTTACAACCTTTGTTTTCAGGTCCATCCGTGTGTCGGTCCTAGTAAATAAAGGGACTAGGGAGGTTATTTTGGTTAGCTTACATAAGCATCTAAATTTTTGTACTAAACTTGATGAAAGTCCTTTTTGGAGGGTTGTAATATGACGATTACTCTAAGTCCGAATGTATGTAAATTATGGATATATTAGTGAACTTTGGTATAACGCTAGTAGTAATCCCAATGGATGTTTATGTTTTTCCGTGACATTTACATCATGATTATGTATGTTTTACACCAGTATGTCCCTGTTTAGGGCGGGTTGTTTCCATATCTTGAATAGGTATAGGTATTTGATGTATGTGAGTGACACCTGAGTTCGGGTAAAGGGCTGGGTCATTACAGTTGGTATCAGAGCCCGTAGCCAGTCGGAAGTATGATTTGATTCATGTTGCCTGGTTAGGGATATGTGCTAAACTAAAAAGTTGCTAGTTGTTACAATCTAGAACATACCAGGGTATAGGACATGGATATGACCTTGAGTTTTGTTTTGTATACCTGGAGATGAAAACAATTGGCAGACTTCTGTGTTTTTCTGGATCATTCGAAGGGTTCAGAAAATCATGGCAATCTATTGATGGTGTTGTTTCCAAGAGTAAGAGTAGAACTTGAGTTAGAATGATGATGTTAAATTAATGGAGTACATCGATATTCAGAATGTGGATTTAAGGAATTGAGTCTATAGTATGATAGTGTTAGTTGATGCTTAGGCTATTACCTTCTAATGGATTCTCGTAAATGTTTTCAGGATGGAATCCAGGGATATCACTACCAATATAGGTGGTAGTAGTAGTGAGGGTGCCGGCCCCGAGGCTGGTAACGACTCTACTAGTGTGTTACGTGAATTCGCACAGCAACTTATGGCTGAGGTAGTGCGTACGAATAGAGGGCAAGATCGTCCTATGACTGAGTTGGGTTGCTCCATTGAGCAGTTCACTACATTAAAGCCCTCTGCTTTTGTGGGCGGTACTGATCCAGTTCGTGCTGAGAATTGGATCCAGGAGATCGAGAAGATCTTAGGTGTGTTAAACTGCACTGAAAAGTAGAAAGTCACCTTCGCCACGTTCAAGTTGGCAGGGGAGGCTGAGAGATGGTGGGGGTCGGTAAAGCAGTTGGAGGAGCATCGACCGATACCGATAGTGTTGACATGGGACCGATTCAAAGAGCTCTTCTTTGGACCTTATTTTTCGGCCACAATTAGAAACGCGAAAATGGAGGAATTTATGAATTTGACGCAGGGTTCACTGATAGTGCAGCAGTATGCTGCCAAGTTCCAGGAACTGTCTTGATTTGCTCCATTCGTGATTCCTGATGAAGCAAAGAAGGCTTGAAAGTTTCAGAGGGGTCTGAGGAGCGAGATCCGTAAGCAGACGGCGATTCTGCAGTTGCAGGATTTTGCTACGTTGGTTGATAAAGCCACGGTAGCAGAGGAGTGTTTACTAGAGGATGCAGAAGTTCAGGTTACGAAGAAGAGGCCAGTGCCTCCTAATTATTCATCTTGGGTAGGACAGAGTAAGTGGAAGAAAAATAGTGGTGGCACGTCCCAGAATGCCGCAAGTGTTCCACATTGCTCTTTATGTGGTAAGAAACACCAGGGGCAGTGTTGGTTGTCTACGGGAGCTTGTATGCGGTGTGGTAGACAAGGACATCAGATGAGAGACTATCCGAGGCAGAGGAATGATGGAGTCACACAACAGCAATACCGAGGGAATGCTCCGACACAGCGTGGCGGTCAGCAGGGGGGTACTGCCCAGGCTAGGGTATATTCTCTAACTCCTAGTGACGCTGAGAACGCGGGTGACGTGGTCATAGGTACTATTTATGTGTTTTTTCATGAAACTGTAGTACTTTTTGAACTGGTAGTGACTATGCCGTCTGGGTCTGCAGTCGGGTGTAGTAAGTTAGTCCGTAACTTCCCTGTGAAAATTCAGGGAAGAATACTACCAGTTAACCTAGTGGTCTATGACATGCATGGTTTTGATATCATCCTTGGGATGGACTGGTTGTCAGCCAGTTATGCTAGTATTGATTGCCGCAGGTGAAAGATGTTGTTTAAACCACCAGGGGAGCAGGAATTCAAATTCTAGCGGTCGTATGTTCGTTCTACACCACAAATCCTTTCAGCTTTGCAAGCTAGGAGGCTCCTCTTAGATGGCTGCTAAGGGTATCTAGCGTTTGTGAAAGATACACCAATTAAAGAAAATAAGTTGGAAACAATTGCTGTAGTGTGCGAGTTCCCTGACGTGTTTCCAGAGGACTTGCCAGGGTTACCTCCGGACAGGGAAGTGGAATTCGCGATAGAGCTAGTTCCAAGTACGGCGCCGATATCGAAAGCTCCGTATCGTATGGCTCCAGCTGAATTGAAAGAACTAAAGGAACAACTTCAGGAGCTCCTAGACAAGGGGTACATTCGTCCTAGTGTTTCTCCTTGGGGAGCGCCCATTTTGTTTGTTAAGAAGAAGGATGGATCGATGAGGATGTGTATCGAATACAGAGAACTGAACAAGGTGACGGTAAAGAATAAATATCCGCTACCTCGGATCGATGATCTGTCTGACCAGCTTGAGGGCACGTAGATCTACTCTAAGATTGATCTACGATCTGGGTATCACCAGCTGAAGGTGAAAGTGGAAGACATTCCTAAGACGGCATTTCGAACTCGATATGGCCATTATGAATTTATGGTTATGCCTTTTGGTTTGACTAATGCACCTGCAGCCTTTATGGATTTGATGAACAGGGTCTTTCACTAATATTTAGACCGGTTCGTCGTGGTATTTATCGACAACAACCTAGTGTATTCTAGGAGCGCTGTAGAGCATGAGGGGCATTTGAGGCTTGTCTTGCAAATGCTTAGGAATAAGAAATTGTATGCTAAATTGAAGAAGTGTGAGTTCTGGCTAGAGCAGATTGCGTTTCTTGGTCACGTCGTGTCCAAGGAAGGTGTATCCATGGACCCGAGTAAGATTGAAGCAGTAGTAGACTGGGCAAGACCAAAGAATGTTTAGGAAGTCATAAGCTTTTTAGGTCTTGCAGGTTACTACCGTCGTTTTGTGGAAGGGTTCTCCAGTTTAGCAGGTCCTTTGACGCGACTCACGAGGAAGAACGTGAGGTACATTTGGACTGAGGAGTGTGAGTTGAGTTTCCAGAAGCTGAAATGGCGACTAGTTACTACTCCAATCCTGACCATTCCTTCAAGGGATGGTGGATTCGTTATTTATAGTGACACCTCTAAGAAGGGTCTTAGTTGTGTTCTAATGCAGCAGAGCAGAGTAATTGCTTACGCTTCTCGGCAACTTAAAGAGTACAAGAAGAACTACCCGACACATGATATGGAATTAGCAGCGGTAGTATTTGCATTAAAAATTTGGAGGCATTACTTGTATGGTGAAAAGTGCGAGATTTTTATTGACCATAAAGTCTTAAATACTTTTTCACCCAGAAGGAGCTGAACATGAGACAACACAGGTGGCTAGAGTTGATTAAAGACTACGACTGTGTTATTAGCTATCACCCAGGAAAGGCTAATGTGGTAGCTGATGCTCTAAGTCGGAAGTCTGTTGATGCGTTTGTTTCAGCGATTAGAGTTCAGCACCAAATTTCCATGGATTTGGAAAGGTTGGGCTTGGAAGTGGTAGAAGGAAATTATCAAGCTGTCCTTGCCAGCTTGGTGGTGCAACCGACCTTACAAGAGAGGACCCGTGTAGCGCAAAAAGAGGATCCAGAGTTAGTTGAGGTTATAGAAGGAGTTCAAAATGGTTTAAAGCCAGACTTCAGTATTTCTGGTGATGGGATACTGACATTCCGCAGCAGGGTTTGTGTTTCGAATGATGTCGTGATTAAACGGGTGATTCTAGAGGAGGCACACCGTTCGCTCTACACTGTACATCCTGGTAGTACGAAAATGTACCGGGATTTGAGGGAATCTTTCTGGTGGTCTAATATGAAAAGAGAGATCGCCCGATTTGTAGAACAGTGCCTGATATGTCAGCAGATTAAAGCAGAACATCAGAAGCCGGCAGGACCACTTCTACCACTTGACATCCCTGAGTGGAAGTGGGAACATGTCTTAATGGATTTTGTGACGGGTTTACCTGCGGTGATGCATGGGCAGAACGCCATATGGGTTATAATAGATCGATTGACGAAGACTGCACACTTCATTCCAATCAGAGTCAGCTACTCTCTGAATAGGCTGGCAGAACTTTATGTGCAGGAGGTGGTACAACTCCATGGTGTTCCTATATCTATTGTTTCAGATCGAGATCCGCGTTTTACATCTAATTTTTGGAAAAGTTTACAGGATGCCTTGGGATCGCGATTGATGTTCAGTACGTCTTTTCACCCACAGACGAATGGACAGTCAGAGAGAACTATTCAGACATTAGAAGATATGTTGCGGGCTTGTATACTAGATTTTGGTAATATTTGGATACGATATCTACCGCTTGTTGAATTTGCATATAACAACAGTTACTAGGCGAGCATAGAGATGGCACCTTATGAGGCTTTGTACGGTTGTCGATGTCGATCTCCGTTGTACTGGGATCAGGTAGGTGAGCGGCAGATACTAGGTCCAGAACTGATTCAGCAGACCTCTGCAAAGGTCGCATTGATCAGGGAAAGAATTAAAGCAGCTCAAAGTCGACAAAAGAGTTATTCTGATACTCGTCGGCTAGAGTTGGAATTTGAAGTAGGAGATATGGTATTCTTGAGAATCACTCAGATGAAATGGGTGATGAGATTTGGGAAGAAAGGGAAGCTAAGTCCTCGGTATGTCGGGCCTTTTGAAAACCTTGAAAGGATAGGTTCGGTTGCTTATCGAGTGGCTTTACCTTCAACATTATCCCGAGTTCATGATGTATTTCACGTGTCTGTACTGAGGAAGTACATACCAGATCCATCGCATGTACTGAGTTACGAACCTCTAGAGATCAGAGAGACTTTATTATATGAGGAGGTACTAGTACTGATATTAGATTGGAAAGTTCAGCAGTTACGGACTAAGGAAATACCGCTAGTGAATGTATTATGGCGTAACCATACAGTGGAGGAAGCTTCATGGGAGTTAGAGTCAGAAATACGCCAGAAGTATCCGCAGTTATTTTCGGATGGTACGTAATTATGTATAGTAGTATAGGTAGTATGGTCTTCGGGAGAGTTTTGTGTGTGTAATCTTCCGAAGCATCACATTGTAACCACGGTATTCCTCCGCCATAAGCGAGGGTAGATAATAACTTCGCGCCGGAGCTGCTTTGAGGGTGGCTGCCGACTCTTCTGTAGGTCTCCGACGTAAGGTAGAATATGTTTGGTATCAGTTGGTGAATTTCGGGAACGAAAATTCTTATAAGGAGGGGAGATTGTAGTAACCCGACCCCGAAAAAGAAAAAAAAAAAAGAAGATATTTTGGAGAAGATATTTTGAAAAGAGATATTTTGAGATATTTATATATAAATATCTTGGAGGAGATATTTATTTAAATTACTTTAGGGCTAAGTAAGGATTTATTCTATAAATTCTCTTATCCTCTCTCATTCTCTCTCTCTCTCTCTCTCTCTCTCTCTCTCACACACACATTTTCTCTCTCTCTCTCTCTCTAAGATCCTTCGCCGTTTGTCTTCCGTTTCCAAAAACGGAGGGTACTGCGTGGATCAGAAGAGGAAACTCTACACTTTTAGTGGATCGGATCGTCGTTTCGGAGAGTTTCGGGTTTTTCGAAGAATTGAGGTAGGAATCTGATCCTAATTTTGATTGGATATTTGGATTGCAGTAGAAAACATAGTAAGGTTATGTTTTGTGGTTTTAGGTTTTCGGGATCTCGGGTTGTCGTTTTGGACCGTTTTCGTACGAAGTTTCATTTCGAATATAAGGTAAGGGGAATTTGATTACAACAGCATTTTTGGAAAACTAAACCGCTAAAAAGCTAGTTTATGTTATTATCTATGATTTAACTACTTATTTGTGAAATTCTACCGAGTAGAAATGCCGGTTTGACGATTTTATGGTTTTTGGTAAAAACGAGGATTTCGACGTATGATCTCCAAATTTTACAAACATCTTTATTTGTGTTTATACTATAGTAGGAGAGACTCGATTCCTTTATTTATTTAGTTAAACTATGTATATTAAATTTCTATCATTTAGCGGGTTTTTGTATTAAACTTGTGTGATATATGTTGAAATGGAAATGAATGTATTTTCTATACTACTGATATAGAATATGGGAATGAAATTCCAATTTGTTATACTGACAATGTGATAAACAGAGGCTGGTGATACACCGAGCCGCATCAGTAAACAAAGAGGGGTAAACCAAGTGGAAAGATGCCGGTTTGAACCCGCTGGAATTATTTCTATACTATTGATATAGATTATGGGAAATAAAATCTTATCATATTTGTATAAATTGAATTTATGATACACGGAACCACAGCTTGAGAGTCCCTGGAGGGTTGAAAAATACTTTCTTTGCAGGGTGAAATGAAACCACTGTTATATGATACGGCACGATATCGTAGCTAGATGTACACGTGCAACCACACGTACTAAACGATGTGGGTACCAAGATGGTCGGCTAGCAGGGTGAAACCATTGGCTGATATTGGGCCAATGGAGGCAGTCGGATCGTATGTAGGTACTCGACAGTGCCTGCACGAACAGGGCATTGGACGAGTATCAGTGCACAACCTGAGCCACGGGGTAAAACTGGTTATAGGGATATTTTGCTATTGGTCATCTGATAAATCATTAAATAGTCGAAAGACAGATGTGGGAATTTTGTAATATGAATAATGATATGCCTGATGCATTACTGTATTGAAAATATTTGATTTATATTCCAAATGTTGAATGAAAATATGCATGTATGCAGTCACACACTGTTGTAACTCCTTCTTCCTTACTGAGAGGTGTCTCACCCTATCTTACAACCTTTGTTTTCAAGTCCATCCGTGTGTCGGTCCTAGTAGATAAAGGGACTAGGGAGGTTATTTTGGTTAGCTTACGTAAGCATCTAAATTTTTGTACTAAACTTGATGAAAGTCCTTTTTGGAGGGTTGTAATATGACGATTACTCTAAGTCCGAATGTATGTAAATTATGGATGTATTAGTGAACTCTGGTATAAGGCTAGTAGTAATCCCAATGGATGTTTATGTTTTTCCGTGACATTTACGTCATGATTATGTATGTTTTACACCCGTATGTCCCTGTTTAGGGCGGGTTGTTTCCATATCTTGAACAGGTATAGGTATTTGATGTATGTGAGTGACACCTGAGTCCGGGTAAAGGGTCGGGTCGTTACACTACTTCTTCTAAAGGGAAAGCACCTATGGAAATACACCAAAGTGACTAGGACAATAAAGATGATGAGTGTGAGGAACAGTGTAATCCTAGAAGCGGGGGTGAACTGGGTTTTAAAAAAGAAATTTCTAATCAATTTTCTGATTCACCAACAATATCCCAATCAAAATTTAATACGTGTATGTAATGCAATCACAATAATAAATAAACAGTCATACACGTGTGGAAATATAAAGGAGATAAGGGATAGAGAGAGTGACTCCAAGATTTAAATGTGGTTCGTTTATCCCCACCTACGTCCTCACCTTGAGCCAACCACTCAAGGATTTCCACTAAACCACTCCTTCAAAATTGAGTGGAGCCACCCATTACATTAGTCCTTCTAGGTAAGCTAACCTCTCCAAGAGATACCCCACACTCGGTACGATTCACAATCCAAAATGTATTCCCTCCTTATTGGCGGAGATGCCTCTCTGAGCAATGTAACCTTGCTCAGTATGAATCATACCATAAACCACTCCTTCTAGGTAGGAGCCACCTCTCCAAGTGATGTACCCTCACTTGGCAATGATTCACAACCCAAACCGCAAAAAGCTTGTTTTGAAAAATAAATTTTTCATATAATAAAATGTTTCTACAAAAGTTGATTTGTACAATAGAAAAGCTATATGCATTCTTAAATTATTTATAAATTTGAAGCTTGATAGAACTAGGGTTTTCCTCTTAAAAATACTTTTTCAAGAGTAACGAAGAGTTTGGAAAATATTTTTCACAGGATTGACCTTTTGTAAAATCAAGAATGAGAATCCTTTCAAGAAAAAATATATGAGTGAATATATTGCTCAAAGCTCTCTTAAATAACCCAAAGATTTTCTCCAAATAGAATTTTCAAAATGAAGACCATAAGAGATATTTGATCTTTGAAAAATATATCAAGAATGAAAAAGGCTCTCAAGCAATATATCTGAATGTGAATATAAGCTCAAGCCCTTTCAAGAAATCCTTAAAAAAATTTCTCCAAAAATATTTTCAAAAAGAAAGTAGGAGAAATTTCAAGTTGATCTTGAAAATGAGTATAAAGTAAGAGAAAGAATCAAAGAAAGATCAAATATATTTTCAATATATTTCTCTAACATTTTCAAAGTTATTTGGCCAAGTATTTATAGGCAATTTTGAGATATGACAGTTATATGACCGTTGGGCATTAAAATAATAATATATTTCATATTTTTATAACCGTTGGAAGCTCAAATTTGCTTCAACCCAAGAGGTCTGATTGACCGACCAAAGGCAATTTTCTTTTTTCGCGAGCTTTGGTCTACCTGGCATATGATCCAATCTACCAAATTGACCTTCATATGAATGCCAGTCAACTGGGCCCTTTACAAAAACACATTTTTGGCCATTATGCACTACCCAGTCGACTGGGCCCTTAATAAAAAAATGAGTTTTTGGCCTATTTTTCTTTTAAACAATTTCAAACCCTTTGGTAAATGTTTAAACTTGTAAAACAAGATTTTTATGAAATTCTTGGGTTCCTAAGGTCAATTTATGGTCATTGTAAAGCTTCATTATAAATCATATGTTATGCATGCATAGTTGAAACCTAATTACTATTACAACTGAAAAAATGTAAAATCTTCAATCTTCTGCCCTCTACAAATTCATAAAATATGCCACAATTGATGTGAGCTTTAAGTTAGTCTTGGATTCCAATTTACATTTGTCATATGTGCTTACTAAAACATAAAACATGTTCATACACTTAGCACACACATGAGATGTTGTGATTTGTGATTATCAAAATAGGGATTGGACTCAAAAAGTCAACAATCTCCCCCTTTTTAATGATGACAAACACAAGATCAAAATAAGGTCTACCTGACAAGGCTCCCCCTTACAATATGCTTAACTAAAAATAATATTCAATATAATTCAAGCATATTCAAAATGAAGACTTCAGAATTTTTCAAGTTGAAAATTTAAGAAAATTTAAGTTTAGTTTGGTTCAATGTGCGTGTTGTGCTTGAAGCTGACTTTGAAAAGATATTTAGTTAAGAAGCAAAGTCAAATGATACAAAGGCCACTATCATGTTCTTATTCTATATTAACACAATGAGTACCTATTGTGTCTACACAACCTCTCATTAATTTCAAAAATTGCTGTTGATGAAAAACAAGCCCGGAGGATACAAGTTATAAAGAATTAAAAGAATTTTGCTCATAAACCTTCTCCCCCTTTTATCATCAGCAAAAGGGCTCAAAAAGTTCTCCTTTGTTAAGAAGATTATTTAAACAAAAAAGTCCTTCATAATTTTAAATATTCATGACAAAAATTGAATTTTTATAAAATCATATGTTATGAATGCCTTTAACCAAGAAATAAGATGTATCTTTTAAAAGTTCATTTCTTGCCCAAAAAATAGTTTCATTTAAAAAATTTTCCCTGTATAATATTATCAAGAAGTACAAGGGACTATGCTTGCTATAAATTTTAACACTAAGTTCAAGCAAGCTGAATAATTTAGGTAAGCATTGAACACATATATCAAGATAATTTTCATACTTATACTAGACAGAGCAACCATATAGATCCTACGTAATAGAAAATTTTATGCAGGATCATATGGCAACAAGAATTACTGTCAACAATAAGAAGTTACGCTTAAACATTTAGGCCACATTAAGCTTAATAGAGAACTAAGCCAAAAATTGGGTGAGCATAAAAATATAGAATTTTAATTTTGAAAGCTCCCCATTTTGATTTGAATGCCAGCTTAGATGCTATCAACCAATCTAACAATTTACTAGATAGTAAAATATTTCTAGAACACACATGCACCAAAAATTGCTAACATTAAGTCATGTGCAGTGTTCATATACCCCAAGAACAATCCATATCATAATATGATTTTATGAAAGTAGGATATGATGTTCAAAGTATTTAGAAGAGCCCCAAGACTCAAAAACAAAAACAATAGAAAATATGAGTCCATAGGATTTGATTTTCCTAAAAACATATATGTGTATATAGTTTAGAGCATTTAGGAAAATTTAATTTTAACAAAAATTGGGCAGTATGCCATTTGCAAGTTGTTCATTTTTCAATTTAGCAGTCCACAAAGGCATCTACCACAAGCCTAGTTGTATTTACACCATACAATTCACAAATCTACATCAGCCATGCAGATGGCATTCAATCCAAACATGCAACAGCCATGACAACTACCAACATGCAATACACATGATCTGCATTAGCCATGCAGCTGGCATTCAGTTCAAGCATGCACTCTGGTATTGCCCAATAAAAGCTCATGCCAGAATAAACAAATAAACTATCCATCAGATAATATTTATATATAAAGCATGATTTGGATAGTGTAGTGTTGTGCTCAAAATCATAAACAGAAAAAAAAAATATAAACAAGATAAAGATTATCCAGTGTTTATGATTACAGACCAAAAGAAATGTTTATCAAATAAACTCAAAATGTTGCTCCCCCTCAGATGTGGAGCATAATCCTCTCCATCATCATGCCCTCCGTCAGATGAACCTTCCTTGTCACCACTGATATCCTTGGAGTGCTTCACTTATAGGACATTGAATCAGTCATTCATCACATTGAAGTTGGTGTGCACGATGTCTTGCATTTATATGAAGTCGTTCTAAATGTCGACGAATCTGTTTTTAGTAGCAACTACAAGTTCCCTGAATTTTCTCTGCATAGAGGAGAGGCGAGTGTATGTGGATTCCCTAAATTTTTCTATGGATTACTTGAACTTATTAAAAGACATGGAGAGTCTCTCAATGGATGCCATAATCTCGACATTAGACGGCTACACTAGCTGCAAGGGCTGGTCTTGTGGAGCCCTAGGCTGCTCTCCTAACCTCCTATGTAGTGAGACCAGTGGTAACCAAAAATTCCCTACTAGATCGTACCCCATTTTTCTTACTATAGTGGAGGTGAAAACTTATGTGGTCTTCCTCTTTTCCAGCAAATATTACCCCAGCCCCCTTTGTGACTCCTAGCCTCACAATCCTATTCAGAATACCCCCGTATGGCATAATAATCATGTGCCCAGTGGTCTTTATGAGAACATTCATTTAATGATAAGACTGGTCAGGTCCATTTTCTTCCCCATGATAAAGCACCATATGATGAAGCAGTCTAGGTATGACACATACACACTATACTCACTCATGGGTAGGATGTTGTAGGATATCAGCTGGTGGATGATTTTTGGCTTTGAGGGTGAAGGAATTGTAGGTAGGGGTCTGGTTGAGGTTAACTATTAGGTGTTCCTAGACCCGGTTAACAAAGGCTTCAACGGTGAAGCCCTGTTTATTAATCCATGTAGTCCTAGGGTCAAGACATGTGAAGTCTCTTATCTCAATCTCAAAAGTCTCTGCTATGAGATGGGCATCAAATTGAAGGGGTTCCTCTAGGACCCGAGTGTAATACCCCCGATTGTCATGTCCTATATTTGAATAAAATAATATGACTAGGGTAGGGTATACACCTTTAAGTTAGAAGGATATAAATCAGAACCACCCCTCAAACCTAAACATCCGCAAAATAATCATAAAATACTGCTCCATAAAAGTGAGATCAAGAACCTTATCGATAAGAGCGTCCTTTGACCAAAAGTGTGTTTTATACCATATCCTCTCGTTCGACGAGATAAACCATTTTTCAAAAGATTATCAAGTCTCTTGAACCTCTTTCCTTTTATCGACCCTTGGCATTATGAAGTTTAATATTCTAGTGAAGGATTTGAGAAGGGAAACCAAGTGTTTGAGAAAGAAAGTCGAAAGTGGGAGTGGAGAGGTTTTGCCCTCAAAAGTTGGGAAAAAGTGAGCCTTTCATGCATGTAAAATTTAATATACCCCGATGATCCGGTCGACTGGGTGTGTCCCGGTTGATTGGCTATGCATTAAAAGAGGCAATTTTTCCCTCTGTCTGGTTGACTGTGGATAGGTTCTAGTCAACTTGCTCAGCATAAATGTTCCAAATTCCACTGGCCGATTGACTGGGGATTCTGACCGATCAACCGATGAACAAATAAAGAGTCTCAATCTATGGTCCGATTGACTGGGGTATACAAAACACCGTGCCCTAAAATGGTCCGGTCGACTAGAAGTGCGGGTCTGGTCGACCGGGCTTCACAAATTTTAAAATTTTAGCCTCTTTTTTTCTCCTTTTGCATTTAATTATTTAAACCAAGAGAATTATGTCTTCAATAAGTGAAATTTGGCTTTTAATTCTTAGATTAAATTGACTAGATTTTTCAATTAAAATCCCTTCAAAGAAATAAACCAATTTGCATCATGTGAAAGGTACAATTAAAATCTCAAGCCTAAGATCTAAGGTACAAACAATAGGGTTTTTTTGGTAACCATTTTTCTTTGAGTCTTGGTGGGTTGAAACCCAGAATTTCTTTGACTTTGAACACTTGTTTAGGTTTGACACCTTTTTTTTTTGAATGGGCAATTGAATTTGATGTGCCCCTTCTTTTTACACAAAATCACATGGTGTGAGTATAGGCACTGGAGGAGATACTAGCATAGTATTTTGATTTTTTTTGTAAAATATCCATTGTAGAGGTTCTTTCTCTTCTTATTTTCGATGTCATTATATCCTATGCCCTCCTTATCTAAGATCATCTTTTGTGATCCTATGAGCTTATCAAAATTTTCTTTGCCCCTAGTAAATGTGTAGATGATCTTAGATTGTTCCTGTATTTTACTTTCAAGGCTTAGAATTTCTAAATCTTTTATGCCTTTACAATTTGCTCGTAATCTTATAAGCTCTTTAGCCATCTTGTTGATTTTACAGTTAAGTTAAAAAATACAAAGATCCTTCTTATTTTCAATAGATACTAGGGATCTTAGATCATTTAGCTTGTTCATCAGCTTCTCATTCTCATTTTCTAATTTTTTTATTTTTAAATCTTTTTTATTTTCAACTAGAATTTTCGATTCTAATTCTTTTATTGATGCCTCATTCTTGTTTTTTAACAAACTATATCGTTTGTTTATTTTAACAAGAAACTTATGAGTTCTAATATATTCTTTTTTTAATTCCTTATAAGTTGGCATGCAATCATTATTAGATTCATCATATGATTCATAAAAAGATTTATCACAAGATATTTAACCAGAATCATTATATGAATCATTTAACGAAGCAGAAGGAGAGGCATATATGTCTTCATCAGTGAAAGCAATAAAGCAACGATTTTTATCCTTCTAGATTGCTTAAGTTTGAAGCATTCGAAGTGGTGGCCTTTTCTTTCTCAGTCTTTCCATACTTCTTTTCAAGTGTTTCCAAGATTTCCTTTCCATTTTGACATGCCATGATTTCTTTAAAAATGTTAGCATCTAAAGCACAATATAACATGTTCATGGCACTAGAATTTATTTGCAAACAATTAAAATCATGCTTATTCATATCACTCTCTTGTTTTAGAAACTCTATGTTATGAATAATTTTCATTGGGATATAGTTCCCTTGATCGATCACTTTCCAAGCCCTCCAATCAATTTATTTTATAAATCTGCTCATTTTTTGTTTCCACAATGTGTAATCTACACCACCAAACAATGGAGGCCTTGTAAAGGATTGACCCTCACAAAGTAGGGATGCACCGATATGAGCCATTGCAATATTTATGTAAAAACAATTAAGTTTATTGCAACCAGGCTCTGATACCAAATGTGAGGAATTGTGCAATCCCAAAAAGGGGGTGAATTAGATTTTTTAAAAACCTTTGCTAATTAATTTTTCAATTCACTAACAATATCCCAATCAAAATTTAATGTGTATGTAAATCTATCACAATAATAAATAAATAGTTATACACATGCGAAAATATAAAGGATATAAGGGAGAGAGAGAGTGACATTGACATTTTAATAGGGTTTGGCTATCCCTACAAACGTTCTCGCCTTGAACCAACCACTCAAGGATTTCCACTAAACCACTCCTTCAACACCAAGCTGAGCCACCCGTTACACCAGTCCTTCCAGGCAGATCAACCTCCAAGTGATACCCCACGCTCAATACGGTTCACAATCTGAACTGTATTCCCTCCTTATATGTGGGGACGCATCTCTAAGCAATGTACCCTCGTTCAGTATGAATCACACCGTAAACCACTCCTTCTAGGTGAAGCCACCTCTCCAAGTGATGTACCCTCACTTGGCTATGGTTCACAACCCCTTAAAAAATTTTCTCCAAAAATATTTTCAAAAAGAAAGTAGGAGAAATTTCAATTTGATCTTGAAAATGAGTATAAAGTAAGAGAAAGAATCAAAGAAAGATCAAATATATTTTCAATATATTTCTCTAACATTTTCAAAGTGATTTGGCCATGTATTTATAGGCAATTTTGAGATATGGCCATTATATGACAGTTGGGCATTAAAATAATAATATATTTCTAATTTTTATAACCATTGGAAGCACAAATTTGCTTCAATCCAAGAGGTCCAGTTGACCGACCAAAGGCGATTTTCCTTTCTTGTGAGCTTCGGTCTGCTGAGCATATGATCTAGTCTACCAGAACAACCTTCATATGAAGGCCAATCGACTGGGCCTAAAAGGCCGGTCAACTGAGCCTAAGAGGCCGGTCGACTAGGCTTTTTACAAAAATACATTTTTTCCCATTATGCACTATCCGATCGACTAGGCTTTAACGGTCGGTCAACTAGCCCTTAATAAAAAATGAGTTCTTAGCCTCTTTTTGATTTCAAACCTTTTAGTAAATGTTTTACTTTGTAAAACAAGGTGTTTATGAAATTATTGGGTTCCTATGGTCAATTTATGGTCATTTTAGAGCTTTAATTTAAATCATATGATATGCATGCACAATTGAAACCCAATTACTATTACAACTAAAAAAATGTAAAATTTTACATCTTCTGCCCTTTACAAATTCATGGAATACGCCAATTGATGTGAGATTTAAGTGCTTCTTGGCTTCCATTTTACATCTATCAGATGTGCTTACTGAAACATAAAATATGTTCATACACTTAGCGCACACATGAGATGTTGTGATTTGTCATTATCAAAACAGGGATCGGACTCAAAAAGTCATCAATGAGGAGGATGAGAGCTCATCTAGTGGAGATGCTATTAATGAAGATTAGATGAGGGAGCACTAATATTTAGGGGGGAGAACTTATTGTATCTAATTGTACTTGTTTTGTTTATGTTTTGTTTTTGAAAACAAATTGATTATGTATGTATGCTAACAGATCCTAGTATATATGGGTTGGTTTGAGAACACTATGATGTTTGTACTAGTAATGTTGACTGATGTATGCTTGATGATCACTGAATATTGGTAATGTATGCTGGTTGAAATATGATTATGCTTGCTGGTTTATGCATGTTGGTAGACTTACGTAGGATGATTCATGTATGGTTGTGATTAGCTATGAGAAATTCTTGTTTGAGAAAATTGAAATGGCTGATTATATATATGTTTTTTCAATGGGAACATATAGAGCAGAATGTCAAATTGTACTTGTATGCTGATTTTTCTTAGGCCTTTTACTGATGTCAAAAGGGGGAGAGTTGTGAGAAAAAAATACCTTTTAAACCTAATATGGTAAAAATTAAGCTTAAGATTAATACAACAATTTGAACTCAACTTCAAAAGGTCTTAAAGGTCTTAATCTCAATATGTCTAACATGATTTACATTGTTTAAATTTTAAATTATGCATATTGTGAGGGGGAGTTTTGTAAAGGCTACCTTATTTTTCTTTTTATTCGTCATCATCAAAAAGGGGGGATTATTGGCCTAACAAGGCTTAATCCCATTTTTGTAATGGCAAACCAAGGCATCTAATTGTGACATTAAGTATGTATACAGGTATTAAGGTCAGGTATTAAGGTCTTAAAGCACAATGACAAGTGCAAAATGGAAAGCCACGAAGCATATAAGACAATGATAGATGGTTGTTGTTGGAATTGGAGTAATCCCAAGAGGGGGGATGAATTGAGTATTTTAAAAATTCTTCCTAAGTTTAATCCAAATCACAGATAGTAATGCACAACCTAGTGTATTTCTATGCAATTCAAAAACCCAATACAATATAACTGAGCAGATATTAAAATTAGATAAAGAAGGCTAAGTGTTTCCCAATCATTCACAATATTTAACACATGCACACATAAATAATAAATTTAAACAAATACACGTGTAGGAATTTAAGTGCGGAAAATAAAATAGTGCAAGGAAAGAGAGAACGACACACGACATGTTATCGGGGTTTTGCCAATACTGCCTATGTCCTCGCCTCCAGCTCATAAGCAAAAGGATTCCACTAATTGCTCACTTATGGGTGGAGCGGCATCGATTACAATAACCTCTCCTTGCTGGGAAAGAGAATACCCCAGGTCACATTCATAGGGCTGACCCCAACCTTTCCAATTACACCTTACAATGCAATAGGTCGTCCTAACTAGGTCTGAACTATCTGGTGCACGTTACTGGTCAATGCAATCCTCTTTCGGCGATCACACGTCATGAATTATGAGAGTTAATAACAAATTTATGTACAAATAAATTTGCTTCTTACACAAGCAAATATGTACCACTTTTTGGACAAATACACTCACAGATGATAGGAGATTAAGCTCAATGGGGATTTAGATAGATTTAGATAAGCTAATGTCAACTCTCAACAATATGTGTATATGAGTATGTGAGAGTAAGATCTTTGATCTCAAGATGATATATTCACTAAATGTATTATCAAAGAATCTTTAAAGCCCTAAGCAAAGTATTTCAATAATATTTGTCAAATATTAAGCACAAGTGATATTAGGGTATTCAAGCTTGTCAAAACATATTTATCAAAATAAATATGCAAGCTTTTGAATCTTGCAATATGGATGCAAAGATTCACAAGCAATGAAAAGTTTATCCCAAACAATATTTATAAGAAAAATACAATGGGAAAAATTTTTTAGCTAACTCTCAAAAATTAATATCAAATAATGCAAGTATGAGAAAATTTAAGCTCTAGAGTATACAATGCAATCCTCACAATGAAATTCACTCAACCTAACTTCAAGATGCAATCAGAATGCAAATGAATGAGGTGAGAAAATTATGCTCTCTTTTTAAAGGAGTATGCAAGTAAGAATCAAAAGGAGAGTAACAATCTAAGCTTTGTATGTGAGTAAAACTTCAAGATTAGCACAAAAATTTTAGAGAAAAATGTTTTCTAATCCCATCCTTAATCATGCAAATGAATGGGGTATATATAGAGCCCCCCAAAAATGTTATCGTTAAGGACATGGCTATTATTTTGAAAAAGATTAATTGTAATTTTAAGCATGTTTAGCACTTCAAAATACTGGCAAACCAAGAGGTTCGGTCACCCAGTGAGAACACCATTCGGCTGAAGCGTGTAAGCTTAGGGCCAACCCTTAAGGGTTGGTTGGTCGAGCCTTTGGCCAATTGGCTGACCTCAATGTAAATTTCAAATTATTTTTTAGGTTCAATCGATCGAGGACATAGCCGGTTGGCTGAGCCAAAGGCTAAATCCTAACTTACGTAGGTTCGGTCAGCTAAGCTCTTTAAGTACAAAATAGTTTGGTTGACCAAGGCTTTACTACACATGCCTCACATGCAGGGTCGGTCGACCGAGTCATTCAAGACATAAGGGTTCGGTTGGCCGAGCCTACTTACAACTTTGGGATTTTGTCTTCTTTTTTGCCTTAAAGTTTATCTAAAAGAAATCCTTGTAAGTGTTTTGGCAATTTAGGTAAGGGATTTCCTGTGAAAGTAAAGTATCCCTAAGGTCAACCAATGTCCGTTAACCGAAGGTGATCCCTAAGGCCAATCTATGATCTTGAACATTAAACCCTATCATGCATGAGATTCAGTTATTATAGACCATAAAAAAACTTATTACAATTGCAATATAACTTAAAAGAAAAACAAAAGAACTTTATGCTCTGGTCCTTCACAATATCATGGATTGCGCCGAATGATGTGTTCATTTAAGTGCTTCTCGACTTCCATTTCTCATCTGTCGTCCATGCTTATAAAAGTAAACATGTTCATACACTTAACACACATATGAAATACTATGGTTTGTCATAATCAAAACAGTAGATAGACTCAAAAAGGCAACACAATATGTGTAATTAACACCACAAAAAATGGGTGGTTGTGTGGATGAGTGTCCCTCACTGAATGGGGTTACATTGATGTATGTCATTATGATCTTTTACAAAAATAAAAGTAATAATAAAAAATAAAAATAAATAAATAAAATACTTTTAATTCTAGTGCTAGCTCGCTCTTATACCAAATGTGAATTTATGTGTAATCCCAAGAGGAGAGTAAATTGGGTATTTTAAAAATCTTGGTCTTTAAGTCCTAATTTTGAAAACTTACAACCACACATGCACAAACTAGGTGGCAAGTAGTTTAGTATTACACAACCTAACAGATTTAAAGTATGACTTTATTAATCAATCAATATTACCTAATCACTCAAAAGTGTAATAAATATTTAATACATACACAATATACGAATAATTAAGTGCAAACTAAAATTAAATGAGTTAAGGAAGAGAGATACAAACACGATTTTTACAAGGTTCAGCCAACCCGACCTACAACCTCGTAGGATGCTACTAAACATCTCCTTAACTTGGGATGGAGCTTCCCATTACAATTCGTTGCTTACAAGAGACGTAACTATCTACTAATCCGCTGTTTGCAAGAGGCTTAGCTTCCTCCTCATGATTCACAAGCCCAACCGTTAATAAAATTAAAAAATAAATATTCTTGAACACTCAACTACTTCTTAATAAGCTAATGAGTACAATCATCCTTAAGCACTCTCATAAGGTATAATATGAAACTCAAGAGAGAATATAGTTATCTCAATGATGTATATGACAAGTATGATCTTTACATGAAAGATATGTATGTATGAGATGCTTCAAAGATCTAAGCTATTCAATATCTCCCAAAAATAATTTCTTTAAAATATATGCTCTGGAGATTTTAGAGTTTGATTTCAAATAACCTTTTGCAAGAACAAAATATGAGATCCCTTTAAAAATATCCTTGAATATCACACAAATCTAAGTTCTTGAATACTTTTCCCAAATTATTTTTCAAACAAATATATATATATATATATGGGACAACAGGTTTCTTGCTCCCAAAAAGAATTTTAGATGAAACAAATAAGGAGTAGATAATAGTTTAACAATAAGATTGAATGCTCGATAAAAGACTTTACCAAACCTCAAGATCAAACAATCTTTTCGTAAGATGGTATGAGTATAAGCACTTTGATTTTGAAGATGATGTTAACGAATTGTTCAGACTTGATGTGAATGCTTTGGAATGTAGGCAAAGTTAGCAAGAACAATGCAAAAGTCTCCCTAACGTATTTCTTCTTGCTTCCTTAGTGTTTCCTAGGGTTTAGGGTTGGTTTAAATAAGTATTCTCGGCCTTTAATTAATTTTCAAACTTTGGATCATTTAATTAAAAAAATTTCATTTGTTTCTGCGCTAAAGCACCGTTCTGCATTATGAACTCATCAACGAATGTCCATATCAGTCGACGAGTGTCCTTCATGAGTTCATCAATGAGACCAGAGGATTCATTGACGACTAGGATTTCGGAGAAAAACAATGTCTCAGTATTTTCTTGTCGACAAAAACAGAGCATTCGGCGACAAGTGGCCTTCAGTCATTCATCAACAAGACGAAGGGAATCATCGATGAGCTGTCAGTTATTTAGCCCAATCCAACCTATGTCAAATGCATATGAATATGTCATGAAAAACATGCATCCTAAGGTCAATTTATATGTCATTTTGAGCTTCGCATCATACCTTATAAGTTATGCAAATACAATCAAATGTGATGCGAATTACAATTGAAAATCTGGAATGTTTTTATCCTTCTGCTCTTCGACTTCCATGGATTGATCCAAGTGGTAAGTACGCTTCTAAAGCGTACTTACCCTCTGTGCATGCTAAGTTATGATCTTGTTGAAAATCTCAATGCACAGGTAAAATACCAAGTGATTTTTCAATATCAAAATAGGATTGGACTCATAGAGGCAACAACACATAAGGTCAACAGTTGTTGTCATTAAGCTTGTATGAAGACCAAGCTTAAAGACATGAAAACTTCAATAGTTTGTTATATGTATTGCAAATTAGGATTCATGTAAATACACCTCATTTTAATTTTGTTACAAAGCTCTTATGTGACTTAGTCGGACCATAGGTACTTTTAAATATCTTGGAAAATATTTTTACAAGTTTAAAAGTTCTTTCAAAAGGTTAAAATCATTTTTTTTTAATGAAAAATATAAAGGAATTTGTATGTCAGGAAGTTTGGGCACCTGAGGAAAGTGCTTAGTCGACCAAAGGTACATTGTCTAAACGCTGCTCTGGTTCTAGGAAGTTTGGTCAACCGAACCTGAGGGTTCAATCGACTGAATGGCTTGGTTCGGGTGATCAAACATTAGCGTTCAGTCGACCGAATAGCTATTGTAACTTTGGAAATTCTTGATTTAATTAGTTCGGGTGACCAAACATTCAGTTCAATCAGTCAAAGCATTTGTGATACTCATCGCAATGGCAAACAATATCTGAGATTCTCAAATATTAAGTCATTAAAACATGTACAACTACTATAATTCAAAGGTTGATATAAATAGCTAACCCTAAATGTGTTTGAGATAAAAGGTGTACTCCTAAGAGGGGGATGAATTGGGTTTTTATAATTTTCGTTACAAAAACTTTAGTTAAGTATTACCCTTTTAAAATTAATTTGCTACAATCACACAAACACAATAATTTTAATCAACGACTGTACTATACCAATCGGGAGTCCTATGCATATATGAAGGTAAATACAAGATAACAAGCCAAATCAAAATTTCAATACTTCAATAGATAAACAAACTTCAGAATTAGATTTTCCTTTCAACAATGAACAATGATAATCTCAAGATACAATATCAATAAGTCAATATGAATTATCTTGCAATGTTTTCTTCAATAAGATAATCACAAACACAAGCTTTACCTCAGCTGTTGTATTCAAAAACTCAGTAATTAAATCTAACCTGAATTTTCAATCTAACAATTACACCAAATAGAGTTTCTTGATTCAAATATAATCAAGATCAGTATTCCGGTATATTACCAATATCTAGAAAATTCTCAACAATTAAGTAAGCATAAACACAGTTTACATACTTGTAAGAATGTAAAAAGATTAAGGGAAGAAGTGCTAAACACCAAATTTTTTTACAAGGTTTAGCCAGCGGCCTACGTCCTTGCCTCAAGCAACATGCAGCGATTATTTCCTTTCCACTTCGTTACCAGGAAAAGCAATCCTATCTCCGTTCAAGGTGGAGATCCCTCTCTAACGATAACAACCCTCTTGTTAGGCAATGATTCAACAATCCTAAACCATCAAAAATAAAAACAAGAACAAACTTTGTTCATACAATTAAATACTCTCAAAAGAGCAGATTTGTACAATGTTAGAATCAATACACTTCAATCAAAAACAATATAGAAGTTGAAGCTCAAGATTGTATCACCAGTATTCTAATTAAAGATTGTGGATTTCAAGAGTTTGAATGAGAAATTCGTGTGTAATTTCAACAAGAATACAACGGCACTTTCAGAATAGCTTTTTCCAGTATAGTTCAAAAATTTGAATTGTATATAAGTTGTGTGTTGCCCTAATGTACGAGAATAATACATATAAATAGTGCACAAGAGTTTCTACCATTTTTTGCCAAGTTTTCTTTGAGTTTGGAAACCAAGAAATCAAATTTGGAAACAATTTAAGCATTGTTAAAAGTTTAAAACATAGATGTTAGTCGACTATGCCCCAGGGTTAGTCGCCTAAGCTTTTTAAAATTAGCACATTTTGAAAGTCAGTACTGGGTTAGTTGACTGGACACTATAAGTCATTCGCCTATTCCAATTATGTTCATTTATAAACAAGGTCAGTACCACATTATTCGCTTGATGATTAAACATCAGTCACCTATCCTACTTGCTACTTCTTGTTTTTTCAAGATTTGGTTTCAAAACTTAACTTTGGTCTTGGAAAACTTACATGAGACTTTATGAAAAATTTTCCATAATTTAAAAATAGGTCTCTAAGTCAATGATATTTCCTAAGAGTTTCAAACATCAGTTTGAATTACTGTAGTAATTACATGAGACTTTTATAAAATAAAAACTATATAAGCTCTAAGTCTTTATGCTTTAGCTTCCACGTTATTTCTAGCTTTAGCCATTTCTTCTATATGCTTTAACTTCATCATTATTCATGGCTTTAAGTATAACTTCAATTAAGCTTGTCAAATACTTGAACTTGATCTCACGAATATTGTTGAAGTCTTGAAAAATATACCTAAACAAACATGTTAAATACTCTTGATTTGTTATCATCAAAACTAGATTAAGTCTTGTTAGGCCAACAATATCCCCCTTTTTTTATGATGACAAATAAGGGGCAAAAGTGAGTAAGCCTCAATAAGGCTCCCTCTTTCAATAAGCTTAGTCTTAACAAGATTTGTAGAATAATCATAATACATATTAGAATTCATTTTAAACATATATCATGGTATATTAAGTACAACTCCCCTTAAATGAAATATATATATATATTTCATATTCAATAAGATTTGAATTTCATTCATTAAGGATACTTTATTATCATCTAGATTATTCAAATTAGAATTGTCTAACTGCATCATATTCAATATGCTCAATTTCATTCAATATACTCATTATTCAAATCAGTATTGTCTAACAGCATCATATTCAATATGCTCAATTTCATGCTCAATTACATGCTCAATTTTGCCAAGTTTCTCCCCCTTTTGACATCAACAAAAAGGATGTTCTAACAAGAATAACATATGCAAGAACATGATCCATAAGTCATCACGCAATTTGCAATATAAGCATCCATCTAGCATTCAACATGCAAAGATATTAAAAATGAACCATGTAAAACATGTGAAATCTCATAGTCAAAAGAACTAGAAAAGCAAAAAGAGGAAAAACACATAAAAGAGCAGTGTTAGACGCAAATATTACATTCCAATTTTGTTCATTTAAAGAAAATAACTAGGCATCATCTTCTCCATCATTTTCTGTTCCTTCCTCATCACCATCACCATCTTCATCTTCATCTTCATCTTCATTGTCACCTCAGCTTGCCTTCATAGGATCCTTGCCTCGTGAATAAGAAGAATCAGCTATATATTGTCCAATCCATCCAAGCCATTGGTCAAGATAAGTGTAACTTGACTTAAAACCAGTACGCACTTCATCATGGAAACCAGTTAGCTGCTATTGATAAGCTATAAACTAGGAAGGAGTATCAGCTGTTGGAGGAGCAGCTTGCTGGGGCTCAGAAGCCTGTCTACGTCTTCTACCACTTTTGGGAAATAATCCTTGTGAATGTCATTCATACCCCATTTGCTTAACCATAGTAGAATAAAATATATCATAATGGGTACTTGCTATAAAAAGAGAGGATGGAGTAGAAACACCTAGATGATTACAAATAAGGTTTAAAATTCTTGCATATGGAAGAATTACCCTACGGGCTTCTTCTCTTGAAATCATCCATTTTAGGATTAAGCTCGGCAAGTCAAGCTTATTCCCCTTTAGTAGGCACCACATCACAAAACAGTCAAGATAGGAGACATGGTTATGTGATCCTATCCTAGGCAAGATGTTGTAAGTGATGAGTTTTTGAAGAATCTGAGCCTATAAGTTCAGCTGATTATACAGTGGAGGATGACCAAAATATACAGGTGCTTCAGTCATAACCAAAGGTAAATATTCTACAAGGGTAAAGTCTTAAGCCATAATCCATGATTGTCCAAGAGGTGGACACTCAAATTCTCCCTCACTGATTTTTAGTCTAGTAGCTAAGGTTTGTGGAGTTACTGTAAAGGATTTATCCAAAACTTAGGTGGAGCATACATCTCCCTTTATCATATTTGCATATAAAAGTTTAGCAAGTTTTGGATACATGCCTTTAGCTTGATATGTGATAAACTTTTCCCAACCAAAAGCTTTGAACATAAGCAAAATATCTAGAAAATATTTTCTAAAAAATTCAATGTCTAGAACCTTACCAAATATAGGTTTGGTAGCGCGAATGTGTTCTCGATAGAGTTTCTTAGCATGAGGTGTCATTAGCCATTGCTTGATGTCATTGTTGTCATCCTTCCTAGAAGTGGAACCTTGGTTCCCAACTATCTTGGTTCTTGGCATATTTATGAAGAACAGAACCAGTGGAATCCTTCCAAACACAACAGGAATGAAAAATTAAAGGTTCCTTTGAATTTTAATCGGTTGAATCTTTGTGAAAAAGAACTGGGAGATGAAGGAGAGAGAGAGAGTTTAGGATAGAGGAGAAATAGGGTCAGGAGACTGAGGAATGAAAATTTAGGGTTTTTACGAATAGTACATATAAATACCATCGTGGGTCAGTCGACTATGTTCAAAGAGTTAGTCGCCTAACTTTTGTATTTCTTTGAATTTTCACAAGTCAGTAGCAAATCAATTGACTATGCCTTAATAAGTGAGTGGCCTAACGAGCCTAAACCTTAAAAACTATTAAGTGAGAGAGTGCTCAGTCAAATGGGCATAAGGTGTCAGTCGCCTAACCCTCAGTTCTTTTACTTACTTGCTTATCTAACTCAGCCACTCATTTAACTTTTCTTTCTCAAATTACTTCTCTACTGTGTAATAGACCAAATTCACATCATATAAAGATGAACCTATCCTCCAAAAGAGGTTTTGGAAAAATATCTGCCCATTGTTCATATGTATTTATAAATTCAAGAGTGATGTCTTCTTTTTACACATAATCTCTCAAAAAGTGATGTCTAATGTCGATATTCTTGGTTCTAGAATGAGAAATGTGATTTTTGGAAATATTGATGGCGCTAGTGTTATCACATTTAATTGGTATGGCCAAATATTCCAAGTTGAAATCCTTTAACTGTTGTTTCATATATAGAGTTTGTGCACAACAGCTACCTACTACTGCGTACTCTGCTTCTGTAGTAGAAAGTGTCATGGTATTTTGTTTATTGGAAAACCAAGAAACCAGAGATCGTCCTAGGAAGTGGCAAGTGTCACTTGTACTTTTTCAGTCAATTTTTACGTCCTGCATAATCTAAATCCGAATAACTAATTATCTTGAAGCCTGTATCTTTAGGATACCATAGACCGAAGTCAATGGTACCTATCAGATATCTCAATATCCTCCTGACAACTATTTTGTGAGATTCTTTAGAAGCTACTTGAAAATGAGCGCACATGCAGACACAGAACATAATGTCCAGTCTACTAGCTATCAAGTAGGGTAGACTACCTATCACGCCTCAATAGTATTTCATATCTACTGTATTTCCTTGCTTATCTTTGTCAAGACTTATAGAAGTGCTCATTGGAGTCCCCAATGGCTTGCCACCTTCTATATCAAATTTTTTGAGCAAGTCTCTTATATATTTTCGCTGATTTATGAAAGTCCTAGTTTTAGCTTGCTTGATTTGAAGACCAAGGAATTATGTCAACTAGCCCATCATGCTCATCTCAAACTTGTCTTGCATGCATTTTGCAAATTCTTTGCATTAATCCTCATTAGTAGCACGAAAGATGATGTCATCCACACATATCTGGATTATGAGCATATCTTTGTCTGTAGATTGAATAAATAGGGTGCTATCCATTTTGCCACTTGAAAAGCCATTTTCCAATAATAAGCCACTTAGTCGCTTATACCAAGCTATAGGAGCTTGTTTTAATCTGTATAAGGCTTTTGTTAGTCTAAACACGTGATTAAGAAAATGAAAGCCCTCAAGTCGCTTATACCAAGCTATAGGAGCTTGTTTTAATCTGTATAAGGCTTTTGTTAGTCTAAACACATGATTAAGAAAATGAAAGCCCTCAAATCATAGAGGTTGTGCTACATATACTTCTTCATTTATAAATCCATTTAAGAATGCACTCTTCACATCCATTTGATAAAGTTTAAAATCCTTGTGAGATGTATAGTCTAGTAGCATTCTTATTGCTTCCATTCTAGCTATAGGAGCAAAAGTCTCATCGTAATCTATTCCTTCTTCTTAATTATACCCTTGAGCTACCAGTCTAGCCTTGTTATGCACTACAATGTCGTTCTCATCCTTCTTATTCCTAAACACCCATTTGGTTCCAATTACTAAATGATTAGTTGGTCTAGGAACTAACTTCCAAGCTCTATTTCTTTTAAATTGATTTAACTCTTCTTGCATGGAAACTATCCATGAGTCATTATTGAATGCTTCGTTTAAGTTCTTGGGTTCCTCTTCAGATAAGAACACACAATGAATACACATATTCTTCAATGAAGATCTAGTGGACACTCCTTGTGAAGGTTCACCAATGATTTGATCCTCTAGGTGGTTCCATACAAATTTCCATTCTTTAGGTAATTCAAATTGATCTAGAGGGCTATCATTCCAAGATGAGCTTGATTTCTTACTCTCATCTTTTACTTCTTGAATTTCTAAGTTTTCTAGTCTTTGTTTTACTTTTAGATTCCTCGGTATCCGAGGGTTTAGAGAATGGATTTGCCTCATCAAAAGCTACATGGACTAATTCTATGGTTGAAAGGGTCCTTTTTTTGTATATTCTAAAGGTTTTTCTATTTACACATATCCTAAGAAGATTCCTTCATCTAATTTCACATCAAATTTTCCTAAGTCCTCTTTATCATTCAATACGAAACACTTACATCCAAATACATGAAAGTAAGACATGTTCAGTCTTCTTCCTTTCCAAAGTTCATAGGGGGTCTTCTCTACGCCTATCCTAAGGGAGACTATATTCATCACATAACATGCGGTACTTACCACTTCAGCCCAAAAATACTTAGGCAAATTATGATCATTTAGCATGGTTCTAGCCATTTCTTGAAGTGACCTATTCATCTTTTTAACAATTCCATTTTGTTGAGGAATATGGGGTGCCAAAAAGTTGTGGGCTATTCCATATTCATCACAGAATTTCTCAACAGCTCTATTTTTGAATTCTCTACCTTGATCACTCTTTATGTTTAGAAGTCTGTACCCTTTTTCGTTTTGAAGCTTCTTACATAAGTTGATTGACATCCTACATACTTCATCCTTGGAGGATGAGAAAAGTACCCAGGTAAACCTGGTGTAATCATCAACAATGACGAATGCATATTGCTTTCCTCCTAGGCTCTGTGTTCTAGTGGGGCCAAACTAGTCTAAATGAATAAGTTCTAAAGGTCTACCAGTGGAGATGTGTTTCTTCTTTTTAAAACTTGTCTTGGTTTGCTTCCCAAGTTGACAAAAATCATATACCTTGTCCTTTACAAACTTAGTGTTAGGTAAACCCTTGACAAAGTTTTTTTTAGCTAATTTGGACTACAAGTCCATACCAGTGTGTCCTAGTATCCTGTGCCATAACCAGCTGGCTTCGTTCAAGGCTGTGAAGCATGTGACTTCCTAAGATATTAGGTTTTTAAAATTTATGCAGTATACATTGTCAACCCTATTTGCAATGAACAAGGTCTCATGTTCTTCTCTATGTTCAACTATGCATTTGTCTTATTTAAATGTTATATCAAAACCTTTATCACTCAATTAACTAATGCTAAGCATATTATATTTTAACCCTTCTATCAATGAAACATCATCAATGATTAAGGAGGATTCTTTACTGACTTTTCCGATGCCGATTATTCTACCTTTAGCATTGTCTTTGAAGGTGACATGTCCACCATCTTTTAGCATCGATGAAGTAAACTTGGACTTGTCTCCAGTCATATGTCTTGAACATCCACTATCCAAGTACCATTTGCCTTTTGATGGAGTGGACCTAAACCATACCTACAAGAGGGGTTTCAAGGTGTTACTTTTGGTACCCAAGCCTTCTTAGGTCTTTTCGATTCAATTTTAGTTTCAATTTTGACTCACCATACCTTCTTGATTTTGACATTTTTTCTCTTATATGGACATTCAAACTTTATGTGTCTTTTTTTCTTACATAAGAAACATGTAGTGTGTTCATATGCATTTGTGGAAGATGTGCTTGCAAAATGTTTTGAGGCTTTTACAAAGTACCCTATGTAGAGGTTCTTTTTCTTCTTGTTTCGACTCCATTGAATCCTATTCCTTCTTTATCCAACGACATTCTTTGCAATCCAACCAGTTTATCAAAGTTATCCTTTCCTCTAGTAAAATTGTAGATGATTTTGGCTTCATCCTCAATTTTACTCCCAAGACCACATATTTTTGAGTCTTTTATATTGTTACCATTCACTTGCAGTTTTACTAGATCTTGAGACATCTCGTTGATTTTACTCATGAGTTCATCAATAATTAAGTCCTTTTCTTTTTTAGCTGATGCTGATGTCTCTAGTTGGTTCATTACCTTTTCATTCTGTTCTTTTAATGTTATGTTGCTTTTGGTTACTTTTATGAACCCATTATGTAATGAAAATAGTTCAACTTGAATTTCTTTATATGAGGGCATGCTCTCACATGAGCCACTACACGATTCATCACTAGAATCTTCAGGTGATCTAGAGTAGAATTTACCTCATCGTCTCTTGCCATGAAGCACAGATTTGCTACATCTTGATCACTTGATTCATTTTCTGATTCACTCGAGCTTAAGTCATCCCATGTGGTTGCTTTCATTGCTTTCTCTTTCTTCTTCTTGGCGTCTTTCTTTAACGATGGACAATTAGGTTTTATATGTCCAACTTTCTTGCATTTATAGCATGTAAAAGGTTCATTCTTTGTTTCTTTCTTGCTATTTTCTCCTCTATCAGCTTTTGAGCCTCTCATTTTTCGAGCAAATCTCTTGTTATTTTTGAAGATTTTTCCTAGTCTTCTAGTGAATAAGACTATATCATCATCATCTAATTTGTTATCTTCTTCTTCACTAGAGCTTTCTTTTGCAGCTTTTAGAGCTATTGGGTTCTTTTGTATGCTACATTAAGTGTTTCTTTCATTTATCGTCATCTCATATGTGAGGAGCAATCCTATCAATTCATCTAGGGAAGTGTTCTTCATTTTTCTATCTTTCGTTATGGCAGTGGCCTTAGGTTCCCAAATCCATGGATGTCCTCTAAGAATGTTTCAAATCATCTCATAAGTAAAGCAGTTTTTCCCTAATAATAGAATTTATTATGTGGGTGAACCTAGTATACATACTAGTGATAGACTCTTCAAGGTTCATCCTAAATGCCTTATACTCATTGGTGAGCATGTCAATTCTACTATCCCTCACGTCAATTGTTCCTTCATAAGTAACTTCAAGTTTATCCCAAATTTCTTTAGTTGATTTACTTCTCATGATTTTATTGAATTCATTGGCATCTAAGGCACAATATAGTGCATTCATTGCACTTGAACTTATTTGCAGCTTCTTCATATCATTTTGGTCAATTCTTTTTCCTTTTCTGGTATTTCCTTGTTATCTATATTTTTAGTGGGAATAAGGTCACCATGTGTGACTACTTTCTAGACCTTCCAATCCATGGTTTGTAAAAATATTCTCATTCTCTATTTCCAAAAGGTGTACTTAATACCGAGGAAGATGGGTGGTCTAGATGAAGATTGGTCTTCGCCAAATGGGGATACACCTACATGTGCCAGATGGATCTTTATGTAGCTTATAGTTTAAGATTTACGACAACCTAGGGCTCTAATACCAATTGAGACAAAAGGTGTACTCCCAAGAGGGGGGTGAATTGGGTTTTTAAAATTTTCGTTACAAAAATTTTAGTGAAGTACTACCATTTTTAAATTAATTTGCTACAATCACAAAAACACAATAATTCTAATCATCGACTGTACTATACCAATCGAGAGCCCTAGGTATATATGAATGTAAATATAAGATAACAATCCAAATCCAAATTTTAATACTTCAACAGATAAACAAACTTCATAATCAGATTTTCTTTTCAATAATGAACAATGATAATCTTAAGATACAATATCAATAAGTCAATCTGAATTATTTTTCAATGTTTTATTCAATAAGATAATCACTCACACAAGCTTTACCTCACCTGTTGTATTTAGAAACTTAGTAATTAAATCTAACTTGAATTTTCAATCCAACAATTACACCCAATAGAGTTCCTTGATTCAAATATAATCAAAATCAGTATTCTAGTAGATTCCCAATATCCAGAAAATTCTCAACAATCAAGTAAGCATACACGCAATTTATATACTTGCAAAAATGTAAAAAGATTAAGGGAAGAAGAGCTGAACACCAGAACTTTTTACAAGGTTCGGCTAGCAGCCTACATCCTTGCCTCAAACAATACGCTATGAGGATTTCCTCTCCACTTCGTTACCAGGTGAAGCAATCCTCTCTTTGTTAAAAGTGGAGATCCCTCTCTAACAAGAACAACCATCTTGCTAGGCAATGATTCAACAATCCTAAACCGTCAAAAATAAAAACAAGGAACAAACTTTGTTCGTACAATGAAATACTCTCAAAAGAGTAGATTTGTACAATGTTAGAATCAATATACTTCAATCAAAAACATTAAATAAGTTGGAGCTCAAGATTGTATCACCAGTATTCTGATTAAAGATTGTGGATTTCAAGAGTTTAAATCAGAAATTCATATGTAACTACAATAAGAACATAGCAGCACTTTCAGAATAGCTCTTTGCAGTATAGCTAAAAATTTTTAATTCTATATAAGTTGTGTGTTTCCCTAATGTGCGAGAATAATACATATAAATAGTGCACAAGAGTGTCTACCATTTTCCCCAAGTTTTCTTTGAGTTTGGAAACCAAGAAATCAAATTTGGAAACAATTTAAGCACTGTTAAAAGTTTAAAACATACATGTCAATCGATTATGCCCGAGGGTCACTTTCCTCAGCTTTTTAAAATTAGCACATTTTCAAAGTTAGTACTGGTTTAGTCGACCGGACATGATAGGTTAGTTTCTAGTTCGAATTATGTTTGTTTATAAAAAAGGTGAGGAACATATTAGTTTCCGGATGATTAAACATCAGTCGCTTGTTCTGCTTGCTACTTCTTGTTTTTTTCAAGATTTGGTTTCAAAACTTAACTTTGATCATGGAAAACTTATGTGAGATTTTATGAAAATATTTTCTATGATTTAAAAATGGGTCTCTAAGTCAATGATATTTCCTAAGAGCTTCAAACGTTAGTTATTGAATTTGTGAAGTACTTACATGAGACTTTTATAAAATAAAAAATATATAAGCTCTAAATCTTCATGCTTTAGCTTCCATGCTATATCTAGTTTTAGCCATTTCTTCAGTATGCTTTGACTTCATCATTATTCGTGGCTTTAAGTACAACTTTAATTAAGCTTGTCAAATACTTGAACTTGATCTCATGAATATCTTTGAAGTCCTAAAAAATTTACTTAAACAAACATATTAAGTACTTTTGATTTTTCATCATCGAAAAAAGATTAAGCCTTGTAAGGCCAATAGTGTTTTAGACACTAATTACAACGATTGATTGATATAAACGCCGTTCTTTGTTGAAATATTTTCTGAGTTCATTTTTCAAGATTATTGCTTTTCAAAAAGTATAAAACCTTAACTAAACTCTCTGAGCTTCGTTGCAATCTTCTTCTGAGAGTGTATTGGATTTTTATCTACATATGTATCTACTCTATTTAGAGAGTTATTCTTGTACAACTCAAATTTGATTACTTCTTGTATTTTGACAATTATGGGATTGGATCGTTGATCAAGCGAAAGGGGATTTTTTCTTGAGAGGGTTCTTCACCTATCGAAGGAGAATGGTGACTCTGCCTAGTGAAGGAGAGAGGCTACTCCGTCTAAGTAAAGGAGATAAAGGCAACTCTGCCTATTCAAGGAAGGTTTGTAAAAGGCTTCTTTGCCTACTAAAAGAAAGAGGCTTCTGCACCTACTGAAGAAGGTATAGTGAATTCTCAAAGCGGGTTGCTTGAGGCAAGGACGCAGGCATGGATCACCGAACATTGTAAAAATCTGGTGTTACTCTCTACCTTAACTCTTTCATATTGATACATATTGAGATTGATTTTTATCTGCTCTAAATTTCAATTTTAAGGGTATCTTTATTGATATACTTATTTGCTAAAAAAACTTTTGTTATTGAAGTAGTTAGATTGCGTCAGAAAATCATATTAAAAATTGATTGAGCTTCCACATAATTTTTAAAATACCCAATTCCCCTCTTGGGATCACACCTCGACTTACACAACCCCTAAAGGCAGTTAACTAGTCAAACAAGTTATGCCTATAATAGTTTTCTCCTTATTTCTAATGGTGTTGACCTTACAGGTCACACCTAGTTTTGATAATAACAAATACTTGTTGTATTTGACGGCTATCTAAGGATATGTGTAGGTGTATAATTGGCAAATCAAAATGATGGCACATGAAGCAGAGCTTGAAGACCTTGAAGATCATATTTGTGTTGTATTTTAAATTCATTTTATGTAATGCGGTTCTGTAATAGTAATTAGGAGAAAAATGGTCTGTAATAATCAAATGCATTACACGCATGAAATGATAGGTAAACTCAAAAAGACCTAGAATGACCATAGGACCAACATGCATGCATAAACAAATGTGCTTATATGAATAGGGTGAATATATAAGGGGATTAGAATCGAAATGCATTAAAAATGCATATTCGGTCGACCGACCCGGAATGTATAAAAGCATTCAATCGACCGAACCAACCAAAGGTCAACGTTTTGACCATAGCACGGCCGGCCAAACCTTGCCAAGTTCATACAGCATGGTTGACCGAACTCCCACCAGGTCAACGGTTTGACCCCTCTGTCGACCGAATAAAAATATATAGGCAACACCCTAGTCGACTGAACCCCCACGTGGGAAATCTCAATGCCATGGTCGACCGAATTATTGAGTAAATATTTCACCTAGTTGACCAAATTGTGCGAAATTGAAAACTCGTCTTTAAGACCCTTAATTCGGTCGATCGAACTCTCAATTCAATTTTTCAGCAGTCGACCGAACTATGCTACTTGGTCAACCGAACCTTAAGTTTGGTTGACTGGTGCTCTTGGGGTGGTGATATTTACCGAGGTTAAAACACCTTTAAAAAAATATTAACCTCAATTAAACTTTTTCTAAAAAGACTAATATGTCCTAAACAGTTATAATTTTGTGGAACTCTCTATATACCCCCTCATTTGAAAAGATTAGTCACTGATTAGCAATCTTGATTAGCAAAAATTCTCTGAAATTCAAAAATCTCATATACTCATTTTGAAGCTTCCTGCACTCACTCTTGCTATTTCTTATTGCTAAAATCTCTTTGTAAGTGTGTGCTTGAGTGTTCTTATCATTAAACTATTGCTCTCTCTTGCTTGGTTGATTGAGATTATTTTCTTTGAGAGCAAGGCTTTAAGATTTTCCTTGGAGACTTTATTGATAAGTCTTCATTAGGAAAACTTCATTTGAGCTTTTAAGTGTTGTATTTTCATTACAATAACTTAAGGAGTTCACATTGTATTTTGGTTGTTGCTAAAAATACTTCTCAAATCATTTTCAAATATCTCTTGTGGTTTACTTTGAGAAAAATATTTGTTGAGATATTTTCTTATGTGTTAAAGGTCTTTGTAGCAATATCCTTTGATTGATATTATCATCTTGAACACAAAGATCAAATCATTTTTATAAACTATATCTAAATATCTCTTGAGGTTTATATTTTGAGAAAAACACTTGTTGGGATATTTAAGGTGTGCTTGTGCTCTTCATTGCTGCATTGTGATGGAGAATGTTATTTTGACACGAAGATCCTATCATTTACACTCTCATGCACTGATTGCAATATTTACATAAATATTTGAGAGTAGACACTTAGACCACATTGAGCTTACTTTATCATATCACTCAGTGGTGTATTGATTAGATTGGTACATAATCTGCTTAGATAAGAAGCATACTTGTTGTACGAAAATTTTCTTAAGAAATCTGTTGTATTCCAGGCGTGGCTTGAGGGGCAGTAATCCAGCCTGGTAAGGATTGGTTATAAAGGTTTAGGTCAGCCCTGTGCTATTTGACCTGGTTGTTTAGGTGCTGCTCCACCCGTAAAGTGAGCCTTATAGTGGTAATCCTTGTGCTTGTTAGCCAAGGCGGGGACGTAGGCAGTTTGCCGAACCTCAATAACATTTCTGGGTGTCATCTTTATTTACAGCTTTCTTGTGCATGCTTGGTTAATTTAATTGTGCAATCTAATTTCTGATGTATAGTTAAATTAATTTAATTTATCTGCACTAGATTGACCTTAGGGTTGTATAATACTGTTGTTAGGAGATTGACCTAGGGCATTAAATTTGAAAATACCAATTCACCCCCCCCCCCCCTTTGGGACTACGGTAAAGCTAACAATTGGTATCAGAGCCATGCAGCATAGACTTAATAGTTATTTTGCAAAAGATCGTAGATGACTCATAGCACTGTGACCCCTTTCCACACGACCTCCGGTTTTCAGTGGTGTTAATTACACCTTCTGGAAACAGAGGATGCACATCTACCTTCAAAATATATATTGGAAGGTGTGGAGGATTGTCTCTAAGGGAAATTATGTTCCTATGAAAATAGAGGGTGAGACCAGAGTTCCAAAAACTGAGGAAGAATATAATGATGATGATATGAAAGCTGTTAGCTTAAATGCCACTGCTATGAATAACTTGTGGTCTTGATGTGAATGAGTTTATTAAAGTAATGGCATGTTCTACTGCAAAAGAAATTTGGGATAAATTAAAAGTCACATACGAAGGTACTAGGGATGTTAAAGATAGCAGGACAGATATTCTGATCAATGAATATGAGGCTTTTAGGATGAATGTAAGTGAGTCATTTAGAGCATGTACACTAGATTCACACACATTATAAACTCATTGCATGCATTAGGAAAGACTTATCCTACATATGAGATGATCAGGAAAATCCATAAAGGTTTGCCTCCTGTTTGAGAAGCAAAGGCTACAACCATTTCAGAGGGTAGAGACCTTAAGGCCATGACATTAGAAAAATTTATAGGTTCGCTGATCACCTATGAACTAGCTATAAATGAGATACTTAATGAACATAATAGGATGAATGAGATGACTGAATTGAAAACTTCAACTAATACATCTAGTGAATGCAGCAAACCTGATTCTGAGGATGATATGGCCATGTTAACTAGAAAATTTAACAGATTCTTCAAAAATAATAGAAAGCCATACAAAAGATATAGGGAGTCTGCATCTAATAAAGGAGATTCAAGTAAAAGAAAGGATAAGTCAAATGCTCCTACGTGCTATAACTGCAATAAAATCAGGCATATCAAGCCAGATTGTCCCTTACTGAAAAATGAAGCTAGGAAAAAGAAGAAAGCTATAAAGGCTAGCACTTCATGGGATAAACTAAACAGTAGAAATTCTAACACTGATAGGAGTGACTCTGAGGTCGCTAACTTGTGCCTAATGACACGAGACGATGAGGTATCATCTTCATGTTCTTTATCTTTATACTACTCCTCTGATGATGATAGTGTTTTTGATTGCATGCCTACGTTTAGAGAATTACAATTTGAATATATTCGTGTATCTAAACTATTGAATAAAATGACCAAAGAAAATGATGATTTGAAAAAGAAATGCGAAAATTGGTCAAAATTATTTGGAATTGCAAAAACCTTTCATGCTTCGATTTTGAAAGAAAAATATGTGAGTATTGCTGAGCTTAAGAGAAAATTGGAGGATAGCTCCAAAATTGTTTTTAAATTCACCGAGAGCCAACGCAATTTTGAAAAACTACTTGGTAGCCAAAGAAATTCTTTAAGTAAAGAGGGTCTATGTTTTAATGGTATTGAAAATGTTAGGCGACCTAATCTTTACTTGGGACATTTCACACATGAATCAAAATCTCCAATCCCACCTAAAGATCCTAAGTATAGAATGAAATGTTTTAAATGCAAACAAATTGGTCATATTCAGTTTGATTGTCCACTTAGGAATA
This sequence comes from Malania oleifera, assembly GCF_029873635.1. Lineage (NCBI taxonomy): Eukaryota > Viridiplantae > Streptophyta > Magnoliopsida > Santalales > Ximeniaceae > Malania > Malania oleifera. Next base: position 69,398,957 of record NC_080417.1, on the reverse strand, counting down.
AGCATGTGAAAATTAAAAAGGTGGGGGTAGTTAAGGGTGATCCAGTCACTAATCCCCGTGGACCCAACAGAATTTGAGGACCATCGTCAATCACTTAGTCTATCTTGTAGGTGTGCTTGAGATCGCCTCCTCCAAGGATAGGCGGTACTTGGATAACAGGTGCTCAAAGCACATGACCAGTGACAGGGCAAAATTTGCATCAATCATTCCCAAGGATGGAGGGTACGTGACATTTGGACAATGCAAAGGGACGCAGCATTGGTGTAGGTAAGGTCGGTAAAGATCCTTCCTTGGTTATTGATAATGTTCTATTAGTTGATGGCTTGAAGCATAATTTATTGAGCATAAGTCAATTGTGTGATAAAGGATATAAGGTTTCATTTGAAAATGATAAATGCATAGTTGAAAATAAATCAGATCATAAAATTCTTTTCACTGTAGATCATTATGAAAATGTTTACACTACTACTTTTGACAATTTAGCTTCACAACAAGTAACCTGTTTTTATGCAATAAATGAAGCTAGTTGGCTATGGCATAGGCGCTTAAGACACACTAGCATGGACTTGTTGTCAAAATCAGTAAGAAAATATTTAGTATAAGGCTTGCCTAAGAAACCATTTGTGAAAGATAAAATTTGTGATACATGTTAAATGGGTAAGCAAACAAAATCTAGTTTTAAGAAAAAGAAATATATTTCTACCTCTAGACCACTTGAAATGCTTCACTTGGATTTGTTTGGTCCTAATTCTGTGCAAAGTCTTTGTGGAAAATCATATGCTTTTGTCATTATTGATGACTATTCTAGGTTCACATAGGTGCTATTTCTCTCACATAAAAATGAATCATGTAATTTGTTTACTAAGCTTTGCAGAAGAATTCAAATGCAAAAGGCTATAAGATAACTCACATAAGAAGTGATAGAGGCACTGAATTTAAAAATGATGGGATAGAAAATTATTGTGACCTGGAGGGTATATCACATAACTTTTCTGCACCTAGGACCCCTCAACAAAATGGCGTGATAAAAAGAAAGAATGGGTCGTTACAAGAAATGGGTAGAACTATGCTGAATGAACATAAGCTACCTAAATTTTTTTGGGTTGAGGCTATAAATACTGCATGTTATGTCATAAATAGGGTGTTGATTAGACCTTCACTTAATAAAATCTTTTATGAATTGTCGAACAACCATAGACCTAATATTTCATACTTTCATGTTTTTGGTTGTAAATGCTTTGTGCTTAAGGATAATGAACAACTAGGAAAATTTGATTCTAAATCTGATGAAGACATTTTCATAGGTTATTCTCTTAATAGTAAAGCATATAGAGTTTTCCATAAAAGAACTTTAACAGTCATTGAATCTATTCATGTTGTATTTGATGAATCTAATCCAGTTTCTAAGAAAGATGATGAAGATGACAATGACATTAGAAAATGCTTAAATAAGTTGTCCATTGAAAACAATCCAAGTGAAAATTCAAAAATTAATGATAAATCATCTGAATATAATAACAATGACAATGAGATTCAGGAGTTGCCTAGGGGTCAGAAATTCATTAAGAACCATCCTATAGATCAAATCATAGGTGAACCTTCCCGTGGTGTAGCCACAAGATCTTACTTGAAAAATCTAGTTAGTCATTCTACTTTCTTGTCCCAAGACCTAAAAATATTAAAGAAGCAATAGAGGATGAGTCTTGGGTGATGTCCATGCAAGAAGAACTCAATCAATTTGAAAGAAGCAAAGTGTCGAGCCTAGTTCCTAGGCCTAATGATCATACAATTATAGGAACCAAATGGGTATATAGAAATAAGAAAGATGAGAATTGGGTAGTAACTATGAATAAGGCTAGACTAGTTGCCCAAGGTTATAATCAGGAAGAGGGAATTAATTTTGATGAAACCTATGCTCGTGTTGCTAGGATTGAAGTCATTTGCATGCTACTTGCTTATACAGCTTTTAAAAACTTTAAATTATTTTAAATGTATGCTAAAAGCACTTTTCTAAATGGCTATATTAGTGAGGAAGTGTATATAGAACAACCACCCGGTTTTGAAAATCATAAATATCCAGATCATGTACACCGGTTGTCTAAAGCCTTGTATGGATTGAAACAAGCTCCTAGAGCTTGGTATGAGAGGTTTAGTGGTTTTCCGCTAGAAAATGGGTTTACTAGTGGCAAGATTGATACTACACTTTTCATCAAATCTAAAAATGATGATATGCTCCTAGTTCAAATTTATGTTGACGATATCATTTTTGGAGCAACCAATGATGAGTTGTGTAATGAGTTTGCCAAATGCATGCAAAGTGAATTTGAAATAAGCATGATGGGTAAGCTTAGTTTTTTTTTTAAGACTACAAATTAAACAAGCTAAATATGGAACTTTTATATACCAATCCAAATATGTTCGGGATTTTTTAAAGAAATTTAACATGGAAGATGGTAAAATTCTTGATACTCCTATGAGTTCTTCCACTAAGCTTGATAAAGATGAACAAGGAATCCCTGTTGATGTAAAGTTATATCGTGGCATGATTGGGAATCTCCTATATCTTACTGGAAAGTGGGGTGTAGTCCAAAGAGGGGGGGGTGAATTGGATTATAAAAATTTATTTTAATTCCTTTTAAGAATCCTTAACCTTCTTTTATTTCTTTGAGCTAATTCTTGACTTGTTTGTTTAATTCTTTAATCACTCAAGAATTTAGTTCTTTTAATTCAATCAATCAACACAACTATGTAAATAAACCAAGCAACCAAACCAATCATTCAAGTAACCAAGCCAATCATTCACAATTTGAAAACAAACAACCAAATGATTTGCCAAGCACAAGTTACTAGCAGCACTTAAAATAGTTTGTTTGTTTATATAAACCCTGTATATATAAAATTTGTACTTGCTGATATAAAGCTCTGTATTGATTGTTTTTCTTCTTCAATATGATGTTCAATACAACATCCAATCAACACAATATCTACACTCTTCTCAATATTCATAACTCAACTAAACTCTCAGTTAATTTATCCTTGGGTTGTTAACCAAGTAATGTACTCCCATATGGATTCAGGAAGGTATGATATAACCAACATACTCCCTTTCCATTTCCGTAACCCAAATCAAAATTAGACTTCAAGTTTACTTGATTTCTATATTACGTAGTGTATATGATTATCAATTAAACCATCCACGCATTGTAAATATGCTAAAAATAAAGAGTAAGGGAAAGAGAGAGTGAGACGGAGATTTTTACGAGGTTCGGCTTATACCTAGCCTATATCCTCGCCTTTGGCAAACCACCAAAAGATTCACTAAACCTATTCCTTTGACGGGCGGAACAATGCCATTACAACACTCCTTGGTTAAGGCTAGAGCCCACCTTCTCCAAACGATGTTCCCTCATTCGATCACTCCTTACATAGGCTAGAGCCCACCTCTCCAAGCCATATCTCCTTGCTTAGCCAATGATCCAAACAATCCTTGGATTCGTCAATCTACAAAATACAAATCAAATACTTGTGTATAAAGAATTTGCTCACACAAAGAGCTGATTAGTACAACAATTTTCAGCACAAATATACTTCAAAGTAAATCAATATAAAAAGATTGAAGCTCAATTGAGTTTAGATCACCAAATATATCTTTCAAGTATTGAAAGATTCAGACTTTGTAGGCACTACTTCGGAATTCGTATCAGCACCAACTCAGTAGTGGAAGTAGGATGAACACAAAAGAGATTAAAAGCTTTTAGAGAACTTTGATTACTGGAAAATTTCTTGGTGTATAAATCTTTGAAATTTGGGGCTATTTATAGATGTTTACAAGGTAATTCCTTGCCCCCCAAGTTTACTTGGAGTAATCCTCAAGTTTTTCAAAAGAGTAGTGCCCAAGAAATCCATTTAAAAAATCTTCCCGTTAAGAATTTTAAAAACTTTGTCAAGTGGCAGTCACCTGCCACGACTTGGCAGTCGCCTGCCATAGAGAAAACCGAACAACCCAAAAGACTAACAGTCGCCTGCCATAACCAAGCTAGTCGCTTGGCTTGACCACCCAGGCGCCTGGCAGTGCTCAGGCAGTCGCCTAGCACCCTACTGCCTCCTATGTTTATTTTTTTAAAAATGTGGCAGTCTACTGCCTATATGGGTAGTCGCCTGGTGCTCAGATTTCACTTATATTTAATTTAAAAACCTTTCTTCTTTTAAGACCTTCTTTACTTTGATTTCAAAACATATTTTAGGGTTTTTCTAAAAATATATTTCTCAGTTTCTTTTGATTTATAAGAGCTTCAATTCAGTTTATATTGAAGTTTACATGAAGTACTTACATGCAGACATCCTCAAAACTCTATTCTTTTGATCTTCAAGTATGTCCTTGTTCGTCCATGATCATATATCATCTTTGAGCTTTCCATGTTGATCACTTGGCCTTTCATTCTTGAAGCTTTTTCTTTTTTATCAATGCTCTCATGATCTTCAAGTTTTAATCCATGCCTCAAGCTTGATATAATCATCCTTCTTTGAAGTACAAGCTTTCATGAATTCTTTAACCTTGCATTCATCATTGAGTCATGAAAATACATCACTTAAACAAAGCATGTTAAGTTCTACTTGTTTGTTAGCATCAAAATAAGATGTTAAGCCTTGTAAGGCCAACAATCTCCCATTTTTTGATGATGACAAACAAGAAGAAAAAATTGGAGTGAGCCTTAAAAAGACTCCCCCTTTCAATAAGCATCATCTTAACAATATTCGCAAGATCAATATTAATTTCAAAAACTCTTTTACAATCATGCTCATCACTTCATTTTACAATCATGCTCATCACTTCATTCAAGTTCAAGTTTATCAATCAATATCAAATACTTCTCCTCCTTCGGATATATATTATATTCATGCTCAATTTTTGCAGTACCATGCTCAATTTTTCCTTAAAACTTCTCCCCCTTTTTGACATCAATCAAAAAGAGAAAAAAATGATTAAGTTCAAATAAAATCATATTCTGAGCATATCATCAAACATGCATATCAAACATGTGTACACAGTCAATTTATTATTTTTCAATATAGCATGTGTAGTGTGCTTTAACAGCTATATCTTTACTAACAGCTGTTTCCCCCTCTGACATTATTCAATATTCCAATTATTGATTTTATGATACCAATTTAAAATTTAATTCATGATATCAATTTAAAATTTTATTAATTCATGAAACCAATTGATTAATAGGGAAACGATCATAATATAAGCAATAAGTCATAACACTCCCCCTGAATTCAATACATTCAGTTTTGTTACCAATTATGCTTTTATCATCCCATGTTTCAAATTATTGATTCACATCATGTATCAAATATCAATATCATGCTAATATCATCAATGTCATACCATGCTCATAGATATAATCATACTTGTCATACTTGAAAACAAATTGAACTTTTAGATTGTGATACAAAGTGAGCTTTTAAATTTTGATATCAATTAAAATATTCATGGATACCAAAGTACTTTATAGATACCAAAGTCATTATCACATCAAGCATAGCTCATGGATACCAATATAACTATTATATCTTTTATAGCTCATAGATATCAATATAAAGAGCAGTAAGTTTATCCATGTGATTCATCAATAGCATGCATGGTCAAGAATTAATCTCATATCAAAATTTATGCTTATGCTCAATAATCTCATGCTCAAATTTTCAACATAGTGAGCCATAAATTTTCAATATAAGTCAAGCATATCATGTAGCATATCATATAGGCATGTAAGCATACAGCATCTCATATAGGCATTCATTCTCAAACTTATCTTAAACTCATCTTTAAGTTTTTCTATTTTAACTAGTTTGTTTGTTGATCATGAATTAAGTTACTTTCTCAATTTTTAAAGGGAATGACTTAATCCATGGAGTTTTTCATTTATGAACTAGTCTATCATCTCGGTACCCATACTTTCTTGGGTCCGGTTGGTTTCATAAAGGATGTTTCTTTAACTCTTCATACTTGTTTAGTTTTCACGCCCTTTCTCTTAAATGGACATTCAAACTTTATATGCCCCCTTTTCTTACATTGATAGCATATAGTGTTGGTGTAGGAATTAGAGGATGTGCTAGCATAATTTTTGAATTCTTTTGAAAAATAACCCATATAAAGATTCTTTTTCCTCATATTTTCAATTCCATTAAAACCAATGTCTTCTTTATTTAGAGTCATCCTTTGTGAGCCTATCATTTTGTTAAAGTTTGTTTTTCCTTTTGTAAAGTTATAAATGACCTTTTCTTTACTTTTAATTTGATTTTTGAGATCATTTATTTCAATGTCTTTCTTATTATCATCCTTCTTTTGTAATTTCTCTAATTTTAGAGATAATTTTCTTATTTTATCCTCTAATTCAGAACTATATATATCTTTCTCATACACTATAGAGGATAGGGTTCGAAGGTCTTCTATCATTTTTTCATTCTTGCTTTCTAATTCTTTGACTTTCAAGTCTTTTTCTTTTTGAGCAAAATTTTTACATTCTAACTCCTTTGTTATAACTTCATTCTTACTTTCTATTTTCTTGATTCTTGAATCCTTTTCTCTTTCAGCAGTTTTAAGGGATTTTAATTCTTTCATTATACCTTCATTCTTATTTTTTAATGAAGTATTTTGCTTAGATACTTTGATTAGCATCTTATGAACTTTGAATAAATCATTTTGAAGTTCTTCATAAGATGGCATGCTTTCATCATTGGATCATCACTACAAGAATTATTTGAAGATTTAGATGAGGAGCTTTCCTCATCGTCCCAAGCCATAAAACAGGTATAAGCAACCTCTTGGTCGCTTGATTCATTTTCCGAACTACTTGTACTATCCCAAGTAGTGGCTTTCATGGCCTTTCTCTTTTTCTTCTTAGACTCTTTCTTAAGTAGTGGACATTTAGGTTTTATATGTCCAACTTTGTTGCAATTATAACACGTAGGAGTTTTATTCTTTGATTTTTTGGTGCTAATCTATTCTTCTTCTGATTCAGAATCTTGGTTTCTTCTGAATTTATTTTTCCTCCTAAGGATTTTTGCTAGCTTTTTAGATATAAAGGCTACTTCATCTTCATTCATCTCTTCTTCACTACTTGAGTTTTCTTTTAAGGCTTTAAAGGCTATTAATTCTTAAGCTTTGGTTTTTCCACTCTTTTCATTCATTGTCATTTCGTATGTGAGGAGAGAACCTATTAGCTCATCTAAGGAAGTGTTTTTCAAATTTCTACCTTCCGTTATGGCAGTGGCTTTTGGTTCCCATTTTGGTGGCAGCCCTCTAAGAATTTTCCTAATCATCTCATAAGTAGTGTAGGTTTTTTCTAGAGCATTTAGGGAATTTATTATGTGAGTGAACCTAGTGAACATATTAGTTATGGATTCATCCGGGTTCATCTTAGAAGCTTCATATTCACTTGTAAGCATATCGATCCTATTATCCCTAACATTTATAGTGCCTTCGTAAGTGACTTCTAACTTGTCCCATATTTCCTTAATTGATTTGCAAGCCATTATTCTATTAAATTCATTGGCATCTAAAGCACAATATAAGGCATTCATGACACTAGAATTTACTTGCAGCATCTTATAGTCTAAGTCTGTCGTATCAATTTTCTCCTTGAGAACTTGTTTTCCATCGACTAGTTTAAAGGGAATTTAGTCACCTTCCATGACAACCTCCCATGCTTTCCAATTCATAGTTTGAAGATATATTTGCATTCTATTTTTCCAAAAAGTGTAGTTCAAACCACAAAAAATAGGTGGCCTAGTTGAAAATTGTCCCTCTCCAAAGAGAGCTATGCCTAAGTGAGCCATTAGGATTTTTTTATAACTATTAATTAAGATTTGCTATAACCCCTCTCTGTACCAATTGAAAAGTGAGGGGTAGTCCCAAGAGTGGGGGGTGAATTGGATTCTAAAAATTTCTTTTAATTCTTTTTTACAAATCAAATATTTTTGTACAAAGAATTTTCTCACACAAAGAGCTTATTAGTACAACAATTTTCAGCACAAATATACTTCAATGTAAATCAATATAAAAATATTGAAGCTCAATTGAGTTTAGATCACCAAATATAGCTTTCAAGTATTGAAAGATTTAGACTTTGAAGGCTTTACTTCAGAATTCGTATCAGCACCAACTCAGTAATGGAAGTAGGATGAACACAAGAGGGATTAAGAGGTTTTAGAGAACTTTGATTTCTGGAAAATTTCTTGGTGTAGAAATTTTTGAAGTTTAGGGCTATTTATAGATGTTTACAAGGTAATTCCTTGCCCCCCAAGTTTACTTGGAGTAATCCTCAAGTTTTTCAAAAGAGTAGTGCCTAAGAAATCCATTTAAAAAATCTTCCCGTTGAGAATTTTAAAAACTTTGTCGAGTGGCAGTCGCCTGCCATAGAGGAAACTGAACAATCCAGAAGGCTGACAGTCACCTGCCATAACCCAGGCAGTCCCCTGGCTTGACCACCCAAGCGCCTGGCAATGCTCAGGCAGTCGTCTAGCACCCTACTGCCTCCTATGTTTATTTCTTTAAAAATGTGGCAGTCTACTGCCTATATGGGCAATCGCCTGGCTCTTAGATTTCACTTATATTTAATTTAAAAACCTTTCTTCTTTTAAGACCTTCTTTAATTTGATTTCAAAACATATTTTAGGGTTTTTCTAAAAATATATTTCTTAGTTTCTTTTGATTTATAAGAGCTTCAATTTAGTTTATATTGAAGTTTACATGAAGTACTTACATACAAACATCCTCAAAACTCTATTCTTTTGATCTTCAAGTAAGTCTTTGTTCTTCCATGATCATATATCATCTTTGAGCTTTCCATGTTGATCAAATGGGCTTTCATTCTTGAAGCTTTTTCTTTTATATCAATGCTCTCATGATCTTCAAGTTTTAATCCATGCCTCAAGCTTGATATAATCATCCTTCTTTGAAGTACAAGCTTTCATGAATTCTTTAACCTTGCATTCATCATTGAGTCCTTAAAATACATCACTTAAACAAAGCATGTTAAGTTCTACTTATTTGATAGCATCAAAATAAGATGTTAAGCCTTGTAAGGCCAACACTTATTGTTAGTCGACCTGATATTATGTTTAGTGTGTGCATGTGTGCTAGGTTTCAAGCCGCTTCTAAGGAATCTCATCTATTAGCAGTTAAACGAATCCTTAGGTATCTAGTTTGAACTATAGAGTTATGATTATGGTATCCTAAGCATACGACCTTTAAGATTGTTAGTTATACTGAAGCTGACTTTGCCGGTAATAAGGTTGATAGGAAGAGCAATAACGGCACTTGTCACTATTTAGGACAATCTCTCGTTTCTTGGTTCTCCAAGAAACAAAACTCGGTTGCCTTATCCACAGCCAAAGAAGAATATATTGCGGGTAGAATTTGTTATGCTCAAACTCTTTATATGAAACAACAACTTATGGATTTTGGGTTGCACTATGATACAGTACCGATTAAATATGATAATACTAGTGCAATTAATATTTCAAAGAACCCTATCTCACATTCACGAACTAAACACATTGAGATTAGACATCATTTCCTTCGTGATCATGTGTAGAAAGGGGATGTGGCTATTGAGTTTGTATGCACTAGTGAGCAGTGGGTAGACATTTTCTCCAAACCACTTCTAAAAGATAGGTTCATACATATTAGATGTAAACTAGGTCTCATGCATAGTAGAGATGCCTCCTAGATATTTCATAGTTTGCATAAACTTGGGGGGAGCTTCCTAATAATTTCAAAGTCTAACAATTATTATAACAATTGGTATCTTTCATTGGCTTGGACTTTATAAAATTGGTTATGTTTTGCAATGCACAATTCTCATATCTACTGCATGATGATGATTGTATTTATGTTTTATATATTGATCATACTGGAACTGTTTGAGTTGAGTAGTTGTGGTTAAACTATTAGATCTTAAAAACTCAAAACTAGTCATTTTTATACGGGATTTTTTTTTTTTTGGAAAATGTCCTATTTTCAAACGGCATGCTGCAAAAAATTTTAAAATTCCCAAACTTATCTTGTATACTAATGATTTATACCCATTGCGTAAGGCTATTACTTTCATAGCCCTTTTGCTGTTCCCAAAAGGGGGAGATGGATAAGAAGCAAAAATTGGGTTGCACTTAAGAAAAATTGTTTGCATTGACAAACTTTTACATAGTTCATATTGTTAAGGGGAGCCTTCTAAGGCTATACCCACTTTTTGCATGGTGTATTTGTCATCATCAAAAAGGAGGAGAATGTTGACCTGATAGGTCACACCCGGTTTTAATAATGACAAATACTTATTGTATTTGATGGCTATCTAAGGATATGTGCAAGTATATAATTGGCAAATCAAAATGATGGCACATGAAGTAGAGCTTGAAGACCCTGAAGACCATATTTGTATTGTATTTTAAATTCATTTTATGTAATGCAGGTCTGTAATAGTAATTAGGAGAAAAATGGTATGTAATAATCAAATGCATTACATGTATGATTGGTCAACCGAACTCCCATTGAGGCAACGGTTTGAGCCGTGGGTCGACCGACCAGAAATATATGGGCAACGCCCTGGTCGACCGAACCCCCACACGGGAAATCCCAATGCCATGGTCGACCGAACCACTGAGTACAAATTTCACCTGGTTGACCGAATCGCACAAAATTGGAAAATCTCCTTTAAGACCCTTAGTACGGTCGACCGAAGTCTTAGTTCAATTTTTCAACGGTCGACCAAACTATGCTACTTAGTCAACTGAACCTTAAGTTCGGTCGACCAGTGCTCTCGGGTTGGCGATATTTACCGAGGTTAAAACACCATTAAAAAATTAATAACCTCGGTTAAACTTTTTCTAAAAAGACTAATATGTCTTGAACGGTTATAATTTTGGGGAACTCTATATATACCCCCTCATTTGAAAATATTAGTCACTGATTAGAAATCTTGATTAGAAAAAATTCTCTGAAATTCAAGAATATCATATACTCATTTTGAAGCCTCCTACACTCACTCTTACTAATTCTTATTACTAAAATCTCTTTGTAAGTTTGTGCTTGAGTGTTCTTATCATAAAGCTATTGCTCTCTTTTTCTTGGTTGATTGAGATTATTTTCCTTGAGTGCAAAGCTTTAAGCTTTTCCTAGGAGACTTTATTGATTAGTCTTCTTTAGGAAAACTTCATTTAAGCTTTTGAGTGCTGCATTTTCATTGCAATAACTCAAGGAGTTCACATTGTATTTTGGTTGCTAAAAATACTTCTCAAATCATTTTCAAATATCACTTGTGGTTTACTTTGAGAAAAATATTTGTTGAGATATTTTCTTTTGTGCTAAAGGTCTTTGTAGCAATATCCTTTGATTGATATTATCATCTTGAACACAAAGATCAAATTATTTTATAAACTAAATCTGAATATCTCTTGAGGTATATATTTTGAGAAAAACACTTGTTGAGATATTTAAGGTGTGCTTGTGATCTTCATTGCTGCATTGTGATTGAGAATATTATTTTGACATGAAGATCCTATCATTTACACTCTCACACACTGATTGCAATATTTGTATAAATATTTGAGAGTGGACACTTAGACCACATTGAGCTTATTTTATCATATCATTTGGTGGTTTATTGATTAGATTGGTACATAATCTTCTTAGATAAGAAGCATACTTGTTGTACGAAAATTTTTTTGAGAAATTTGTGTATTCCAAGCGTGACTTGAGGGGGCAGTAATCCAACGTGGTAAGGATTGGTTATAAAGGTTGAGGTCAGCCCTGTGCTAATTGACCTAGTTGTTTAGGTGCCGCTCCACCTGTAAAGTGAGTCTTATAGTGGTAATCCTTGTCCTTGTTAGCCAAGGCGGGTGTAACAACCGTCAATAAAATATAACATAATAAATAAAGATGGTCAACCCGAACCCATGGGTAGCGGGGACACCTGTCAAGCACAGAGGAAAACCTAGCAGCAATAAACATACAATCTCGATATCCAATCATAAAACATAATACCAAAGTTATTTACATTCCCAAAATACTATATTTATTTACAATCTTTCAAAAATTCAAAAATGACACTATGACCTTACAACAAAAAGTCTCCTAGTCCTAGTTCAACGCTTACCCTTCTAGTAGGGAAGCTCCACTCACTCAACGGCAGCCTTGACCCGCCGGTTTCTCTGGGTTTCCTGAAAAATGTGTTAATGTTAGGGGTGAGACACTTCTCAGTAAGGGAAAATAAACTAAATACAGTTGTGTGGCAACATGAACATTTAAAGCATTTATATATATACAGTGCATTTCATATTTTCTAATAAGTCATATCATACATAAAACATCTGCTATAGCTGAATAGTACTGAAAATATACCCAGGATGAATAGCTAGCAATGTCATGTATTACCCCCCATGACGGGTTGTGCAGCCCGAAGGCGGGACCCGACAATGGCTGGCCGACCACTGCCGAATCAAATATGTCTATAAGTACGATGGGCCCGCCACACCCTGGTCCGAACTGCCAGGTGGATGTCCACACTCTACTGAAAGCCACATCGACTATCCATCTCCCATCCCCTCGTGGGATGGTTAGCACTAATCTAAACATAGATATCTGATCTACATATAGCTACGGTACCAAGCTCCTGAACTAAACTAAACTAACATCTGGGTTCTGATAACATATAGTACATAATTTCATAAATACAGCCTCGTTTCGAAATCGTAAAGACGGCCTCGCACCGATAGCATAATAAATACGGCCTCGTGCCGAAATCATAAATACGGCTTTGCACCGATAACATAGGTATGGCCTCGCGCCAGAATAGTTTCAGGTATTTACATTCTGAAAATAACTCATTTATCATATACTCATCAAACTCAATATAGCATAACTCGTCTTTTCAAAGTACCTGAAAATATGCTTTACTCGTAAAATCATTCATATCATGATTCACTTCACATAAAAATAATGTTCATGCCACACATGTGCCGTTTAAAGTCATACCTCATATTCTAAAATCATCATTTCTAGCATCTTATACATACATATACTTTTTAATCATAATAGCCATATTTTCCAAACATACATTTCATAGATGATAAACAAATATAGCATATGTTTTTCTGAAAATAAATGTGCTCATAATTAATAATAACTTGCATGGAAAATAACTACTTTAGTTTACTTCCTTACCTGGCTACTGAGAAAGCCCCCAAAATATCGTAGGCTAACCCCCGTATGATTTCCTAATCAATACCTTGAAACTCAAAACTCCCAGTATTAAACGTCAGTATTTTCATACGTACATCAATTTCTATAACTACCATAAAGTCTAATTTGGCTTTAAAAGCCTTACCTCAACCCAGGGATAATTTCCAACTTCATTTTCCCAACGATCCGCTCCGGCAAACTTGTAGAGAACTTCACCAGGAGCGTCGTGGTAGCCTCAAATCTTCGATCCGGCGACTGGCGGGGCAAAAATTGAAGAGAGAGAGAGTGCCGAAGAGGAGAGAGAGAGAGAGAGAGAGAGAGAGAGAGAAAGAGTGGAGAGGGAGCTTGGAAATGAGTAAAAATCAGATTTTTACATATATATATATATAGGGTCAGATTCGTCGATGAGACACGTCACCTCATCGACGAGTCCTTCATTAAATTCGTCGACGAGACCCTGTATTCGTCGACGAAATTCAGGCTGCCTCAGAACCCCTCTCGGTATTTTCTCATCGACGAGACCCTGTATTCATCGACGAAGTCTACAGCCTCCTTCTGTTTCTATTTCTATTTCTCTTCCTCTTAATTATTCAAATTTCATTTTATTCGGGTTGTCACAATGGGGACGTAGGAAGTTTGCCGAACTTCGATAACATTTTTGGGCGTCATCTTTATTTACAACTTTCTTGTGCATGCTTGGTTAATTTAGTTGTGCAATTTAATTTTCGTTGTATAGTTAAATTGATTTAATTTATCTGCACTAGATTGACCTTAGGGTTATCTAATACTACTGTTAAGGGATTGACCTAGGGAATTAAATTTGAAAATATCAATTCACCCCCCCCCCCCTTTTGGGATTATGGTAAAGCTAACAAATGGCTATCAAGCGGTCCCCTATAAGTAATTGACTGGCCTGAAAGTCGAAAAGGATCTAATAAGAAAAATGATTAGTTTTAATCCAAACTCTATGCATATATATGCCCTCCTAAGCCTTAAGAATGTTAAAGAATAGACCTACACTGAAAATCTAAGTGCTCTTACTTTCATTCTCTCTCAATCTCTCTTTGTTCTTTAATCGCCTATCCTTAAAATAAAACTTTTGAACTTTTATTTGTTTAATTCTTTGAATGTTTATTTTTTAAGCTTTAATTGTGTAACCTTCCTTGTGAGGAATTTTCTTTGTTAGCTTGATTGTATTTGGTTTCTTGGTATCTATATAAAACAAGGGGTGTATTGGTTCCTTGGTCTTCCTTAAAACAAGGGTATAGTGGAATCTCAAGATAGTTGGTTTTTCGAGAATGGACGTGGGTGGGGGATAGTTGAACCACTATAAAAAGAGTTAGCTAATCTATCTTCCCTTCTCTTTGATTTAATTGCTTTTATATTGTGCGCTTTATTTGATTGTTTTAATTGCTTTAAATTTTGTATCAAACACTTTAATTTTAAATAAAACCCAATTCAGCCCTCTTGGCTTGCCACTTAGGCCAACAATTATTAGTCCCAAGGTTTCATGACCTAATTTTTACAATGACAAACTAATTAAGATCTAATTTTTTTAAGCTTAAGAGTAATAAAAAGGTTATAAAGGAATTTGAAAGTTAAGAAGTTAGCCCAAGAGGGGGGGGGTGAATTCGGTTATTCAAAATTTTAATTCTTTTTATGAATTCTTTAACCACTTGTTTATCAAATACACAGCAAGAACTTAGTTACTTAAACAATCCGCAAACCAATACTTAACACACCACAAATAAACAAAACTTAAACAAACATCCAACCAATCAACAACTTAAAGTAATCATTCACAAAATACCAAACCAAGATATATTATGCAATTCTTTGGCAATTTCAGCTTTTGCAAGAATTCAAGATATTTGCTTGTTTGTAGCCCTGTGAATATATGTAAGCCCTGTATTAAATGAAATTGTTTGCACTCTCTTAACTAACATTTCCGCAAACGATTAAACAATGTACTCTCTTTTGGGTTTCCGCAAAACTTTAATCAAAACGTACTTTCTTATATACTAAGAGTCTTCTTTTAATCTAAGTTTTTGATTTCAACTACCTACACTTTGCATACACACAGCACAATGTATATAGATGCTAAAAATAAAGAGAATAAGGAAAGAGAGTGACGCCACACTTTTTACGACGTTCGGCTTATCCCCAGCCTACGTCCTCACCTTAGGCCAATACCACCTAAGGATTCCACTAGAACATTCCTTTCCGAGTGGAGCAAACCATTACAAGCGATACCCCCACACTTAGTCACTCCATCAATAGGCTAGAGCAACGCCTCTTCAAGAGATACCCCACGCTAGGTCCAACGATCCAACAACCTGGAATCGTCAAAGAAACTACAAGTCAAGAACAAATTCTTTGTGTACAAGAGATGCTCTCACATAGAACTGGTTAGTACAATTTAAATCTATATACTTCAATCAAAATAACAATATGGAAAGATGAAGCTCAAGAAGATATTATCGGGGTTCTTTCTTAGTTGTAAAACTCAGTTAAGAACACAATAACCATGGCCTTTAAATCAGCAAAATCTTAGTAGTGGAATTTAGAAATTGATCGCACAAGAGAGCTTTGAGAGAATTGAGAGATTTGAGAGCAAGAAAGCGTGATTGCTATTTTTTTTTTTTTTGGTGTAATTAATCCTTAGCCTTAGAGGATTATTTATATATGAAAAATCAAGTCTATTTCATGTTCCCCAAGTGACTTGGAGTGTTTCCCAAGTTTATAGAAAGTTTGGAGCACAAGAAATACGAATTTGAATTTAAAAATTTTTAAAAATATGGTCGTTAACAGTGTTCAGTAGACTGAAGTGTCGAGTTCAATCTTCTGAAGTACTTTTTAACATTGAAAAATTCAGTATTGAAACAGGGTCAGAAGACTAAAGTGAAGAGTTCAGTCTTCTGAGACTATACTGCCTCTTTAGGATTTCACCAAAAACTTCTTCAGTAGACTAAACTTATTCTTTAATCTTCTAAAGAAATTTTTCAATAAACTGAACTTAAACTTTAGTCTTCTAGGAAGACAAAAACTTTGGTTTCCTAACAGCTTCGATCCCCACTCAGCATTTTGGTCATAACTTTTTCTATATAACTCCAAATATAAGTTCTTGGTATCTATAGAAAGTTAAGAGAAAATCCCACAACTTTCATGTTGAACACTTTTTAAATAAGAAGTGTTTGATAGAGCAAAATGCACATCAATGCGGATATTAAAAACATAACAGCATTTGGAAAATCCTATTTTTGGTGCTTTTCATTCCAAAAATAATTTTAACCTTTTTGAAATAATTTTTGACCTTATAAAAAAATTTTCCAAGTATTTTAAAAGGTATCTAGGTTCAAGAAATTAACCTAAGAGTTTTATGCATTCATATTGAAATTGTTTGAAGTACTTACATAAAGACTTTTTAAGACTTTGACATTCTAAGCACTTAAGTTTTAATGCTTGTCTTTTTGGCTCCATCTCGTCTTCAAGTTTTAATATTCTTTAAGCTTCTAGCAAATTCTCTTTAACATTCATGCTCTCATGATCTTCAAGCTTTATTAGATCATCTTTGAATCCATGCCTTAATATTTTTTAAGCTTCATTTGATCATCTTTCTTTGGACTATAAGCTTTCAATGATCCTTGTGAGCACTTGACCATGTATTCACATACTTGAGCCCTGAAATATCATCACTTAACCAAATATGTTAAGTTCCTCTGATTTGTTATCATCAAAACAAGATTTTAAGTCTTGTAAAGCCAACAATCTGCCCCTTTTTGATGATGACAAACAAGGAGCAAAAAAAAATTTTAAGTAAGCCTTAAAAAGACTCCCCCTTACAATAAGCATCAACTTAATAATATTTGCAATATCAAGATCAAATTCAATATTAATTTCAATATCATACTCATATATCAAAATCACATCATTCAGTATTTAGTTCATATTATCATATCATTAGTATCTCACCACATATGCATATCAGAATATTAGCATTTAGCATGTAAGTATGTAGCATATCAGCATATCATATAAGCATGGAGCATATTATTATCATTTGTGCATTGTGCTACAATTTTTCTTAAATTGTTCTCATGTTGCTCAAGCATCTCTCATTCTCAAATATCTCTCATTTTTCTTAACTACCTCTCATTTTGCTCAAATAACTCTCCCTCTTAATCAAAATTCTCATGCAATAAGCTCAATGTGCTTCAGATTTTCTTTCTTTTGATTTCATATGGATACCCAAAATTCATATTGCTTTCCAAATCTTAATACTTTCCAAGTTAAACCTTGTATGAATCATCCTATGATTTTGGCCAACAATGTCATTTTTGTTTTTATTTGTTTCAATGTTATAGCCTTCAATAAGTTCTTAAAGTATTAAATATATAATTCCCGCGACCTCAGAAGACTGAAGATTTAGTTCATTCTTCTGAAGATTTTTAGAATTAAGAAACTGAACAGGTAATAGCACCTCAATCGTGTGAGGTCTAGGCTCAGTTGTCTGAGCCTTTAGTGCTACAGTGTTTAGTCATCTAAAGTCTGTAAATTTTCAAAAATCTTTCTATTCTTATCTTGAAACCTTCCTAAATTGCTTCCCTACTATGCTTTATCAAATTATTAGGCTTCAAGCATCCTTTTAGCCTTCCTTTTGAGACATATAGCTTCCTTGTTCTTTGACTATAAGTCATGTTCAATTAAGGTTCTCTTGATTTAAGGCCACTAATGACATTTTTTGATTTTTCAATTATCTCATAAGCTTTTCTTTATTTCAACTAGTTTATTATCCTTGTATTGAATTGGATTAAGTAGCTTTCTTAATTTCTTAAAAGGGGACAACTAAAATCTATGGAGTCATTGGTTTATGAACTAGTCTTTCATCTTGGTACCCATACTTTCTCGGGTCCGGATGGTTTAGAAGAAGTTGATTCTTTTATTCTCCAAACTTGTCTAATTTTCACATCTTTTCTCTTTAATGGACATTCAAACTTTATATGTTCCTTCTTTTTACATAGGAAGCACGTAGTGTGACTATAAGCATTAGAGGAGGTGCTAGCATAGTCTTCAGAGGCTTTCATAAAGTACCCCATATAGAGGTTCTTTTTCCTTATATTTTCAACTCCATTAAACCCTATGCTTTCTTTATTCAAAGACATTCTTTGTGCATCAATCATTCTATTAAAGTTCTATTTTCCTTTAGTGAAATTGTAAATTATTTTAGCTTGATCGTCATTTTTCTTCTTAAGATCACTGATTCTTGAGTCTAGAGTATTTTTACCCTTTTCTTGCAACTTTTCTTAGTTTTGAGACATCTTGGTAATTTTATTTTCTAGTTTAGAAATATATAAGTCTTTTTCTTTATCCATAGAAGTTTTGGACTTTAAATCTTCTAGTTCTTTTATCACCTTCTCATTGCTTTCTAGTCTATTGATTTTTAAATTTTTTTCTCTTTCAGCAAGTCTTAGAGATTCCAAGTCTTTCATTACACCTTCATTCTTATTTTTCAATGATGTATATCTTTTAGTCACATTAACTAAGATCTTATGCACTTTGAATAGTTCATTTTGAAGTTCTTCGTAAGATGGGTATACTTTCATCATTGGATTCATCAGATGAATCATTGCAAGAATCATTAATTGATTTGGATGAGGAGCTTTCCTCATCGTCCCATGCTATAAACCAAGTGACCTCTTAGTCACTTGATTCATTGTCTGATTCACTTGAGCTGGTATCATCCCAAGTAGCTTTCATCGCCTTCTTTTTCTTCTTTTTGGCATCCTTTTTGAGTTATGGACAATCGGGTTTAATATGTCCAACCTTTTGACAATTGTATCAAGTAGAGGGTTCTTTCTTATTTTCCTTTTACTAGTTTCACCTTTTTCAGATTTTGACCCTTCAAATTTTCTAGCAAACTTTTTGTTTCTTTTAAAGAATTTTCCAGACCTCTTAGTAATGAATGCTAGTTCTTCATCATCTAAGTCACTTGTATCTTCCACTTCTTCACTAGAGCTTTCTTTTGCTACCTTAAGGGTTATAGATTTTCTATTTTTGTTTTCAACATTTCTTTCATTCATAGTCATCTCATAGGTGAGAAGAGATCCATAAGTTCATCTAGTGAGGTACTCTTAAGGTTTCTTCCTTCCGTAATAGCTATGGCTTTAGGTTCCCAAATGGGTGGAAGACCTCTTAAGGATTTTTCGAATCATTTCATTAGTTGAGTAATTCTTTCCTAAAGCATTAAGGGAGTTTATGATATGAGTGAACCTAGTATACATACTTGTGATAGATTCATCTAGGTTCATTCTAAAAGCTTCATATTCACTAGTAAGCATGTCAATTCTATTATCTCTTACATCAATGGTGCCTTCATAAGTTACTTCTAGTTTGTCCCATATTTCTTTTGCTGTTTTGCAAGCCACGACTCTATTGAACTCATTTACGTCAAGGGCACAATATAAGGCATTAATAGCACTAGAGTTTACTTATAACATCTTATGATTAATTTCAGTCATGTCTTTTTCATCCTTAGGTACTTCTTTTCCATTTACTAGTTTTGTACGAATTAAGTCACCATGTGCGGCAACCTTCCATGCTTTCCAACCCATGGTTTGAAGGTAGATCCTCATTCTTTGTTTCCAAAATGTATAGTTAAGTCCACAAAAGATGGGTGGTCTAGTTGAGGATTGACCCTCTCCAAATGGAGCTACTCCTACGTGTACCATCTAGATCTTTATATAGCTACTGATAAGATTTGCTATAACCCTACTCTGATACCAATTGAAAGTTAAGGAGTTAGCCCAAGAGGAGGGTGAATTGGGTTATTACAAATTTTAATTCTTTTTATGAATTCTTTAACCACTTGTTACTTTATCAAATACACAACAAGAACTTAGTTACTTAAACAATCCGCAAACCAATACTTAACACACCACAAGTAAACAAAACTTATACAAGCATCCAACCAATCAAAAACTTAAAGTAATCATTCACAAAATACTAAACCAAGATATAGTATGCAATTCTTTGGCAATTTCAGCTTTTGTAAGAATTCAAGATATTTTCTTGTTTGTAGCCTTGTGAATATATGTAAGCCCTATATTGAATGAAATTGTTTGCACTCTCTTAACTAAGATTTTGGCAAACGATTAAACAATGTACTCCCTTTTGGGTTTCTACAAAAGTTTAATCAAAACATACTCTCTTATATATTAAGAGTCTCTTTTAATCTCAGTTTTTTATTTCAGCTACCTGCACTTTGCATACACACAGCATAATTTATATAGATGCTGAAAGTAAAGAGAATAAGGAAAGAGAGTGACACCATGTTTTTTACGAGGTTCGACTTATCCCCAGCCTATGTCCTCGCCTTAGGCCAATACCACCTAAGGATTCCACTAGAACACTCCTTTCGGGGCAGAGCAAACTGTTCAAGCGATACCCCATGCTTAGTGACTCGTTCTGAGTTGTGCTTCCAATTGCAGAAGTGTCAAGTTGTATCAAGGATGAGTCCAAGATCATATTCTACAGGGACCACTGAGTATCAAAGTATTTGTAAAAGTTTAGTGAAATCTTGTTGATGTAAAATGTGGTGTGATAATCTTTTTGGTTTTTTTTTTTTTATGTTTTTACAAATAGTAAATAAAATGGGAAATGATTGAGTAAACTATCAAGATGATACTGAAATTTTATCAATTTTTCAAAAATATAAATCTAATAACGTAGCCTAAACTAAACAGATTAACTGAAACAATTTACCAAACATTCGGGTTACGGGTTCAGCGTCTTTTTGCTTCCACCATTTACTAATTCCCTAGGTCTTACTCCTCTTCTTGTTAATCCAATCAAGGCATTAATAAGATGAAATTTTTAGACAAAAGCTCGAGTAAATTCGCCACATCCAAATGGAAGAAAATATAAACTCTCATTAAGCATCAATCGAATTTCATGTAAAATTTAATTGATGAAAATCTTAGATTAAATCAAGGTTTTGACGTTTCTAACGTCAACAAAAAAATAAGAAATAAGAGCCAATGATTTATCAACAATGCCTTCAATATTTGGTTTTAGCAAAATAAAAGTTTAACAACAATATTGTAGGAAAACCAGTAAACCCTAGAAAGCAACTGACATTAACCCACAACCCAATTTATAAAACTTAGCCACTCATGTTTGCAATCCAAATTTTTTGGGTCAAACGACTTCCACAATATCCCATTCCACCAATAAAATAAAAGACAACAAAGTAAAGCAATAAATTACTTCAACCTTAAAGCTTTTAAACTAACAAACTAAAAGATAAGAACTTAAATTAATCTAATTAGTCACTGCGATAACAAAGTAAAAATTAGTATTTAAGCCTAACATTAACAATTCCACCAATGTATTTAAATAACATTAAAGCAACAAGACGAGAGAGAGAGAGAGAGAGAGAGAGAGAGAGAGAGAGAGAGAGAGAGAGAGAGAGTGATAAACCCAACAATAACATGAAAGATGAATACTCAATTAATAAATAACCCAAACAACACATTAAAATATCTAAGGAGAGTAACAAAGAAAAATAAATATTAACTCAACAAAACTATTTAAATAAACAAGAAGAGAGAGAGAGAGAGAGAGAGAGAGAGAGAGAGGGAAAAGGTCATAGGAGGTACTTCCCACACAGCAGCTACGGCTGCTGTGTTTGTTGTTAGCTACTGCACACAAACCCCAGAGAGCCGTGAAAAAGAAAAGAAAAAACTCCCAAAAATCGAAAGAAACCCTAGCTAATACTCCCCCCACTAGCCCCCCTTTCTTCACTTTTGCTAACCCTCCTTTTTTATTTGCATGGCCTTTTCCTTTACTGCCCTTCAGCCAACTTCTCCAGTGCCTCACTCCCAGCACACCACTATGCCAGCACACACACAAAGCCCTCTTTTTTTTTTTCCTTTTTTTTCTTTTTTGCATTGCATGGCCAGGTCATATCAAGGACCCATCCCACACACATTTTGTTTTCTTGTTTTGTTTGCTTTTAGGCTTGCTTTGCTTCACACACATTCACAACTACTCCTTTAGAGTCCTCTCCAGCTGACCCTTCTTAAGTCCATTCATTTAATTTGCTTTTATTTCATGGCTCACATGTATTATATTAGGCCCACATACTTCCTTGTCTTGTGCAAGTATAGTAACTTCAAGCTCAATTTTGACCTTCCTACAGCTCGAATATCTCAAAGCTCAAGACACAAATATTGTAGAGAACTCTCTCAGCTTTCCACAGAATTTTGAATTGCTTCAATCGGAGGTTTGATGAGAAAGTTACACCTAGATTATGAAGTAATTTAAATTTTAGCTTCCAATAGTTGTTTTGCAATAAAAAATACCAAAAATTCATTAATTACTCATTAAAACCCAAATATTATAAATAGAACACAATGTTAAAATATTGAAAATAATTAGGCATTTAATTAAAAATATAAGCCTTACTGCAAGAGTTAAAATACTTAATTACGCAATTTAAGTGTGTAATCACCACCCCCCCCCCCCAACTAATGTTTTGCTAGTCCTTAGAAAATAACGTGAATGCATTCAAATCAGGGGAGAAGCAACTAATATTTCAATACTTATGAATATTACATGCCATGAAATATATGCTCAATGATTTTAGGAATATAGGACACAGATTAACCCAAGTTAAGTATCAACTAAAATATTTATACACCATTTAGTAAAACAACCAAGATAATTGAGTGTAACAAAGCTCACATGTCATGAGAATAAGGTTAGAATTCCAAGATTGACTACCAAGAGACATTAACGGTTTCAATCACAATCAATTAGTCTAAGATAACCACACGGTCTTACTCTAATTTAAAACCATTATATTGGCGAAATTCACACTATTACACTTTAAAAGGCACCCACTTTCTTGATTAGTTAGGAACCTGGTAGTAGGTCACGCTACTACAAGGTACCCACTTTTTTGTTTATTTAGGACCCCGGTAATAGCTAACCCTTTCCAATACACAATCACTTCCCTTTTTATATATATATTTTTTGTTTTTCTCTTTTCCTTCTTGCAATTAATCCCTGGTTTGTTTCTTATTTTCATTTGCTTCAAACTTTTTTTCCTTTTTTTTTTTCTTAGCCATTAAAATATGGTTCATTAGAGTCCCAAACAACTGAAGTACATCAACCAAAAATGAACTAAAGGTAGTCTTTCTAAGTTTTCTAACCTATGTAGTGTATGTAGCAAGACTTTCAACCTCCTTCCCTTAGATGAAACTAAGTGAAATGGACAAAAATATTTTTTGATTTAAACTTTGATTGCACTACATCCTACATGTTCCATATCCTCAAGAAAAAAAAAATGTTGGCATGTAACGCTGACAATTGAGGAATTTAGCATGCTTTGAGCTCCATAATAGTCTTTTCCCAAGGCAAACCAACATATGTTTAAAGCATGCAAACCACAGGGTAAATTCTCTTCCACCCCCCAAGTAGAATGAAGCATTGTCCTCAATGATGCAGGAGAAATGAAAGAATTTACCCAAGAGAGCAGTTAAAAGTAAAGCAAAACAACTGTAAGATGAACAAAGAAGTAAAGGAAAAATTACAAGACATAGGAAAAAGAAGAAGTACCTGAACAGCTTTGAAAAAAACACAATCCTAGAGAATAAGAAATAACAACTAAAGAACAAAAGAAAACAATGAGAAAAATAAAAATACAAATAAAAAAAACTATACTAAGTGGGATCAAGCAGATTTAGAGTAGATTCCTCAAGTGCAAAGTTGGAGATAAAAGGCTTGAGCCTTTGACCATTAACCTTAAAAATGTTACCATTATAAGGATTCAGAATCTCTACAGCACCATAAGGAAAAACAATCTTTACCACAAAAGGCCCACTCCAACGGACCTTAACTTACCAGGAAACAAATGTAATCGAGAGTTGTACAATAACACTTGTTGGTTGGACTCAAAATTCTTATGTTGAATGTGTTTATCATGGAAGTTCTTCATTCGTTCCTTGGATAATTTAGAAATGTTGTAAGCATCCATCCTCAGCTCATCCAATTTAGATAACTGCAATTTTCTCATACAACCAACCTCATCAATGTTAAAATCGCATTGCTTAATAGCCCAATACGCCCTATGTTCCAGTTCTACAGGCAAATGGCAATCCTTACCATACACTAATCTATATGGAGACATGCCCAAAATGGTTTTAAAAGCTATTCTATGGGCCCACAAGCTATCAGAAAATCTCAAAGACCAATCATTCTTGTTTGGGTTAAAAGTTTTCGCAAGGATGTTTTGAATTTCCCTATTTTCTAGTTCAGCTTGTCCATTGGTTTGAGGGTGGTAAGCAGTGAAGATTTGGTGATGGATATCATACTTCTTCAATAAGGCCGAAACATGTTTGTTGCAAAAGTGCGTGCCCTGATCACTGATTATGGCTTTAGGCAAGCCAAACCTTACAAAAATATTTTCTTTCAAAATTTTTATAACCACTTGATGGTCATTAGTTCTGCAAGGGACTGCCTCAACCCACTTAGAAACATAGTCAACGACAAGCAAAATGTATAAATAGCCATACGAAAAAGGAAATGGTCCCATGAAATCTATACCCCAACAATCAAAAATTTCAATCACTAGTATAGGTTGTAAAGGCATCATGTTTCTCCTAGTGATCCCCCTAATTTTTCACAAGCTTTACAGAAACTCAATGCATCCTTAAACATACTTGGCCAATAAAATCCACTTTGAAGAACTTTTGCCACTGTTTTGTGGGCTGAAAAATGCCCATCACAAGCTTCTGTATGGAAAAAATTTAGGATGCCAAAAAATTTCATTATTAGGCACACACTTCCTAATGATTTCATCTGAACAATATTTAAAGAGATAGGGATCATCATAAACCTAGCTTCTTCTCTCAACCTTATGATGTCCTGAGCATTCCAACGAGGTGGAGTTTTCCCTGTGACCAAGAAATTCACAATATTAGCATACCATGGTAAAGATTCAACTGCAAATAATTGTTCATGAGCAAAATAATCAGAAATTAAAGAAAATTTCTCAGAAACTTCTGGTTGAAGCCAAGAAAGGTGATCCGCCACCACGTTTACCACTCCTTTTTTTATCTTTTATTGTGAGATCAAATTCCTGCAGCAGAAGTATCCACCTTACCAGTCTTGGCTTAGTGTCCTTTTTTGACAGTAAAAAATTTAGAGCTGCATAGTTAGTGAATATTATGACAGGAGAACCAAGAAGATATGATCTAAACTTATCCAATGCAAATACTATAGCTAGTTGTTCTTTTTATGTGGTGGAATAGTTCTTTTGTGCAACATTTAAAGTCTTACTAGCATAGTATATGACATATGGTAGTTTATCTCTTCGTTGTCCAAGAACAACCCCCACAGCAAAGTCACTTGCATCACACATTAATTCAAAAGGAAGTGACCAGTCAAAAGATTGAATGATAGGTGCAGTGGTGAGGCATGTTTTCAGTTCATCAAAACTATTTTGACACTCTTGGGTCCATTCAAATTTAATATCATGCATCAAAAGTTTGCAAAGAGGTTTAGAGATAAAGCTAAAATTTCTTATGAATCTTCTATAAAAACCAGCATGCCCTAAAAATGATCTAACATCTTTCACATTTTTAGGTGCAGGAAAATTTGAAATCAAGTCTATTTTAGCTTTATCCACCTCTATCCCTCGAGAAGATACAATGTGCCCCAAAATTATTCCTTGTTGGACCATGAAGTGGCATTTTTCCCAATTCAACAACAATTGCTTTTCTTCACATATTCTCAAAACAACCTGCAAATTAGACAAACATGCATCAAATGTTTTTTCGAAAACTGAAAAGTCATCCATGAATACATCTACACTATCCTCAATCAAGTTGCTGAAAATACTTAACATGCATCTCTGAAAAGTAGTCGGGGTGTTGCATAGCCCAAATGGCATTCTCCTGAAGGCAAAAGTTCCAAAAGGACAAGTGAAGGTAGTCTTCTCTTAGTCCTTTGGAGCTATTTCTATTTGATAATAACTAGAGAATCCATCTAAAAAATAGTAATATTCATGCCTCGCCACTTTTTCCAAAACTTGGTCAAGGAAAGGCAAAGGAAAATGATCATTCCTAGAGGCGGCATTCAATTTCTTATAATTTACACACATCCTCCAACCTGTGGTCTCTTTAGTAGGCACCAATTCTCCTTTATCATTTTCTACAACAGTTATACCAGATTTTTTTGGAACAACTTGTATTGGACTAACCCATTTACTATCAGCAATTAGACATATGATACTTATGTCTAACAATTTCAAGACTTCCTTTTTTACCACTTCCTTCATTATGGGGTTTAGTCTCCTTTGCATTTCTCTAGAGGGTTTTGAATCCTCTTCCAAATATATCCTATGGGTACAAATGAGAGGACTTATACCTTTGATGTCAACAATGGACCAGCCAATGGCTGATTTGTGTTGTGTCAAAATTCTCAACAACTTACTTTCTTGGTCAGGGGTCAACAATGTAGAAATCACCACTGAAAATGAGTTCTCTGGTCCAAGGTAGATGTATTTCAGCTGCAGCAGTAGTGGCTTCAATTTTAGCACTGGTGTCTTCTCATTGGATGGTTGTGCTAGGGTTTGTATTGCCGGTAGTGGCTCAAATTTGAGCTTCCATTGCATCTCAATTGAATCACCTGCAGCACAAAGAGGGGAAAAATGATTAGTGGACTCAGTTAAATCAAGGGAGTCGTCTAAATCCTCCCACTGCTCATCACAATCATAATTTAACCAAGGAGTGTCTGCAATTAGGGATTCCAATAAATTGACTTCTTGAATGTCTTCATGTTCTTGAGGTTGCCTGCACAAATTGAAGATATTCAGTTCTAAAGTTATATTACCAAATCTCAATTTTAAAACACCACTCCTACAATTGATTATAGCATTAGAAGTTGCTAAAAATGGTCTTCCCAAAATCATAGGTGGTGAATAATTTGCATGGGATGACACTTTTGTTAGCTTTGGTGTATTCCCAAGAGGGGGGTGAATTAGGAATTTAAAAATTAATCCCCTAGGTTCAACTAATCTAGCAAGCAGTATTTCACAAACCTAGGGTCGTTCTACGTATTCACAATCCCAATCAAATATCTAAATGATAAACGTAAACATATAGGTGCAGAAAGTAAATTGCATAAAATAAAATCAACACCAAATATGTTATCGGGGTTCGGCCAACTGTGCCTACGTCCCCACCTTGGCTAACAAGCACAAGGATTACCACTATAATTTCTCACTTAAACAGGTGGAGCGGCACCTAAACAAACCAGGACAATTAGCACAGGGCTGACCTCAACCTTTATAACCAGGTCAATTAACACAGGGCTTACCTCAACCTACACAATCCTTACCGGGCTAGATTACCGCCCCCTCATGCCACACCTGAAAATACAACAATATTCGCTCAATCAAATGGTACAGTGATTATGCTTTCATGTAAAGCAGATATGTACCCAATACTCGTAATCACATACACAACAATAATGTAGCAAATGTAAGCTTAGTGATGTGTATTTTTGTGCAAGCTACACTCAACAAGATATGATCGCTAATATGCTCAAGAGTGTTCTAAACAAGTTGTATCTTTGAAACAAGCTAAACGAAATCTTAATAGCAAATTAGGGGTTCAAAGAAGTTAATCAAGTATTCAAACTAGCTTAAGATATTTTCCTTCAATGTAATGAGCACAGGAGTAGTTTGAAAATATTTTAGCTTGTAAAAAAATATTTTTGCACAACCAAAAACAAAGCTATTGGACACTTGCAATAACAATGCAAATATCCTAAGCTTACTAGGTTATCTCAACACAAGATTTATAGTATGAAAATTTGTGGGATAAACCTAAACTAAACTCCCTAAAAATAATATCTCAATCACACAAGCATACTGGGAGTATTAGCAATACCTAATTTACACTAGCACAACCAATATACTCTCACAATACTAAGTTGTATCAAGGGAATAGAAATTTGAGGGTATTTGGACAAAAAGAGTATTTTCAAGAGAGAAGATTTTTGGCTAATGATTTTTCTTAATGTCATCCTAATCCACACAAATGAACTCATATTTATAGGCTAGGTCAAAAATATAACCGTTTGGAACCTATTCGGTATTATTAGAAAAGTTCAAAAGTGTTTAAACATAATTAACCCAAGATAACCCGTATTTACCTCAGTTAAAAACATTTTAACCCGATGAGGTTCGGGTGGTTAAACCTTCGTTCGGTCGCTCAAATAGACACAAACATAAAAGGTATTCAAAGTAGTTCGGTAGCCCGTATTCAGGTTCGATGACCCGAATCAAAGTCAGTAGCATTTCTTTGTACATTCGGGTGCCCGGTTATAGGTTTGGTAGCCCGAACTTGTGTGTTCGGTCACCTGGGGCTGTTTTTAAACTAAATCGCTTGGTCACCCAAGTTGGTGGAATGTCCCTTTCAAAGGGTTCGAGTGCCCGTGGAAGGTGTGTGCAATTATGTTCGATCACCCGAGAGCCTAAGTCAACTGTTGACTTTTCAACAGTTCGGGCGCCCAAGGAGTTTTGAACTTCTAGGGTTCGGTCGCCTGAGCTCTCTCAAAATTCTTAAAAATATTCAATTAAGTACATTTTTAACACTCCTAAGTATTGTATGATATATGTGCATGAGTTTTGGGACCTAGAGTCTCACTAAGGTCTTTTCAATGGCCTTTTTGAGATAGTCCCAAAAATTCGGCCTCGGTCAATCAAAGGTCAACCGAAAAGTGCCCTAAGGTCATTCGGTCCCTATGGTCATTCAATGGCATTTTAAGTTTACAAATCCTACATGCATGACATGGAGAGATTTTTACAGACCGATATACCTAGTTACTATTACAGCCCCAAATTACACAAAATATAAATTACAATAAGTCTTTAGGTTCTTTAGTCTTCAAGCCTTCATGTGCCATCAATCAGTTTGCTAATAACCTGCACACAAACTCGATAGACATTAAATACCAGAGTATTTGTCATTATCAAAACTGGGTGTGACCTATAGGGTCAACAACTTTCATATCCAAGACCATAAAATTCAGAGGGAAATAAAATTTATCCACTTGGACCAAGACGTCCTTAACAATACTCTTAGGAATTTTTATGGATCTATCAGCAAGCTGCAAAATAATGGATGTGGTTTTCAATTCCCCTAGCCCCAATTGTTCATACACACTATAAGGTAGCAAATTAACCCCTGCACCTAAATCTAGCAAGGCCTTCCCAACATTAGAATTTCCAATGACACATGAAATAGTAGGTGACCCAAGAACCTTGTACTTAGGTGGTGTGTGATTTTGAATAATGGCACTAACTTTCTAAGTGAGGAAAGCCTTTTTCTGCACATTCACTTTGCGTTTCACAGTGCATAAATCCTCTAAAAATTTGGCATAATCAAGAATTTGTTTCATAGCATTAAGAAGTGGAATGTTAATCCTAACTTGCTTTAAAATTTTTAGGATTTCAGCATGCTGTTTATCCTTGTGCAAAGAAAGCAAACGTTGTGGAAACGGTGCAGGTATGGGACATGCATCATTATTTGAATTTAAAGTGCTTGACTTACCACTATCAAGAGGAGGGTTAGCCTTTTTACCTGAACTTCTTGCACTATGGGCAGGGTCACCCAAAACCTTTCCATTACTTAAAGTTGTAATAGCTTTCACTGATTTCTCATTGCTCCCTTCACCCGAATTTTGAGATGATTGACTATGCCTTTGTGGATTGGGTTGGGATTGATTTCGAAATTTTACTTTCTCCTAATTACTGAAGGTGGTGTTACTCTAGTCAGAGTCCCTCTGATGTCATTGATGGCCTGGGAGTTCTGGTTGTTGATCATGCTTTAACTCTGCATGAACTGTTGCAAGCTAACAGTTAGCTACTGTATGGAGTCTTCCACTCCTCTTCTCTGCATTGAGGACGACTGATTTGGAAAATGAGGTTGTCCCAAGCCTTGGCCAACTACTACATAAGGATTATATTGACTTGGTCCCTGCATAGATTGCCCCACTTGGTAATTTTTCCAGCTGAGATTTAGATGATTTCTCCAACCTGCTTTGTAAGTATTAGAATAAGGTCCAAA